>NC_087216.1:46985518-47023018 GCF_015104395.2 Macrobrachium nipponense | reverse complement strand
AATATCCTTTTATTTACCTAAAATTTACACAGCGTAACTATTTAAAGCCCGGGAAGCAGTGTTACCATGTGAAAACACCACAGGGGGATGGACAGATGAAAACTCTAAACCAAAAAATGTACATTATGACAGGCGAGATAAATAACATTGTTTAAAGGAAATTAAAATGATTACCGTTCTTTTCCGTGTTTCTTCTTTAGTAATTGTGGCATCATTATGTTTTTTTTTTTTTTTTTTTTTTTTTTTTTGTAAAGTCGGCCTAACCATTCTTTTCGGTCTGAAGAGGGTTTTATATATAGCGCTCAAAGTTGTAGGCCCATATGTTTTGCGTATACAACGTTGAAATCATAACTATTTTTTATATTTTGTTTATTTATCATAATCAAAATATGAAAAAAAGATGTAAAATAAATGTTTGGCAAGGCCTAATGGTCCTTGCCTGGTCTGTGAAAGGCAAAGAATCCTATTATATGCAGTATGATTTTGTTTATAGGTAATTGTGTGGTGTTCGACTTCTTATGGCCAATAATGTGTTCTTTTACAGCCGTTATGCAAATATATAATTCAGCATTTTAGTGCTGAATGGCCCAATTCTGAAACCGATTGGCTGAGTACTGAATTAGTCACTCTCGAGGTAAAACAGAAAAAAAAACAATGTTCCATATATTACTAATATCCGTAATGAGTGGTGGATAATATTGATAGTGAGCATAAGGTTGAAGCGTAGCATTAAAAAATTTCGTTTAGTAGACAGATATCAACTAATAAAAGTTCAATAAATGGTTTAGAATATACGTAAGGAATAACGTCATCTAAAGATCAGTCAATATATTTCCCGAACAAAAGTAAAGAAAAGCAACGGTAAATTGTGTTTATCCCATATAATTAGTAAGAATGAGGTTTTAACCCGGGTTTTAGCTTATGAGCGCTATTCACATCCTGATATTTAGTATAGCTCCCAAAAGCACCGATCACTCCATTCACACAGATGTCGTTATTTTTTCCGATTATTCTAGGCCTATGTGACTGCGCTAAACTATTCATTTATATAAAAAATAAAAAAAAATAAAAAAATGAATCCGATTTCCTTGTCTGGTATATCTGATTTCTCCTTCATATTTATAAAAATATTCCGCCAATTTGACATTTTTTTATTATATCAAAAAGAAAATTGCATCAACACCAGTCTCCTCCAAAACTAGGTGTTCCAAGCGTGCCAATCGAACCGAACCGCACACTTCAAATGCATTTCACCACCCTTCAGTCAAGCGAAATGCATTTATATTAATTGAAGGAAGTTATGAATTACTTAATACTTTTTTATATTATATTTTATAATATTATGATAGCTTGAAATAACGTTTTTTTTAAGTGAAACATCTTTAAACAAATGATAACCTGATAACATTAGATAAGCCAAACTCCACTCGCTCACGTATTAATTGCATAAAATAACAATCTTTATACAGATGATACTCTGTTGACACGGTTGGTAGGCCTGTTCCTATCTAAACATAATGAAATATTTCATAATGATTCGGACAAAATACTTAAAAACTTGCATAAAACACGGTTTTCCATGCAATTTTATTTTTTATCTGTGATAATAGATTCCAATTTCCACATTAAAAAAATATTTTCTCAAACTAATTATTGAATGGAAAATAAAAAAGAAAAACGATCAGAACGATATAATTATTTCGTAAAGTGATGCAATGTATAAGAGCGCAATTGTACCAAAAATGAAGACAATTTACATATTTCGATAATATATGTCCCGGTGGATATTCCTACTGATTGATAACATCTCTCTGGAGTCTTCCCTCTGAGTTTCTGTTTGTTTGCTTGTTTTTTCAACGACGCTTTTAGAGTCTGTTATGTTTTGTTTTAATTAAAGAATTGACTGAAAATTGTGCGACACCATAGTAATAAAAAAAAGACAAATGTAATTTATAGTAAAATGGACAAATGTCATATAAATCGCTTACACACAAGTTTATAGGAAATGTAAAGCAAGAATTGATCCACGAACTATGCATATGTCATACCAATGCTCTAACACTTATAAAATATATGAATATACCCATATTATAATAGCAATGATTCCAGGGAATCACTTGAAAAGGCGTAAAAAAGAACACAGTAAGATTCCTTTTCATTAGGCATGGTACACCCAGCTATGCTATTATGGTTAATCATTCACATCCTGCACCTCCAATTTGGATAAATCTTCAGAAATAATACTTTGTTTCTTTTAATTCAAACCGTTTACCAATGGCCATCCAAAAATGCATTCTAAATCCAATAAACATTTGCAACAAATATTTAACCATAAAAACACAGACAAAACTTTAACTGATCACTGGGTAATATTCGAAGTTCTTACGAAATTCTTTCAAAGAATGAAGTCAACTTCCATTAAGTAAGCCTTGAAAAATTTTGAAGAGTATTTATTTAGTCACAAAACACTGTCATTCTACGAAACGTACCCCTGATGTTGAAATAGGTGAATACATATTTTGTATCAGTTTTATTGTTATTTTTCCAAATGTTAAAAGATGTTATCTAGGAATTTCCATCAATATTTATCTTTATAAATATTTTTCTTAATCATCAGCACCAGAAATTTGATAGGATTATCGAAAAATATTTGTATACACTTTAAGCTATTCTTGAGAATCATATAAATACATATGTTATAAACCTCAGAGAGACGATGCAATATGTAAACTTACCCTTTCAAGGTTCTCTCTGGTAGCGATGGCCATAATCTTAAACTCTCTCTCTCTCTCTCTCTCTCTCTCTCTCTCTCTCTCTCTCTCTCTCTCTCTCTTTCAACCAACTTCTCTCTTTCTCTTAACCAACCAATCTACCTTTATGCAACTCACATATCACAATTACCTCAGATCGTTAAATCAGACTCACAAATTACAAAAATGCAGTCTTTATTGGTAAGGAACAAAATGACTAACTAAATATATCAAATTCTCAAAGAACAAAATGATTACTGAATAAGTCAAATTCTGGAACTTTAGTCTCTAAACACAACCCAAAGAAAAAAACAAATAATGCACCATTATGAAAGGGTATTATAATTCAAACAGGAAACCCAAATAGCCCTGGGGATCGGACCAAACCCGTCCACCCCTTTCTCTACAATAACTAAACATCAGTCATAAGATAGGTAATCAAAGTCAAAAGTCTCTCCCATAACACCTTAACCAGTACCAGAAGTTTCCAGATTCGTTCACATGGAAACTGCCAGATCAGTTCCAGATCCGTCTGTTAAAAAAAGAAGAAGAAAAGGAATCCCACATAAACAAATTGTAAATAATCCAAAATGATATAAGTCAATTCTCCTGGAAAAGTCATATGAAAAAGTACATCTTTGAAACAAATGTTTAAGATACAAAAAGACAAAGTTACTCTTGGGCTTAAAAGTATGTTTACCCATTTCACCACTAATCACACACAAAGAAATAGCACATGGTTGTTCTAAATCGAGGCTGCTTCTAAGTGCCCAGGATCCTTTCCTGTCAAAATATAGGGGAACAGTCCACACTTACATAAGTACGAACTTTCTCACAAGGCACTCCCCTTAAGAATGACATTACTAACATGTAACAAGTTCATTGCACTTACTTCCACTAATGCACGGACATAAACCGTGGCCTATATTTGCCCTTGATCGCAGCTGAAACAGCAATCTTCGACAATGCGCCATCCAAAGTGAGGTGTCAACATTTTAAGACTCCGCTTTGTCTCCGTAGGAGCTTACGCTGATATCTATCATTTCGAAGAATGTCATTGCTCACCACATCCGTCTTCCATCCATATCTCATAGGTCAACCAGATATACAATTTAAATAAATGATATATACGTACACAAATACGTGTGCGCACGCACACACACGCACACGCATATATATATATATTATATATATATATATATATATATATAGTATATGATATATTATATATATTATATATAATATATATATATATTACCCACTCCCCAATAAAAAGCAATACGTCCCCAATGAGACATAAATGAAAATTCCGGTTCCACACCTGCTTACAGTATCTTCCCATGTAGTGAGAAGGACAAAAGGTTGAGGAGTGGAAAATTTGGTCAAATATAAGACGCAGGAAAACATAAAGTTAGGTGGATTTGTCTATGAATACACCGAAGTACACGGTGATATGATGTCGATGGTGCGTAAAGTTTCTTTTTGCAGTAATGAAGATAGATAAAGAACCAAAGAAATACTGTAGCTAAACAGGAAAAATTATCAAAATAAATGACATTGTTTTTCATAAGTAAAGTAATATGTAGGTGAGATTCAAGCGGGCATGTGTGTTTTGGTATTTCGAAAAACGGATGAAATTATCATGACTACATACTAGACTTAGATTTGAATGGTAACCCTTCAGGTCCTACCTTATTGTAAGGTGTCCATTCGGGTGCGCCCATTCACACACAACGCACGCCTACACACACACCCACACATACACACACACACACACACATATATATATATATATATATATATATTATATATAATATATATATATATATATATATATATATATATATATATATATATATATATATATATATATAATATATATATGTATGTATATATATATGCGTGTGTGTGTGTGTGTGTGTGTGTAGTATAATAGCATTAACTTTGCGCCCAGTGAATATTTGAAAATTACGATTTGCACATTAAAAAGTGAAGTAGGTGGCATTAATGCTAAAAGGTAAAAAATGTATAACAATGAACAAAGACCAGAGGAAAAAATATGACTTCCATTAGCATTAGCGGAAAGTTCGCCAGGTCATGAGGACAAAGCTTGGTTTTTAAAAGTCAGATTATTTTCATTCTGCGTGAAGCCAATACAAACACCACTGCGAATATATAGTATTCGTTTTTTAATAATTTGCAATGGAAAGTTACAAGAGACCTGTCTGCCTGTCTGTTTCTAATAATTACATCACCTAGTGGGAATAGAATTCTTTCACTGGTCATATTGAGCTCATTATTGAAAATGGCACTCTTATCAAATTACCTAGAAGGACTAACTTTTTTTTTATAGACAGTTTTTTTTTTAACGCTCTGTAAAGGTTCTTAACTAAGAATGAATTGAGGTTATTCTTTCCGTCTCATTGGAAAACTAAAAAACAAATTGCAACGAAAATATGCTGTAACCATTCCAGAAATGGGACCTGCTGTGTCCATTTCCAAATGCATAATAATGTATTGAAGTCCACCACTTGTTCTTATCAAAAGATTCGTTGATCTGTGTTTCTTTATATCAGGACTTTCATCATATTTTTGTTCTTTTAGATTAATTGCTTTGCCTTATAATGAACTCTTTAAAGTTGTTTTTATTTTTTTAAAACTTTCTTTAAAAGGTTATGCAACAAATTCTGGTACATTTTTCTATATTCTAAATACGTTGATTTTTATACGATTTGCCTTCGTCGAAGTTGATCGGAATATATCAGTTAAAAACATGAAATCGAAGCCCAATAATATAAGTAAGACATTTTTTATTATTATTTTAGGAAAATATGGTATTTCACAAAGAAATATTCCACATAAGATTCAGCGAATGTGTGAACGAATGTGTGAACAAAGAAATTTATACAAGCAATCAGGAAGCCATAGACAAAATGTCCATAGAAACTGTGAGTGAACATGTCTTGGCATATCAGTACTGCGCTGGTATGGGCAAAATAAACTGAGGTTAGATATGGTTATCAAAATATATTACGCTACAAAAAACAAAATTTTATTTTACATAATAAATGTATGTAAAAACAATCATGCATATGAAATCATGTGCATCAACAACGAAGATAAAAATACTTATAAAGACTTTTCTAGTGAAGCTGAGTACTTTCTTTTATCAAGACTTTATTTCTGATAAATAAGAGACAACATTTGCCTAGTTTTATGTGATGTCATTATATTTAATTTGTCACAATGAAATTGATAAGGATAACTAGTAATGTTGAACCTTTAACAAAGAGTGATGAGGCTGTTAGAAGTCTACATACAATTTTACTCGCAATCTTCATCCTCCTTTTATATACTGTTTTTATGTGTTTCATTATTTAATGTATGTATATTTTTCATGGATGAATTGTTCTTGATAAACATTAATTAGGTCTGGTAATGAAAATTAACTCCATCATTAGATAAGTCACTTATATCAGTTAATAAAAACTAGAATCTGTCATTATAGAGAAGGGATAACACTCTTCTACCGCCATGAAGAAAACTTTGAAGAAGGAAGTAAAGCCACTAGTCTCACACATCAACATAAATGCGGTTATATTGCATTCCCAAACAACTAGTATCCCTTGTAGTGAGAAACAATATCTGTAGAACTGCACCGAAGGAGTTGAATACTAGTGTTTGTCCTTATCCACAAAGTGAAAAACTCTGCCGAAAACACACACAAATACACACACACACGCACACGTACACATATGTATATATATATATATATATATATATATATATATATATATATATATATATATATATATATATATATATATATATATATATATATATATATGATATAGAACGAAAGTCTGTGTGCTTGAAAATGTGATACGATACGATACACGTAAGGAAGTGGGTAAAATCACGACTTAGAACAGGTAATTTCATAGATTATTCTGCATTTTCAAGTTCACACTGAGTGCAACCATAGTTTGCAGAGTTTATAGACAGAATTGAGTATTGGTGGGCAGAGGTACAGTTTCTTGATTCAACGCAGCATGTTTCTCCAAATAGGGAAAAAGGATCAAGTGATAAAGCAGGGTGGAGGTTAATATTCCTGGTGGCCGTGGCTTCAATGAATACAGTCTTCAGATTACTTTTCTGACAATCGTTGACCTTACAGATTATAGACGAATTATCCCCTTTAATGGTATGGCCTGTCTTAAGCCAATGGTCTGAAATGTCATTGTTTGTTAAGCCTCTTGGGAACATTTCTCTTTTTTTTTTTTTTTTTTTTTTTTTTTTTTTTTTTTTTTTTTTTTAGGTCTTTGTTTTGATGTTTGGCCAACACAGATCTTATTACAATCTTTACAAGGGATAATGTATACAATATTGTTGGATTTGGACAGACTATTCTTAATTATCATATTTATTAAAGTATTGTTATATTTAAATACTAAATTAATATTAATACGTTTTAGAATCGGTATTTCAGATATGAAATTTTGGTGAAAAGGCAGACAGAGAATAGACAGAGAATATTCTTAAGTTATGTCTTAATTCTGGTTGGAATATAATATATCTTCTTTGCCTTATTCTTACACAATTCCCAAAAATATGAAGGATAACATACTGAATCTCATATTTTGTCAATAATTTTAAACTCATTGCTCAAGAATTTAAGACTACAAATTCTAAGATACATACTGTTAAATGTTGATTTTTAAATATGTTTAGCATTGTTTGAATAAAAATTAATATATGGCAAATTATTTGTTGGTTTCCTGTTTACTTTAAAACAAAAATTATTATTATTTTTAATAACTAAGACATCTAGAAATACGATACAATTATTTTCTTCATATTCTATTGTAAATCTTATGGAAGGTAAAAGATTATTAATTGTATAGAATGAATGAGGCATATTTACATTGTCTTTTACAATACAGAAACAATCATCTACATATCTTACTCACAAAACTTAGAGAATAGATTTCTGGGAATAATCCTAGTCTTAAAAATGTCCATGTAGATATTAAAAAGAAGGGGTGAACGGGAGTTTCCCATAGCCATGATAAATATCTGTTCATAAAAGTTACCATTGAAGGTGAATTTAAAAATTTTTTTACAGAAAGGATTATCAATTTCATAATGGCATTGGTAGGTAATTATAAATTAAACAAATTTTAATGTGGGGATAGATATAAAAGTGAGTCATTAATAGATACTTTAGTGAATAAGAGTGTTACATCAAAACTATCTGTATTGGATAATTCAATGCGAGACAGTCTAGAACAGAAATGAACAGAATTTTGTAACTGAGAGTGCGAAACAGTACCTAAGATAGGTGATAGTAATTCAACTAAATATTTAGACAATTTATAACTAATATGACCAATTGAGCTGATAATGGGACGTATAGGAAAATCTCCCTTGTGTGTGGTGTTTTTTTAAAATTGATTCATACAAGAAGGGATGGGCCAATCGTTTTCACTTTCTCTTTTATAGACACGAAGTCTTTTAGTATAACTTTTTCATTGATACTATTTATGACATCAGCTAAGGGGTCATTCTTTAGTTTTGTATATGTGCTAGAGTCATATAACAATTTTTCATTTTTCAACGAAATGCTTTTTATACATTATTACAAAAGTATTGGATTTATCAGCTTTAATAATTTGTAATCTTTTGTCTTTGTTATATGAATTGCATCTATAAACCTTTTTGGAGGATCTCTGTTTTGTTCGGTATTTGAAGTAATCCCTTTAATGTAAAAAAAAAGGAAATTCATGAAGGTTAGAATTCAATTATTTCAAGGAATTACGAACTGAAAGATTTGATTATATGAATAGGATTCCCACGGATTAGATACCAATGCTAGTGAACAGAATCTAGAGTAATTTTAGATTCAAGATAAACAATCATTTCAAGAAATAACGAAATGAAAGATTTAATTTCATGAGTACGAATCCCCGAGATTTTTTGCCTGTGCTTATGAACAGAATCTTTAATAATTATAGATCCCAATCTAAAAGTCGCTTTAGGCTACGGATTATCACACTGTGATTACTGATAACATCCCATGTGCGAACATCATCTCAGAAATAATATTAAACTTGAAAAGAAAAACACAATTGCATCATCTTCATTGAATTTATTAAAGGCCTTTTTTCAGATTACTTCCAATACCAAACAAAACAGTGAATTTTCCAAAAAAGATTTATAGATGCAATTCATATAATAAATAATGCTGCAAATTTACACATTATTAAAACTGATAAATCCAATAGTTTTGTAATATTGGATAGAAAGATTTATGCTGGAAAAAAAACAATTACCTGACTCTAGCACTTACAAAAATCTATAGAACGAACCCTTAGTTGATGTCATCAAAAGTTTCAATGAAAAAATTAAAGTTTACAAAAAGATTTCGCGTCTATAAAAATAGGAGAGATTTTTCTGTGTCCCATTATCAGCTCAACCGGTTCTATTAGTTATAAATTATCTACATATTTAGTTAAGTTACTATCACCTATCTTAGGTACTATTTCAAACCTCATTTACAAAATTCTGTTCTAGACTGTCCCGTATTGAATTATCTAATACAGATAAACTAACTAGTTTTGATATGACATCTGTATTCACTAAAGTTCCTATTCATGACTAACTTTTATATTTATCACAACATTAAGATTTGTATATAATTTATAATTACCTACCAATGTAATTATTAAAGTGATTACCCTTTATTTTGAGACTAGACTTAATCCAAGGAATCTATTCTATAAGAGTTTTTAGTAAGCTTTGTAGATGGTATTTTTTGTATTATAAGAGACGACGTAAATATACCTGATTTCCTGAATACAATTAATAATATTGTGCCTTCAATAAAATTTGCAATAGAATTGAAGAAAATAATTGTATCCTATTTCTAGATTTCTTAGTTATGAGAAACAATACTACTTTTTGTTTTAAAGCATACAGGAAACTCACAAATAATTTGTCCTTTATAAATTTTTATGCAAACCATGTTAAACAAATTAAGATATCGACATTTAACAGTATGTATATTAGAGCAATTAGAATTTGTAGTTTTGAGTTCTTGGACAAAGAGTTTAAAATTATTGACAAATTATATTATCCTTCATATTTTTTGGAATTGTGTAAGGATAAGGTAAAGAAAATATATTACAATTCAATTCGAAGGTACTGCTATTGTATAATTTTAACCTTATAAATGAAAGTAAAATGAAAGGATTTTATCTCTATTTACCTACTATATTTACTACATAGATATATGTAACGGTAAAAATATTTTTTTACAAAAAGCGTCCAAACCGTATTGACTACGTATGTTTCCCTAGGAGGAACCATGAGGGCGGCATCACAGGTGTAATTTTGATTGTCTTTTATTCTTTTTTTTTTACTTGAAATTATGAAATGTAATGTAATTTATTGTTGGTTTTAAATCACACTTAACACTGCTTCGAATCACATAACCCCATTCAACGTTTGGTCGAAAAAGTATGACAAATGAAGCTAATCAAATAAGTACATATCTTTATGCACATAGATAAATACACACTCACACACACAAACACACACACAAACACACACACACACACACACACACACACATATATATATATAGTGGTGTGAGGGGGAGCGAGAATTTGTGTATATCTGTGTATATTTACTTATTAAATTTATCGCACAATACTTGTATCTGCGTGTCTATGCCATATGAATTTTGTGGCAATGATCATGTCTTAATGGACAACCATAATTATTGTAAATTGTACGTATTTAAATACCACCGGAATACATGCAATTTTTTTTATTAACAACTTCCAGTATCTGATTGACCTTATTCCGTGACACTACTCTGCCGTTAAAGAAAGCAAATAAATAAATAGAAAAATAAATAAATAAGTAAATACAGTCAGAATCAAGACTTAGTTTCCTGTCCTACCCGATGCCTCGCAGGAAAAGAGGCTTATCTGGATGGAGTCATCAAAAAGTTTGTGAGAGGAAAAGGAAAAGTCATTTCTGCGAGAATGCAGGCGGTGGGGTCTCTTCTGCTATAACATAATAAGACTCCTTATTGCGTGCACTCTCTTCGCCCTGTCTCCAGCACCTTTTACCAGTAACTTTTGCCTCTCAGATTGATTTCTTGTATCGATGATATACATCTTTATACATAATGTGAATGAAAGACAAATGGGTAATTCGATCTCCTATAATATAGATGCTTTAATGCACTTGTAGATTTCAACCTGATTGCCTACACAGAGGACCACCAATATTCATGTTCCCTTAATGTTTAGTTTAATTTATCATTATATCTTTATGAGGAAATAGAAAAAAATTGAATGGCATCATTCGCATAACAAGATATTTCAAGAAATTATTTCGCAAGAGTGGTAAACCAAAAATGTATTAAGTTAAATAAATTGAAATTTATCTCCAAATAGGTGACCTTTGAATAAACTTTTGGGGATAGAACGACAAGCAATTGTCTCTGCATTATTGTATTCATGAGTCGTTATTGTTAAATAGTAAAATGAATTTAGATAATAATTGTATATTACTTTAACAGTAGCAGAAATTTAAGTATAGAAGGTCGACACGATTTGAATTTTATACCAATATATAAGTACCGAGAACCTGGAAACCTTAATGGCACAATGTAATAGAAATAAGTGGGTACTTTTGGTGTCCTCTTTAATTACCAACTTTTATAAGATATGTGAGTCCATACGTATCCAGGTCCCTTCTAACACTTACTTTGAGTTCGTCTTATTCATAAAAATATATCGTAGTATAGTTTAGTAAGTTTGGGATTCCGTATACTTGTTAGGGGAGATGGCTTTATATAGTATGCAATATACCCCCGGGGGGTCGTTATCATTACCTGCATTACGATTAAGATACTTATAAAAGAACTGAATATTTACCGTTGACAAAATACTTAAAACCCTGACTATTTACATCTCTCCTTTATAAAATCCAAGTTATGTAATATCTTCCAAGCATGAACAAGCGACATACAAGTGACAGAAACCTCATTTCAAATCTATATTTCATATAAGTTAATGCTAATCTCTAAAACCACCTTGACTTAAAACCTGTCAATAGCGCATCAATGACTAAATAGCTCAAGCGGCATTTTAAAAAGCTATTTTCTGGCAACTAGCATACTGCTTCACAACAAGCCAAGAATTTATGTACACGCGTTATGAATCTGACTTCTAGAAATAAACTGCTAGTGAAGTGAGTTGATTACGTAATACGGGAGAGATTACTTTTATTCAGCTGCATCATTTCGTTCTGAAATGAAATAACATTTACTACTGATACACTTCTAAAATATCCTCAAGGGTATGATAATCTAAAAAATAATGATATAGATACATATATATATAATTATATATTATATATATAAAATATATAAAATATATATAAAAATTATATATATATATACATATACTATATATATATATATATATCTATATATATATATATATATATATATATATAGATAACTATATATATATATATCTATATAGAGGAGAGAGAGATGGAGGAGAGAGAGAGAGAGAGACGAGAGAGAGAGAGGAGGGTTAAGTTGTTTAAAATCTTGTTAGTGCCAGGCAATGTTATCCGAAAGGTCTTGGCAAAACGCAGTCTGTTGCGCAAGCAACGTTTGCCTGCAACAAAAAGACCTGTTCGGACGTTGTGGAAAATCAGCTTAGGATGAGTGCTTTTCAACACCACAAGAGCTTTCCTCAGAATTATCCCAGATTCCGTCTTTCATAGCTGTCTCCTCTCTTTACCTTTTATATGCCACATATAAACTGACTGCATGAGCCGCTCTCTGTATTTGGCAGAGTATGAACTGGAAGAAAGATAGAATCTCCTGACGCGTATATTTTCAAAAAGCATTAAATTGTGTGTCCTTTATTAGCTCCATAAACAAGGAACTCCTCTTTTTCATTGTGGTCCCGTAAATTTCGTGTCTTTTCTACCCCTCTGTTTTTATTCATTTATATTAAACCCTTAAAACGCCGCGGAGCGGAAATAAAAAATGACTCCCGTATGCCGGGAGGGGTGTTTGAGAGTGAGCGCGTAAGCGGGAAAAAAAATATTTTTTCAAAAAAATCACAGCGCGCTTAGTTTTCAAGATTAAGGAGTTCATTTTGGCTCCTTTTTTTGTCATTGCTTGAAGTTTAGTATGCAACCATCAGAAATGAAAAAAAATTATCATTATCATATATAAATAATGCGATATATGATAGTGCAAAAACGAAATTTCATATATAATTGTATTCAAATCGCGCTGTGCGCAAAAACGGTTGAAGGGTAACAAGTTGTAATGTGCACTAAATTGCGATCATTTTGATATATAACACATTGTAAAACAATAAAAGCAACACAGAGAAAATTATTATCACAAAATAATGCATGAATTCGTAACGCGCCTTACGTAAACAAACATATTTTTTTCAAAAATTCACCATAAATCTAAATATTGTCCTAGAGACTTCCAATATGTTTCAGAATGAAGACAAAATGATTGTATAGTACTATACTGTAAGAATATTAGCTTACAAATGCAGTTTTTCGCTCATATCTGACGAGCTAAAGTTGACCGAATGTCGAATATTTATATATATATTTTTTATGCAATTATTTCGGAAATAAGAAAAGCTACAACTTTCAAATATTTTTCGTTTTATTTTCTACATGAAATTGCGCACATTTTCATATATAAAACTCTATGAAATGCCTAATATGAAACGGAGCAAATATTCCGAGAATGGGACTTACGCATTTCGGAGATTTGTGGCGGAGAATCCGCGCGCGGAGGGAAGGAAAGTTTTTTTTTTTTAAATTCACCATAAATTTAAATATTGTGCTAGAGACTTCGAATTTGTTTCACGATGAAGATAAATGACTGAATATTCTAGACTGTAAGAGTTTTATCTTACAATTGCGTTTTTTCGACCATTTCGGTAGAGTCAAATTTGATTTTCCGAACGAAATGGTTTTTTTTCTATTTATCGTGATTATATGCAAATATTTCGAAAATGAGAATAGCTACAACCTTCAACTATTTATTGTTGTATTATACATGAAATTGCTCACATGTTCATATATAAAACGTTATGTAACGGCTAATTTAAAATGGTGCAAACATTACCACAATCGCACGTATGATTTTTTCGGAAGAGTTACCGCGCGGACGTAAAGAAAATGTTTATGTTATTTTTTTCATAAATTCACCCTAAATCGAAATATTGTGCTAGAGACTTCCAATTTGTTGCAAAATGAAGGTAAATGCTTGAATATTACTAGAATATAGGCGTTTAGCTTACAATTGCGTTTTTCGACCATTTCGGTGGGTAAAAGATGTCAAAAATTGACCGAAGGTTGAAAATTTGTCACTTATCATTTTTTATATGAAAATATTTCAAAATTGATAAAAGCTACAACCATGGGGGGTTGTTTTTAGTTGTATTGTGCATGAAATTGCACACATTTTCATATATAAAACTTTATGTAACGGCTAAATTTAAAATGGTGCAAACATTACCACAATCGCATGTATGATTATTTTCGGAAGAGTTACCGCGCGGACGTAAGGAAAAAGTTTTTTCATAAATTCACCATAAATCGAAATATTGTGCTAGAGACTTCCAATTAGTTTGCAAAATTAAGTTAAATGATTGAATATTACTAAAATATAAGAGTTTTAGCTTACAATTGCGTTTTTCGACATTTCGGTAGAGTCAAAGTTGACCAAAGGTTGAAATTTTGGTTGGCACTTATCGTTATTATATGAAAATATCTTAAAACTGATAAAAGCTACAATCATGAGTATTTTTTTGTTGTATTCTACATAAAAATGCGCACATTTTGTCATAATATAATACTTCATGTAAACGGCTAATTAAAATGTACAAAAATTATGTCAAAGTGACGAAATAATTTCCGAGATGTGTCACAGATACTTTTTAGTGCGGCAAGAAAGAAATTCGCGCTTGCGCGCCTGCGTAACGATTGTAAACAAAACAACACCTTGATCCGTGAACTCCCAGCATCCCCCAAGGCGCGTGATTCAAGAGTTTTCGGCTGGTAGGCCTAAAAGTATTTTTCCGCGAATTTTTAAAAAAACTTTTGTTATGTCGACGTAAAATACGTCCAGTCGGCACCCGAGAGACAAAAAAATGTCGACGTAAAATACGTCCAGTCGGCGTTTAAGGGTTAAAGAATGATAATATCTGATTACTTTAACTTTCCTTTCCAGTTTTAATGTTCTATAAAGCAGTGCTTATCTGACGTTCTGTCTGACGCGTATGAAACAATACATGTAAATTTCGCCATCTAAGTGATTGGAATACAAAACTACTTTTACTGAAGAAGATTTTCTCCTGATTTTTTGTCATATAATGAAGATGAAACACAAAATCATTTTAATGCTTTGCAAACAACTACCAAAATAGTTGGAAAAATTTTACGGCAGTCATTCATTCTCCCACACCTGCAATCTGTTTCTGGAGCTGACGGAAAGCTTTAGCAGGCAGTATCACTGAAGCTTTTATCGTAATTCTGATTGGTTGATTAATGCATTTGAAATGTAACTTTTGTTTGGTGGTGAGCGACAAGTGCTTCAGCAAGTAACGATGAACCTTGCGGATATTGATCGTGGATATTTACTGTCAGATGCTAAACAAAAGTGGAAATATATTGTTTATTAGCTTTCACAAACGAGCTTCTAAGTTTCTTTATTGTAACTCGCTAAATCTGGACCTTACCTCTCTCTAGTGGTAAATCGAGAGAGTTGGCAACCCCTTGGGTTAGATATTATAAATACGAAAATACGCTAAGATTTCGCGTTCTGGAATTCCTTCACCTCTAAAATTCTATTTTGAGTGTTACGGTGGACGAGAGAAGGAAGATTGTATATCTGCTCTCCCTCAGTTGACATAACCCATTTTGTGCCTCTCATTCAACGTGACCTGAGGAAACCTTGTTGAATCGCGAACCAATCGGATTAGCAGATATTTTTTTCCCCAGCCTCGCGTATGACTATTGAGTTTCATTCTCCGCGTCCAATTGATATCGCAACTGAGCTCTCACAGCTTCGTTCATGGGTTCTCTTCCATTTGCTTCTAGTCGTTTCCTTGTTGCTTGTGTTCGTTTTCTTCCATCTCAGCTTCTTGATTATCATATTGCTCCTTTCTTCTTGCGTTTTCTATTTTCTTTATTTTAAACATATTCCTAAAAATTAATCCGAGCTAATAGCGTTTGTAATATTACCTTATTTACTGTATATAACCGAATGTGCATGTAATGACAGCTTGATTGTATAACTAGATGCGTATATTTCCTTATACAAATTAGGTTTATTAGTAAATTTTATTACATTGTGGAAGTTAAAATAAATTACTACCATTTCCAGCCTCCACACGAGTTCTTTCTGTTTTGTTGCAACTATGTGCATTTTAAACTACTTTTTCATTTATCAACCAAATTGCTACATTATAATTTTAGTAAATAATAAAAAGGAAGAAAAAACATTAAAAGACAACAATTGCATCCGTACCTCTGAAATAGGTCTCAAAGAGCACAAGTATCATGATTTTCTTTCTCTGAGGACAAATAACTCTTCAAAAACACTACTTTATATATATGAATTACTTGTATTTGCGTTACGAATTAATCTTTAATATAAGATGAGTTTATGTGATTTACATCACAAAATGTGTCTGGGAATGAATTATTGAGTACGAATCATTATTCTAAGGAACGTGACTTACCGTATATATGCGTAAGAGAGAGAGAGAGAGAGAGAGAGAGAGAGAGAGAGAGAGAGTGAGAGGAGAGGAGAGAAGCCGAGAGAGAGACGAGAGAGAGAGAGAGAGAGAGAGAGAGAGAGAGAGAGAGAGGTATAAATAATGTTCAGAATCACCTAGTTTGTATATTTCTGTGAGGTATCTCAAAGATTAGCCTTATAGTATCAAATCGTTGAAACTTTATTGTTTCAATTCGTAGATTAAGTGTTCTACAGCTCAGCTCAACAGTTTTGAAGACTGTTGAATTAAACTGGGAAAGTTTGACGTTATTATGTTGTGTTAAGGTTCATTTGTTCATTTATGTACACTCCTCCACAGGGATGATTCCCTCTCTGGCTGGCCCATGTACACTTTCTAAATAATTTACTTCTTATATTTTATAATTGTTTTTTAGTGTTCTCTCATCAGTATCATGTAGCGCAATGAGTCATTGACGCTCAATTACTCTTGCAACTTGTAAAGTTATATGTAATTGTTAGTGACGTAAAAATGAACGTTATTTCGTATCCGTCTTATTTGCGCGACGTAGATACGTGAATGTATTCGCACGAATGGAAGAATAACAGCGGCATTTTTTCTTGAAACGATATGATTACATCAACAGTATCAAACAAAATAAAAATGCTACGAGCTATGTTACTCTTTTACCTCTGAATCGTTGCATGAATGAAACGGCCATTGATCAAATGAGATGCTTCCGTTACTCACTCAGATCTGGAATGTCCCTCTCGCTCGGAAACTAGGATTTACCACAGCGGGTATATATTTTACGACGGTGATTACGGCGTCCTTTGCCTCGAATTATGCTAAACGCATTAGCATGTGAGAGAAATGTCAACTGAGGACTTTGGCCGGAGTATTTGCAGTTATTATAGCAAACATGAAACCACCCTTGTGGGGATGCGGACACAAACAGATCAGCGGACACACTAGCAGGCAACCCACCACCTGAGCTGTTCTTTGTTTTGGTTAATTTCAGCATCATGGAATATTCATCTCTGAAATTTATTCTATTCGTGAATCAAGAAGAATGGTCATATTTCAATTCCTGCATGAATACATAAATGTAAGCGTTATCAGTACAGAGGGTTAACGCTAATCATAATCTGGGCTGATGACGTATGTATGTATGTATGTATGTATGTATGCAAGAAATTGTCCTATATTAAAGCCTGATACTTTTTTTGTTATTGCGGTCTTGAAAGAGTAGCTATTTTGTAAACAGAAAAAGTCTCTGTAAAAAAAACACCCACCGCAAATGATAGAAAATAAGTACTAAAATTAGCACTCCATCTTTCCGAAAAGCGTTTTAATATACGATAATAGTCGCATTTCTTTAGGATTTCATTATATTTTTGCCAAGCAGTTAGGGATAAGGAATAAGTTCATTTAGAAAAGAAAAAATATGTAAGTTAAACTACCACGATTAAGGAAATAAGAAATGCAAACATTAAGTAATTTAAAGGTAGACTAATCTGACTCAATCTATTTAGATCTGAAGTACTTTTTATCCGTTTCACATCACCAAAATCTTATGAGTAAAATCTGTATCTGAAAAAAAGGGATTGAGGATTTAAGCCAGAACTAAGCAAAGTAACTTCTTTTAGAAAGAAAAATCACACTCTTCAGTCACTCATCTTCACTGAGCCTCCATTCTCTGAATGCCTCATGAATCATCTTTTTGTGTCCTGATTGGCTGCCCAAGAATTAACCTCCTCGGGTAACCTGTGTAGGGCGGAGTCTATCTTAGACAAAGGCCCTGAGATTATAAAACTAGGAGGCAACCTGCATGCAACCTTAGAATTTCTTCACCTGCCGATATAATTGCATCTCTCCCTTTTCGCTCCCCCTCTCCTCTTGGGTACCCCCAATGTTCCTTTATTGCCCATAGTGATAGAAAATTGCTCTGCAATTCGGAAGAAGCCAGCCTACAGATGAACAGGTACTTTAAAGGGAGTAATTTCAAGTGCAGTTAGTTACCGTTTTTGGCTCTTGTCTGTACTTCCGTTTCATTCTTTCCAAGGCGATTTTCCCCCTATTGGCTCAGCATCGCAGTCCCTATCTTTGGTTACTGTAATGCACTTCCCCATTGCTATCATAGTTGTTGTAAATAATTCCCCTGGTGATGGTAGTTGTGATATTAAATCTAATTGTTATATTCCCACCTAGACTTGCGTTTGCTACATCTGGAAGTAACGTTGTTGCTTCATGCTAAACATCCCCTAGTTAAGCTCTCAGTCATTCTATGTTCCTGTGAGTGAATTTTGATGTGGAGTAATAAGAAAAAAATCGTGTTCAACGTTCCCCACTTGTCCATCGCCTTAGTACTGATCCTAGAATGGAATCTCTTTGCAGACGCAAATATGTTGTCTAGTTGTGAGAGTAAATTTGGAATCCCTTGCAAATATAATTCATATTTTTCAGATACAGGCTTTACTACTGGAATTTTACTGATGCGAAAAAGATAAAAGATATTTCGGATCTAAATAGATGAGATTATATCAGATAAGCCTGCTTATAAATTACTGATAATATATTTGCATTTCTTATTTCCTTAGTCATAGTAGTTTAAAGTAGGTATAATTTATTTTTAAAATAAACTTATCCAGTATCTCTAACTGCTCCGCAACAATGTAATGAAATCCTAAAGAAATGTGACTATCGTCGTTTATCAAAAATTATGTGTGTGTGTGTGGTTGCTTACTAGTTTTTGCTTTCGAATATCAACGATTGAAATATAGGTTGTTTGCATACTCTCTCTCTCTCTCTCTCTCTCTCTCTCGCTCTCTCTCTCTCTATGTAGCCGACCCATTCCTTTCCATCCATTTTATATTTATTGCTTTGCAATGAATATAAAATAGTGAATTGTAGATTTCATTGATCTTTTACACTGAATCCAATTTAGACAGAGCAGAGAAATTACCATTTCCATTTTAAATGCACAGCATTTCAATAAACGTTCGCTAGAAAATGAAAGTGTTTATAAACTGAAATGAATAATGAACGCACAGTAGCAATTACCATGAATTCCTTTGTTACCTGCAAAAATTACGAACCATAAATGAAGCTGCAACGACCACCTGGCACGCTAAACATCACGTCTTATTGTAATTTAAACTATTGAATATTTTACGTGGCGCGCTGTTAAACATAATACTAATGATGATTGGTACTGAGGGTCTTTTGATTTTCTCTAATGGATGTTTATGCATAATCCACCTGGACTGTTTACAATTCTTAATTATTGCAACTACAAAAGCGCATTATCTTCATTTTTATTTTCTCTTTACCAATATGAGAGAGAGAGAGAGAGAGAGAGAGAGAGAGAGAGATGATGAGAGAGGAACGAGAGAGAGAGAGAGAGAGAGAGAGAGGATGGCAGAAATAACTATGGTATAATTTCTTGAGTTTTGAGAGAAATTCCCTGTTCAGGTTTAGAGAGGAAGGATTTCGTAGAGACTTCCAGAGTGAAATTATCCTTAAAAGGCCGGTCAGAATAGGAGCCCCCACTTAAGAGTATCTTCATTAAATCCTCTCTGGAGAGCAATTTAGAACATGGCCATATCCCTTCGGTTTGAGGAATTTAAATGATCCGGAGCTCTCTACCTCTGTCTGTCTGTCTGTCTCTGCCTCTCTCTCTCTGTGTCTCTGTCTCTGTTTCTCTCTCAAACACAAACACATAATATATATATATATATATATATATATATATATATATATATATATATATATATATATATATATATATATATATTATAGTTCATTCTTTTTGCACTGGAAATAGTATTGATAAAGCCAAATGTAATCACTTTTCAAAATTATATATATTCTTGTATATCATGGAATAAGACGTTAGACCTGTTTGTAGTTCATCCTATGCAGGAGATAGTATTCAACAAGTTATTTTAACAAAATATCAGTAGATTGAAGATATTCATGAGAAGTCATTACGGACTGCATATCATTTAACTGTTTCGTGACTATACGCGAAGTATCTAGATCTACTCAAAACACAGTACTTGATTAAGCGGAGAAACCATTTAATCGGATGTTTGTGAGAATAATAAAAAGATTGGGTATTCATCAATGTTTTTCGTGCTTCCACAAAAGAAGCAGTTGTTTCCATCAATCAAAATAAGAATTGTTAAAGCGTTGGGACAAGAACCAGTCATAATTTAAATAGAAAGTAAAACATACAGTGAACATTATCAAAACAGAAATATCCATCATCATAATAAAAATAACAGTTATATTTCAATTACCTCTTTCTAGATCTGCATGCATCAAAGGACAATCATTCCATGTAAGAATTAGGCCCTTCACTTATCGCCCTCCTCTCTTTTTCACTTGGGATGATTCCATAAAGAAAGGAAAGAAAAAGAGAAATGAAGAAAAGGAAGCCAAGTCCCGGACTCATATTAACGAAGTGTCTACGACCTAGCCGACAAGGGACCTCTCGGCCAATCATAGCCCAGAAAAACAGTGACGTAGGAATTACGTGATCTCCCTTTCCGCCAATCATAGGAGGTAGACGAATGATGTTGAAAAAGAAATGTTCAATATGAGACTGAAACATGATAATTGAATTGAGACTTCAATTACTGATACAAATAATTGAATGGATTTTGCACCATTAAAGTCTAAATTTACTTATGGTATTTTGGTTACATTTCAAACTAGTGAAATGTTGCATAGTGAATCTACTGTACCGTAATGCCGCATATTCCTCAAACTTACGTGTAGTTCAGAGACGATTAAAAGATTCTTTTAGTCCTAGATGATATGGGACGGATAAGCTACTTTAAGAGTAAAAATCCACAAACAGGAGGGTAAACACAGAACAAGAATGGAATTTTACAAGAATGTTATTACAAAACTAAACTCTAATAAATTTAACAGTATGGAAAACGAAACGACACAGCTTTCTCAAACACAAACCTGAAACCTGAAGGACATTTGATCACACACGTGGCGGTAAGAACGATGACTCAAAAGTCAATTTACAAATTTAGAAAGAAACTTCTAAACTTAATCTTATAATACAACAATGATCTGAAGATACAGCTGGATTTTTAAACAACAGTTGCATAAGCATTTTAACGTGACTGCCCATGTTAAATAAGGTATGAAAGCGGCAATATCATTGGTCGAAAGTGGCACCTTTTGCAAAAAAACAGAAGAGAATAATCTGCATTTAACACGGTCTAAGTATTCAGAACGTAAAGAGAAATATGACTAAGGTTGACCAAAATTACTTCGTCATGTTACTGACATTAATTTTTGTTATATAACTTCTCGGTACCGAAGCGAATTATTTCTTGTGATGTCATGATGTCCTGTCAATGAGAGGAAACTAAACCAAATTGAATACAACGGAATTTTTGTATGAGATTACCCTACTCATGTAACAACATGCAAATGATTGTACAGTGCAAGAACACGAAGTTTGACTTATTCACTTCATTGAAGTACATTATAATATAGAAATTATTGCCAAGGCTTTTCACTTGTGTGTCATTTTTAGTGGATGTTTTTTTTTTCACTCACTATTGGCAAGAATATTCATGTTAGAATAAGGATATTGAATCTAATTTTAGGTATATTAATTTTTTTTGCTATGGACATTCCTGGAATCGATGCCTTTTTACTGAATGCATATAAGCAACAAACAAATCGGTGATATTTCACATTAATATCAAGTCAAAAGAAGAATTTGAAACATGGAAATCTAGTTATTTTTTAAAAACTGCAACGGCTTTTAACTTGAAACGTACTACAGGGCCATTAATCAGACATGCAGTCTTCCAAAGTTTAGAGTGTCATCCTCCTCCGATGATCTTTAGAAAGGAGATAACGTCATTCCTACGTCACTGCTTTTTTTTCCGGCTGTTTTGCCCAAGCAGGCACGTGTCGGCTAGGGTGTAAACACACTTCGTTTAATTAATATGCGTCCCAGATGCAAATTCATGAGATGTTTACTAAAATTGCACCAGCCTCGATTTTTTTGGCCCATGCACCTACGGTAGGTTGTTATTAGCAATTGTTAGGATAGGTTAGATCAGAGGGGGTCTGCGGTGTAATTTAGTCGTGGGAAACAAAAGTAGATTATTTTCGAGAATATTCTATGGTCAATTTTCAAGATGTGGCGTCCCGCTTTTTCAGGAAGTTCGGTACTCAGTTGCAGTCCTGGAATATGCGCCACGGACCATTTTGGTTCCATTTCGGGGAAATATATTTCAGAACGACCTTTGAGGCTCCTAATAGGAATGTATATTTATTCAAACCTTTTAATGACAGACTCGTGCACATGATGTAAAGGTATATTTCAGAGGTTAATGCAGAAATGTCGGTTAAGGAATATTGCTTTCGTAATAAGATTTTAGGTACAAATATGAACATTTCAAATCCCATAAAAATTATTTTTTGTAGTTTTGTTTTTATTCTATATAATGAATGAATATAATATATATATATATATATATATATATAGATATATATATATATATATATATATATATATATATATATATATATATATATATATATATATATATATATATACATGCATACATAGTACATGCATACATATATACATATATATATATATATATATATATATATATATATATATATATATATATATATATATGTATATATATATTATATATAATATATATATATATATTATATATATATATATATATATATATATATATATATATATATATATATATATATTATCGCTTAATAAATTCCCCCTCGGTTAAACATATATGAAAATATATTAATTCCGAGGTAGAGCGAATAGATATTAAAGGACATTTGTAGTTCGATATATGTATATGAATCACTGGTAATGTGATAGACTTATATAATGACTATGTGCGGGCAAAAGCACTACCACGCTACCGAGGACGAGATGGCTTGATGCAGTCTCCAAAACAAAAAGCACCTGACCGCGGCAGGTATTTGAGATGGGAGGCGCATAAACAAAAAAATTATATCTCTTGCGGTGGCGGGGTGACTATGGCTTCACTTCTAGTCCTGGAATGAGAGGTCGATGGTTGGCGCCCTGTCGGCAGCCAATTCTATTATCGCTTAATAAATTCCCCCATGGTTAAACATATATGAAAATATATTAATTCCAAGGTAAAGCGAATTAGATAATAAAGGACATTTGTAGCTCGATATATGTATAGAATCACGGTAATGTGATAGACTTATATATATATATATATATATATATATATATATATATATATATATATATATATATATATATACATATATACGCATGCAGTTCGTAATGGACTTCTCATGAATATTTTCAATTTTATTGATAAATATATATGTATATGTATATATATATATATATATATATATATATATATATATATATATATATATATATATAGATACCTATATATATATATATATATATATATATATATATATATATATATATATATCTATGTATATATGTATAAATATATATGTAGTATATATATATATATATATATATATATATATATATATATATATATATATATATATATATATATATATATATATATATATATATATATATATATATATATATATATATATACATATATATATATATATATATATATATATATATATATATGTATATATATACATACTATATTATATATATATATACTATATATATATATATACTATATATATATATATATAATATATATATATATATATATATACACACACATATATACACACGTGCGTGGCTGTGTGAATTTTATCATGTACTCTAAAATTAACTGACATCTGACAAGAATGGGTGCCATGCAAGTAATAAAGAGACAAGGGGGGAAAAAAAGTATTAAAACTGATGGATTTAAGGGAAAAATGCCGTTACACTTAACTAAGATTATTATTATTATGTAGATCAGAAGTAATTATGCAGGAGCTAAAGGCACTAGCTCCGTGGCACTGAGGTTACTTTGATTTACAAAGCAATTAGAGCCACTGTGAAACCCCAGTAAAATACAAATCCCTTTTATGAAGAGCTTGGCATTAAACAGAAAATGAGGTCTCTTGCACAGTTATGGCAAATCATACAAAAAAAATTTTATCAGCAGCTCTTCATTCTTGATACTTTGGGATTGACACTCTGGCACCTGGAACACAAATTAAAGATGCACTGTAATTCTCTATCGAAAAACGCGATTTATATAATTGGGATTTTGCGTTAGGCAGAGAATGTAAGTCACCTAACACTGTTATGAGTTAGAAATATAAATGAACACTTCTAGTTACGTCACAAATATTTCCTCACTTCACTTCTTGTCTGAAGGAGATGCAGAGCCGGTTTTGAGTTATATATATAAGAGCAGACAGTAATTAAGGAAGTAAAAGTATAGTGTGTCGAGAAAATTTCAAATCCAAACGTACCTGGTTTGTAACAAGCCGTGTCTTGAGTAGAGCGCCCGGCACGGGGAAATGGAGCTAGTGGGGAGGATCTCTCGACCCCAAGATAGTGATAAGGATGTCTTCGTGACCCTTCTGTTCAGAACTGCGCCTGCTAGGTGAATGACGATCGGAGAGACTTCTCTGCTCTCTCCCTCTCTCTTTTGTCTTGTTTTCGCATCTTGGCGCCGGCTTCTTTTTGGGTTGGTCTGGAATGAAATTCGCAGGACAACACCATTTGTGGAAAAATAGGACATTGGAAGAAATTTGGCTCTACGAGAGGCGAAAGTTTTTGGTAGGAGGAGCGAAGTAGGATAAGCACTGTGTCCAGTTGTTAATTATTAAAGAAAGGGGAAGACATGGCTTCTGCGAGTTGATGTGCGTGGTCCAGATTCTCATGGGGAGTGAGGAAAAATATTGTACTTATTTTTATGTGATTTAAAGCTGAGAGCTTCAACGTGCATCTCGTGTATGCACGTTACAATATTATATATATATATATATATATATATATATATATAATATATATATATATATATATATATATATATATATATATATATATATATATATATATGTATATATATATATATATATAATATATATGATATATAGTATATATATATATATATATAATATATATAGATTTCATATCACATACCGTGATTCATATACATACATCGAGCTACAAATGTCCTTTAATATCTAATTCGCTCTACCTCGGAATTAATATATTTTCATATAAGCTTAACCGAAGGGGAATTTTTAGGCGATAAGAGAATTGCCGGCTCCCGGGCGCGAACCATCGAAACCATACAAATCCAAGCCGACAGTGAAGCTTTTATCCACACCACCACCTTCGGTTAAGCATGTATGAAAATGTATTAATTCCGAGGTAGAGCGAATTAGATATTGAAGGACATTTGTAGCTCGATGTATATATATATATATATATATATCTATCTATATATATATATATATATATATATATATATATATATATATATATATATATATGTATATATATATATATATATATATATATATATATATATATATATATATATATATATATATATATATATATATATACTATATATATATATATATATATATATATGTATATAATCATTTTCCTATTAGGATTTTCGAAGGCCATCTGAGAACTGCATGAAAAGTAAGGGGTATATATAGAGGTAACAGTTACAAAAAGAAGCGTTTTCCATCCGGGGATGAATTTCATTGATCATATATCCAAGAAAGATTCATTGTACTGACGTCGAAAGACAAGGCCAGTTCTAGGAAAGGAAATTATGGAATTATTCACTGACATCTGAAATCAAAGAACGAGAAATGGTCAGCGGTTAAAAATAGAATCCTGCTTATTTCTACCCGATTTTCATGGCAAAATTGTGTTTTCAGGTTGAATTCATGTTTATATTTTTTGCTGTAAATTTACTATATATCATAAGTATAAAAATATAAGTACGGCTAAGATTTGGCTTCGTAGAGACAGTTGATTGTAATTTATGATGCTACCGTTATTTATTATACTTGTCGTAATATTCACCTAACTATAGCCAAAAACATAAACCATGAATATATCACTATCTTTAATATATTTCTTACTTATTATGTTAATCAAATAACTTTTAGGAATACCAGTATAATTTTCATATTTCCACTTGGGTCGTCCTGTGACAGCGTGGAAATTTGAGTATACCGTCTAATTTTTTACTTTCTCATATTACAGAAATAATGATACACAAAAAACAATTTCAAAACAACTCTTACCTGCAAAGATGTTCTCTTTCGATAAACAGTTTCCATTTTAGTTACTTCCATAAAATCCATACGAAATACTTATGGAGTATATTATAGTATGCCATATGTTGATCAGAAGCTTCATTTTCTCTATATAAAAATGAATGTAAAATTCAATCATGATCAGGTCACTGCATGTCTTATTTCCACTTGGCATTTTTTCCTTTTCCACTTACCCCACTATGGAAAAATTCACTTGTTTTCACTCTTTTTCACAAGGCTGCCTTTCCATTCTGCGCTTTCCATAAGGTGCATTTACACCTAATATCTTATTTTTGCTCTATAGAATTTCACATATTTTCTACATTTCAATTATATCTCTAAAACCAATCAGGTACTTAGCGTTTATCTTATTCGTATTATCAAAGATTCTATACTTCATTAAAATAACCTTATTACGAAATAAATTATTCATAAATCTAATGGTTCAATTAAATGCTTGCAATAATATTTATTCAAATCACCTCCTTTGATGCTACTCTAAACTATCCTTGTGAGTTACTTATTTTGCAAATTCCTATTAAACAGACAGTAAAATAAGATCACTAACTTGAATTTCGAGGTATTACCAATATCCATCCGTCTTTCAGCAAGGTGTCTTAAAAATCGTTCGACTTCTAATATCAAGACACTGTTTCAGGAGACTGAAAAATAAGAAAGGCGGCAGGAGACAAGAAGCGCATCGTGTCTTTTTTAATCAAAAGAAGATTCATAAAACTGCTTTGTGGCTCAAAACTTATCTGAAGTTAGTTTCCTTTCTTCCCTCTGAAGAGTGAACACATATTTTTGTTTGTTGATTATAGATAAAATATATATTTTCGTTCAGCACCTAATTTTCATTTGATTTAAGCCACCATGCATTTACTTCTTCAGTAATAACTAATTTATTATTATTAATATTATTATTATTATTATTATTATTATTATTATTATTATTATTATTATTATTATTATTATTATTATTATTATTATATTTTATAAACAATACATTACTATTGAGAAACTGTCATGTTTCTCAAGCTTTTATGTGTATTAACTATGCTTTTTTTTTTTATTTAGACATCTTTTTCGTACTACTACCACTACTTCTACTACTACTACTACTACTACTACTACTACTACTACTACTATACTACTACTATTATTATTATTATTATTATTATTTTGTTAAAGATGATGGCAGCATCAGTGGAATTGATTTTATATATGGTCTTTTCCAGAGAATTACTAAGAAACCCGGTAGATGACATTAAACGTGAGGCCAATAGGATTATTGAGACTGTCAATGCAGCTTCCAATGCCCTTCACTTGCTGCCGATCGTAGGGGACTACGACCTTGGCTATATATACGGGAATGTTAAAAACCCATAAACCAGGGAACCCGTTACGCCCCCATCATTAGCCAAATTCCCGCTCCTACATACCAGCTTGCGAAGAAATTGAATGCTATTTTGACTCCTTACGTTCCAGATGACCACAGTTTGAAGTCCTCTGCCGAGTTTATAGAAGCCCTGAAAACGACACCGTCCGGAGGAGTTATTGCATCGATGGACGTGGAGTACCCTGTTCACGAACGTCCCCGCTGGATGAAACAATCCAGATAATTCTGGATCGTGTATACAGAGACGACTCCACGCCCCCAATTAAAACATCCCTGAGCATGCCCTTCCAAAAACTCCTTGAAATATGTACGAAAAGGGCCCCTTTCTCACCCACAGAGGCCATATGTACACGCAAAAGACGGCGTAGCGATGGGTTCTCCCTCGGAGTACTTTTCGCGAACTTCTACATGGGTACTGTGGAACGTCGGGTATTCGCCCACCATCGAGAAACCGTCTATGTACGTCCGATATATTGACGACACCTTCATCAGTGCCAACACGGTGGAAGAAATAGAGCGCCTGCGACAAGCCTTCCACGACCACAGCAGACTCAACTTCACCATCGAGCATTGCCGTGACCGTCGCCTCCCCGCTTCCTTGACGTTCTCGTCGGGCAACAAGAAGAACGCTTCGTAACACAAGTGTATACGAAAACCCACGAACCTGGGCATGTGCCTGAACGGCGAGAGCGAGTGTCCAGAGGGATACAAACGCACTGCAATCAGCGCCTTCATCAAGAGAGCTCTCTCACACTGCTCTTCGTGGAAGGACACGCACACTGAATTAGAACGTGTTGCCCAAGTTCTAATTAACAACGGGTATTCCAACCGGGACATCGAAAAAGCCATTCGCAGAAACATCGATAAGTGGTACCAGCAGGAGCCTCGCCCCGTTCGCCCTTGAAGACGTCACTCTCTTTTACAAGGGAGCATTTCACAAGAATACAAAGAGGATGAACGAGCCCTTCGTAACATCATCGAAAGGAATGTCTCCCCCACGGACCCTGCGAAAAAAGTAAAATTGATCATTTACTATAAAAGCAAGAAGACCAGTGGCCTGATTATGAAAAACAAACCCAGCCCCTGTGATGCAGGACCTCTCAAGAAAACTACGTTGTCTACCAATACAAATGCCCTGTCCGGGAATGCCCCGGCGCCTACATTGGTATGACAACGATGCGATTTTCCAAGAGGATATCCTGCCACGCTCAGGAAGGCGCCATCCATAATCATGCAAAAAACGTCCACAATACCAGGATAACTCGGAAGGACATTATTCCTAATATTGGTATTATCGATAAGGCAGCAGACCACCGTCGCCTCCGCCTCTTAGAGGCCCTACACATCGGGAAGGAGAGACCCAGCCTTAACACCACTCAAGAGACTTCACTCCTCCCGACGGTGGCACGTAGGGCGCTGCCCGCCGGCACCATAGAAGCCGATCGAACGGACCAATCAGGTGCCCCTGCCCAATACTATGCTCCCAGTCTCCAGCGTCCGCACGCGAAGAGCAGTGCGAGCTTCCACCTCTGCAAGACGGCTTGACTCAGGGACTTAATCCTCTGTTCAGCCAATGAAAACGCAGCGCCCATCAGACAGAGCACCTGGGACACAATAAATACCGCCGAACGACCCCATTCCAATCAGTTCACGCTACCTTTCCTTGAAAATGAACCGATGATACGGTTGGAAACGTTGGAATTCCATTACTAAGATTTGTTAATCACTTTTGTTATCATAACAATAAATTAGTATTTTTAGAAAACATTTCTTTAACCAAGATATGAACATCGGTCCAGCTATTAGCAAATATCAGCCCTGATGAGAAGAGAATAATAAGAAGAATTGAAAAGACCATATATGAAAATCAATTCCACTGATGCTGCCATCATCTTTAACAAAACATGTTTAAGAGACTGGGTACCTTCCTACCTATATTATTATTATTATTATTATTATTATTATTATTATTATTATTATATAATATTATTCATGATTTTATCATCATAACTCTATTTATCTGAAGGTTTGTTTATTCTCTCTCTCTCTCTCCTCTCTCTCTCTCTCTCTCTCTTTGTGTATATATATATATATATATATATATCATATAGATATATATAGTTATATAGTATATATATATATATATATATATATTATATATATCTATATATATATATATATATATATATATATTTTGTATTATATATATATATATATATATATATATATATATATATATATATATATATATATATATATATATATAATATTATTTTATATATGTATATATATATAATATATATATATATATATATATATATATATATATATATATATAATATTATATATATATATATATATACTATATATATATACATATATATGTATGTATTAATATGTATATATATGTTATATATATAGTATATATAATATATATATATATATATATATATATATATATAATATATAATATATAATTCTAATATATATATATATATATATATTGTACATCTAAGAGGATTTGCTAAGATATGTTTAAATATACCATTGTAATGTGTTATTCTGTGACATTTCTTAGAATGTGGAGTCATCATGTAGAGACAGTGGTCCGGAAGGTGACAAGCCTTGGAATGCTGATGTATCTTCATTGGAGGGGTGGTGTGATCAAAATTGCTGTCTTAGCAAATCAGTGCCTGTTTCTGTCGCTATGGGCGATCGCAGAGGTGACCTTATGAATCTAGTTCTAGGCAGTTACCTGGGGTGTGGACAATGTGTGAGTTCGTACGTATGTGCGAGTAAGTTTTCCGTAAATAACGAGATGTAAGGTAACCATGGGATAGATCCATTACAGAGAATGGGCAGAGCCAAGATGGCTTCTGCAAAGGTGTTTTGGGGTTTATAGAAGTGTTGTGCATATTGTGTTGAATGGGTAAGCATATTTTAATTTTGGCCCAAAGATGTGGCTGGATTGTATTTGGATATTTATTTCAGAGATGTTATCTTTATATGATCTTTTGATTTTAATCTTATGCTTATCGAAGTGTTCTCCTGTCTTCTAACAGGCGATTCTGGAGAAAGGGGATTGATTCTGGATAAAAGGAATTGATCTGGAGAAATGGGAACTGATATGAGATAAGGGTTTATTGAATATGGTTACTTACTATGGTGTACTGACTATGTTGACTATGCCTAATGTTATGGCTAAACTCCTGTCAGTTGTTTGATTAATTACCGAGGGTTATCTGAGTTATTTGGACTTTGAGTTTAACATTTCATTTAATCCTTCTGTTAAGAACCTGAGTTATTTAGCAAATGCTTTGTTCTTAAATAAATGCATATTTTCATAAGTTCTCGAGTCTGATCAATGGCCTTAGATAATGGAGGGAGGGGGTGTGTGTGGAGAGAGAAAGATGGATGGAGTAGAGAGAGAGAGAAACGAGAGAGAGAGAGAGATAGAGAGAGAGAGAGAGAGTTGTTGGGAATAGATTGGTTGCCGGTAAACTTATGCTTTGGAATCGACTTTCCGACCTTGAGTTTGTTCCTCTTTTCCCTTACTGAAAATTCTGCTCTTATAATAGACCTTACTTTTCTTCTTAGCTTCTCGATCATATTCTTTACTTATGCTACTACTACTATTGCTATTGATAATGCACGTAGCAATGCCAGAAATTTAATTCTGTGAAAGAAACATCTCTCTCTCTCTCTCTCTCTCTCTCTCTCTGAGAAGGAGTAAAAATATGTCCTCCTGATGGCTGGACTCTAAGCACTTTCAGATCCCAAAACTTTGTGTTAAATCGGTGAAATTTGGCGCTGAGTTTTCATATAAGTTATGTGAATGTGTGCCTGGGAACGATCCTGTACAACATTCTAACTTCCATCTTTCACAAGATTCTGTTGATTTCCTTGGAAATTCATTTGCTGTCAAAATAGAACCCAATTTCACATTCTTTCTTATGTTATATTTGTAATGAAGTAATTTTGTGAACCGAGTTTTACTCAATTTCTTGACATTCCATCTACTATTGCATAGTTTGCTTTTGTACTATATTTTATCGCTATAGTTTTATTTCATATAATTTCTTATTAGATATTTCGCACATTTCCACTTAAACATTTTCTGTTTAATACATCTTTTCCTTTTAGTTGTTAATTTCTATGAAGCCACAACAGCAAATTTCAGTTATTTATTTAAAGGTTTTGGTCTCTGAAAGTGCTTGTGTGTGTGTGTGTGTGCATGAACATTCATATCTAGCTCTCCCAATCAGGTAAAAACGATTTGACTTTCCGTAGGACTCTGCAGTTCAAATGGATCATAATTTCTTGACGACCCACTTCCTCCGTTTTTCTTTGTATTCCCCTGCATAAAAGAAAGAAAGAAAAAAACTAGGACCTTGAATCCACCGGGGGAATGGCTCTCTCCCCTCAAGATGCGAGGGCGGGAAGTTGTCTGTGCAAAAGATGAAGTAATTTACCTGATATAAACTACCCATTATTCCGAGTCATTATCATATATTACCGAGAGATTGGACTAGTTTTTTTTTTAAGCCTCAGAAATGAAACGTTCCAGAAGGAATTTCTTTCCCCGTTTCATTTTTTAAGGAGAGAATGGGAGTTTGTGGGCCAGATCTTCTGGAAAAATGGTTGGAATGAGTTACTGTCTTACCAAATAACCTAAGATTTATTATTGAATTGTGACATTTCCCTCAAGATTCTTTTTTTAAAACTTTCTTTGTTAATCATCCGTTTAAATATGAAAGTTAGTTACGTTCAGAGAGAGAATTTAAAATCCTTATTTGGTTTTTCTTTCATAGCTCATTACTATAACTATTTATTTATTATATATATATATAATATATATATATATATATATATATATATTATATTAACTTATTATATATACTATATATATGTATATATTATGATTATTATTATCATGTTATATTGTGCTATATATATGTATATATATATATATATATAATAATATAATATATATATATAAGATATATATAATACCATATTCTATATATATATCTCTATAGTAATAAGTATATTATATCTAATTTATACATTATTAATATATACTATATAATAATTATTATCTCTATTAGATATTAGATAGATTCATCTTATAGGATCGCGGGAAATTGATGATCAGAATGCATTAGCGTATAGAGACATAGAAGAGGCACAATAATCAGAAAAGGGGAATTGGAACCAGGACCGATAATGGATTTTTGAGTTTGATATGGTCTTACGGATAACAACTCGTCTCCAGGAGAAACAACGAAGCCCACATCGCTAACAACGGAGTCCTTCCCAACTCGAGGAGGGAACAACGACCGCTAACAACCAAGGCTCTTTTATGAAAGGTCTGAGTCTCCCCGAACTTGTGTAAACACTCCGACAGGTGAGATAGACTTAGTCCTCCCACTTCACGAAAATTAATCTGTCGCTACCTGGGAAATGCAGGCGAAATAACGCACAGAATAGACATTCCACCAAACACAAACCCAATCTACATACCAGCCTATAGAGTAGCACATTCCCAGGAGATAATTGAAAGAGAAGTACAAAGAATGAATAGGCAAGGGATACTAGAACCGTCTAAAGCCCTGTGGTCTTTTCCACTTTCGCTAATTCCAAAACGGGATAAAACTTATAGAGTAATTATGGATTTCAGAAAATTGAATCAAATTACTGAAAATGATCCTTATCCAGTGCCGTATGCGAGATCTTATCGCCACTATAGGGTCCAAGAAGTATTTCACCACTATAGATTTATTACAGGGATTCTTGTAAATCCTTCTAGATGACGAAAGTAAACCTTTGACAGCTTTTTCCATTAGTAACGGCAGATACCAGTATGTAAGGATGCCCTTTGGTCTAAAGTCAACCCCGGTAACTTCTGTAAGATTAATGGATACAATTTTGGGCGACTTATTAGGCAAAGACGTACACTGTTACATAGATGATTTGGTAATAGCAACAGACACCATAGAGGAACATATGGAATTAGTAAGAGAAGTCCTAAAGAGATTAAGAAAAGCCAACCTAAATCTTAAACTAAAAAAGTGTAATTTCATTAAAAGGAAAATAGAATACTTAGGGCATACATTAAATGTAAGGGGTGCAGAAGTCAACGACACAAAGATTAAGTCAATTAAGGAATATCCGACACCTCAGTGCAAGAACGATGTAAAGTCATTTTTAGGTTTAGCTGCTTTTTACCGCAAGTTTATAGGGAACTTTGCAGTCATATCCGCTCCACTGACAGCTTTTAAAGGAACACGTATCATTCACGTGGACAGCAAAGCAGTAAGAAGCATTTGATAAACTGAAAGAAAGATTAACACCCACCAGTACTTAGCTTCCCAGATTTTCGTAAAGAATTGTTTTTAGCCATAGATGCAAGCCGCATCGGTATAAGAGCATGCTTAATGCAAAAACAAGATAATAAGTATAATGCTATAGCATATTACAGTAGGAAATTAAAGCCCACAGAGGTAAACTGCTCAGTAACAGACCTAGAGTCTCTAGCTATAATAAACGCTTTAAAGCATTTCAGGTATATCATTTTTGGTTACAAGCAGCTACAGTAGAAATGCTAAAGAACCCTAATTTTTTTCGTACGTAGAGCCCGTTGTTTCATGACAGCCCAAGACTATAATATAGAGATGAAATATGTCCCTGGGAAGGCAAATAAAGTGGTGGATGCATTATCAAGATATGCTTCGCAAAGTGATAGTATAAACATGATAAGTTAAGAAGAAGAACAGAGTGAAACAATATGCAATGACGCAATGACATAAATGTATTCACCATGCATTATACAGAGGAGCTTTCCCGGCAAAATTTCATAAGGGAACAAGAAAGAGATGAAGATTTAAGGGAACTACTCAAGTATGTTAGAAATGAAAGAGAATATAGCCAACAACAATTAACCGAACTAGGTAGAAAGGTTGGATGTCCCACACATGCATTAACTGACATGGCGACGTATTAGTTTGGATGTGTCATGAATATGTACGCTTGTATGTATGTATGCATGCATGCATATGTGTATGTATGTATGAAGGTATGTACTTATATCTCTAGAGGCCACGAAAGCGCTGCATACACTACACAATTATATATTTTGATCAACAGTGGTCTATAATATTGATCGTGGTGAATGTGGGTAGGTGACAATCGTATTTACATGTCACATGCAGGTGTGACAAACGACGTGGGTGGTATCTGAGATGCTCGCGTCCTTTGGCAGAAATGACCTGCCTTGTCTCCAGCTCTCTGTACCTTCCGCCTTCATCGAATTTGGTGGGCGTGGACGTCGGAATATTAGCTTGAAAATAGGGCCACGGGATTATCCCAAGTCCTGACGGTCTCCAGTTCCTTCTTTCATTGACAATGGCGGATATTGGGATCTTCCTTTATCACTGGCTGTTAATACGATTTCCACTTTCTCCCTGACTTTTGACCGCTATCATCAATCAAACAATGAATTGGAATCTGTCAGAGGGATACAGGGTAATCCCAGGCGCTATTTCCAAGGTAGTATTCCAGCGTTCCGGTTCAAAAACTCAACGCAGGTAGCAGGTAAACGAGAGCGGAAAACAACAACCGAGTCATTTTCATCAAAAGGATTCCGGCATCTCAAATACCGCCTACGTCGACCGTCACACCTGCTGCATGCGCCATTTATATACGATTGTCACCGACGAAATGTCCATATTCTGAAATATATATATATATATATATATATATATATATATATATATATATATATATATATATATATAATATATATATATATATATATATATTATATATATATATATATATATATATATGTGTGTGTGTGTGTGTGTGTGTGTGTGTGTGTGTGTGTATATGTGTGTGTGTGCGTGTGCGCGCACGCAATTTTGTGTGCGTGTATGTGTTTGCGCGTGCGTGTTTGAGTATATAATTTACTATTTTTTTTCTATTTTGCTACTGCTCCAGTAAAGAAATTAACTCGGTTTCCTCCACTTGTAATAAAAGTGATTATCAACGTAGGAACAAGAGAAGAGTTACGGCCGGGTGTTATTGGTAAGGATTCCTTCAGGCTATGAATAATCCCAGGTAGGGCGAGTACTTATAACAACCCATGCAGTTGTTTCTCTTTGTCTCATTTGGCTGATCCCTATTCAGAATATGGAGACAAGGTTTGTATAAAAGGCGAGTGGGAAATAGATAACGAATATAAAAATACTGGGAAAATTTCTTAAGACAGAAAATTGTTATGATGTCTAGTAGTCCCTGAGAGGTTCATGGAAAACAACTATGTCTCCTTTTATTCATCTAACCTGGACCCAAATAAATGATTTATCTTATTATATGGCACCAAAAGGGTGTCTAATTTTTCTTAGTGTTTAGTTATTATTTGCTAGCAGCTGTACTAATCAAGAAAAATAAATACCCGCTATTCTTACCGTTTTTATGCTTTTCTCTCTCTCTCTCTCTCTCTCTCTCTCTCTCTCTCTCTCTCTCTCTCTCTCTCTCATACATATACACTTTCCCGGTAAGTAACATGGTATTCTCAGTATTATGGAAGTGTCGGAGATATTTATTTCTTCTGAATAGTAGTCTTAGAATAATGGTGTAACAAATAATGTATAAATATCTGAGAGGAATTCCTATATACATCTAAAAAAATATCTTGAATAGGTAAAATTCCTATTTATTTCCACGAATGTATAAGTTATTAGAAGTTATTCTATATCGCTTAAATATAAAGCATGATTGACATAAAGTACTAAATATATTCGTAAATCACCCATAGTCAACAGTTTTATAAGTCTAAGTGTGTCTGAACGGTAAAATCGAGGCAAGACAAATTCTAATGCTAGTCTTACATAAGACCTCCCAAAGCATTCATAAATCATAATTTCTAAAACTACGTATGGTATTTCTTGTCGACTGGTTACTTGGTTATTGCTATAAACATAATTCAGAAATGGGGTTAATTTTAATCAGTGATGTGTTCATTTACAACCATTATTGTAATTGCGTCTACTGGAAAGCTATTGTTGTACAATTAGAGGGTACTTGTCTTGGTAAATCTCCCTCTCTCTCTCTCTCTCTCTCTCTCTCTCAATAATAATAATAAATCTCAATATTTTGGTGTATAACTATTGGAATAGTAAGCGTAAACATAAAAATTATCAACATTTTCATGATTAGTTTTCTGGCGGATATGCAAATA
>NC_087216.1:46965518-46980518 GCF_015104395.2 Macrobrachium nipponense | reverse complement strand
GTTTTGCACCTGTCTCTAAACTCCAAGCATTAAGATTGTAAACCCCATTTATATTAATATATATCCACTTATACATCTGTCTAGTGCCTTAACATGGCTCGGCCGCCTACTCGTGTGCACACCTGTTACACACTACATTGGCTACTGGCATATACTAGTTCATAATGTCTTTAACTTGTTACATGATTCAGGGCCACTTCTGCTGCAGGGTTCCTCCTACCCCGTCAGCTGCATCCAAGTTTGATGGCTCCTGCAAAGCACATTGTGACCATCATTATCTCTACCATAACAGCAATCTCTAGAACTGTGTAGCGTTTTGCGACGCAAAATTTGTCTTCTCCATTATCCTCTAGCTGTGGAACTGTAATTGTCTCCAGTGTAGGCGGAACTTTAACCGCCTTGTGATCCCCATGTAAGTGTTTTATGAACCTTTGTCAGTGAATTGTAGATCCGTCGGCTGAGCATCATGAACCATTCCGAAACGACTGCATGAGTCATTATTAAGGGTCTGTGACCCCTGTAGGTGTGTCCTAACACCCTCATTGATAAACTGTAGATTCGCTGTTTTCCAATAAAGGAACTGTAGCTTCTTCCTCGTTGCCAGACTTGAAATATTTTGTGACTCCCTTGCACGTACGTCCTGCACCCACCTTAGCGCGTAATATCTAGTTACATTTGCAACTGCGCTTAATTAATTCCACGTTATCACTCCCACCTTAAGACACATCATATCCTTACGCACTAGCTAACGGCACTGCCAAGCCCAGCTGACACCCAAATTCTGCTGACTACAACTTAAACCCCCTTTTATAAGCAATAGAGAGTCAGTTGCCAAATATACATAATTATAACCACTTTTCCCTAACATCTACCTAATCTATATAACCTACAGGCTTGAATGCCTTTTAACACTGCCACCACTGTTAATAGGGTCAAAATGACCCCTGTCTAAATAATAGGAGAGAATTTCTAACTGAAAAACGTGACCTACCTTCCTTGGTCCCTTTGACTGTCATCTCTGTAGCTAGCTGAAAATCAGTTTTTAAAACTCTAGGCGAATTCAAACTCCTTCTGTTACAAAAATCTAACTTTTATTTCCCAAAATAGCTAACATGAAAATAGAATAAAATGAGTTAAAGAACATCCCAAAAATCATTAAACCACCATTACTCTTCCACGAAATCACATTAGATAAGTATCTCCCCTAATCTACTTCTGTCTAACTATTCATAAGTCCTTATCAATAACTGTCAATACAAGTCTAGTGAATTCATTTTAAATGGTGACTTCAAATCCATCTGAAAATGAGAATATAATAAACATTGAAATGTGTCAAAGTGTTTAATGGATAAAAGTCTTGTAATCCTTTTCTATAATTCCCCTCTCTAGAAGCTGAACTCAATGTCACTATATAAATATATAACTTTTCAAAGGCTGTGGAAAGCTCTATAGAATGGTTAAAGGAACAGTGCAGCTTGATGATTAGATACAATAATAAATAGGGAAGAGCATTGTCCTTACAAATAATTTCCCCCAAGACAATGATTATGATTGGATGAAAAATATCTTGGAGGCGGGAGGCAATCCGGTGTCCTTGTAACACTTGTGGGGTGTTATCGAATGTCGAGTCCTTTGGCATTGCTGGCGGTTGTCTGGGGGTTTCTACTGTCAACTGAGGGTGAAGAAGACTGTGGAGGGAGCTGCATTATGTGTGGTGGCGGCATGGGACAGGCTGTGGGGACGCCCAGGTGTGGTGGTAGTGGAGGCTGGGTTGAGGAGGTCCCCAGCACGGCAGTGGCGTCCGGCAGGCAGAGCGGAAACACAGGTGAGGCAGCGGCGTCGGCAGGTCGAGGAAGCCCACAGGTAGTGGCGTCTGCAGGCAAAGGAGGCCCACAGGTGCGGCAGTGGTGTCGGTGGGCCGAGGAGGACTAAATGCGAAGGCGTCAGGAGGGTGAGTAGGTCCACAGGTGTGGCAGCGATGTCGGGCAGGCTGAGTGAGCCCCAGGAGCGGCGGCAGCATTTAGGGGGGTTGAGGAGGCCCACAGGCAGCGATGTCAGGTGGGTGAAGGAGGGACCTGGGTGCAGCAGCAGTGTCAGGAGGTTGCCAGGGGCTACACAGGTGCGGCAATGGCGCCGGAGGACGAATTGAGGAGGTTCGTAGGTTCAGTGGGTCAAGAAGGTATCTGGCATCCCCCGGTTGGAACACCGCCTGATTTTGTTTTGGCTGACCAGTACCCAGCTACCTGTCCTCGAAAAACGCCAAAACACTCTTGGAAGCTGTGCTAGGATGGGTCCGTTAATGGCGTCGGTGTCATCCACGGAATGGAGTTTTCAGAGCCCTAAACTGTGATGCTGTATTGAGTCCACTAAAGGTTCTCTGAAGGTGAGCGGTCGTAATTAGTCCTTTAAAGGCTGGGCATAAACTGCTGTGTCACAGACTCTGGGAGGTTACCAGTTGTGAGGACCAGGAGAGTAAGACAGGTAGCTGGGTACTGATGATATATTACAGATGAACTGGGATGACATAGACAGGTGCAGATGGATGAGTAGTACCAACTTGCACCGAGAGCAGAAATGAATCTAAGACGGTAGATTTGTGTTTTCTTAAAGACATACATTCATAAATAACTACAGATGCAGCCTGTGTTTATACATAGTAATTATATCGGCAGAAAGGCCTCGGAACGCTCGATAGAATGGTTAAAGGAACAACGCGGCTTGGTGATTAGATACAATAAAAGATAGGGAAAACATTTGTCCTTACACAAGTATAGCAGGACGAGAAGTAATGAAAACTGAAGATATGCAAACACTAGTCGAGTTAGCTCTGACATTTGAAGATCCACCCTCAAGGGCTCATGAAAAGATGAAGCATACTGGGAACTTAGACGACAAAACTGAAGATGAAGTGAGGAATGGAATTATCAATATGGACCTTTTGTCGCGGTAGAACAAGAAAGAAGGGAAAATAGTCATCGAACTTCTCAAAATACAGGATACCAGTTAGTAATCAGAATAGGAACCCAAGGAACACATCTGATGGAAGGTTTTCAATAGTAACATGTTACCACTGCCAAAAGAAAGGGCATTACGCAAGTGAATGCTATGGAGAAGCTTATTATCTTTATCATAAGAGAACAGGACATAGCACCAGAGATTTTAAAAACTAGACCAAGGAATAGATCATAGTTACAAGGTAGAGGTAGAAATGGAAATCAATCTCAGCAGGTTAGAAGGAACCGAAACCAGAATTATAATAGGGGTCAGAGTAATGATCAAACAGCAAGCCTAGCATACAAGTCAGAACAAGAATCGTCAGATGGTTCAACAATAGGTTCTTACTCAGCTGAAACCAGGGATACTCCTACACCGTAAAATAAGGGACAAGGCTATAGTTTAGGATTGCCTGTGCCAAGGCGTCACCAGGCACAATATTGAAGAGAGAAGATAAAAGAGACTGATCAGTGCAGCAAGTTCCATTTCACCAGAAGTAGATTTAGTTTAGATACAATGAAAAAACCCCAGCAAGAGTCCATTACACTATGAAGCCAAAAGAATATAATGTCTGAAAAGGTATATCGAGCATACTTCTCTCATTTAAGTTTGAACTGGTAGTAGATTATAAAATCACAGATGTTCAAGGGAACAGAATCGAATTAATAGGACAGTCAGGAGGTTAGGAAGAGTCTCACTTTAGGAAAAGATTCCAGTAGCAAACTATGGCTAAACAAAGAATTGCAGTTGATGTAGCTATAGAGCAGTTAGTGATTAGAAAAAGGCATAAGAATGATAAAATACCATTATGTAGAATGATTAGGAAAAACAGAACTCAGGTAAGGTCCTCACTGAAAGGTAATCTAAGGAAGGATAAAGTAGAAGTACGAAGTGTGTACCACGAATTCACAACAGATCAGTGATAACTTAGAATCCAACCAAATTTTTTTTTTAAATTAGACAGAGAATTAAGACTTAAACAAGGAGAAAGTACATGGCTAGAATGCACTGTAAACCCATTATATGAAGAGAAAGGAATGTTAACCCACAAAGAAGAATCACAAATAAATTGAATATATTATACCTCCAGCTCACATGAAGTTAGACAAGGTAAAATAGCTTTACAAGTTGAAAATAATAGAAGAGGCACTATTATTAGGCACTGAATTATGGATAGCAGAAGTATATAATTATCCTATTCATATGGTAGAATGGGAAACAGTAGCATCCAGTAAAAAGGGGAATACAAACTCAACACATAAAACAGAAGTAAGGGAAGAAAAGAAATGGACTCAATTGAAGGATATCCAAGAAAACTCTGCTAGAGAGAAACTCATTGATTTATTAAGTGAATATAGTGATATAGTCGACATAGAAGGGGACGCCTTTGGAGATACCGAAGAAATAACCCATAGAATAGATATTCTGCAGAATACAAAACCAATTTACATACCTACTTATAGAGAAGCACATTCCCAGAAGGAGATTATTGAAAGAGAAGTACAGCAAATGAAAAAAAAACAAGGAATAAGATAACTATCAAAATCTCTGTGGTCTATTCCACTAGCGCTAGTTCCAAGGAGTATTTCATTATAATAGGTTCATCAGTCAAGGATATGCATTACTATACTGACGATTTGATAACATTAATAGATACAATTGAAGAATATATCAAGTTAGGAAAAACAATTCTAAGAGACTGAGGAAGGCAAACCTCAAACCAAAGTTGAAAAATAAGTGCAGCTTCCTTAAAAGGAGAATAGACTACCTGGGACACACATTGAGTGAAAAGCGTGTTCAAGTAAATGACTTAAAGATTAAGGCAACTAATTGTAAGAAGGAAGTGAAATCACTCCTAGGCTTGGCAAGTTTTTACCGAAAGTTCATAAAGGATTTCGCTATTATAGCAGCGCCATTGACCGAATTGTTGAAGGAGCAAATACAGTTCTGGTCGTCACCCAAGCAATAGAGAGCATTCAGTGAATTAAAGGAAAGATTGACACACCCTCCAGTACTTATTTTCCCAAACTTTAGCAAGAAATTTTTCTCAGCCACAGATGCAAGTCACATCGGTAAAGGAGCATGTTTAATACAGAAACATGACAATAAATATTATGGTGTAGCATACTACAGCAGAAAACTAAAACCAACAGAGGTAAATTACTCAGTGACAGACCTAGAATAACTAGCCATAATAGATGCTTTAAAACATTTCAGGTAAACAACATTTGGCTACAAAATAACTGTGTTCACTGATCATTCAGCTGCAGTAGAAATCCAAATTTTTCCGGACATAGAGCTAGTCGGTTTATGACAGTCCAAGACTATGGCATAGAAGTAAAATACGTGCCAGGGAAAAACAACAAAGTAGCTTATACATTATCAAGGTAAATACCACAAAGTGAAGGTATAAATATGATTACCCAAGAACCAAGGCCAGGTGAACCTATAAGCAATGTACTTACCATGCATTATACAGAACTGTCTTGGAAGAATTTCAGTGTGGTACAACAAGTGTGACTGATCAGCTCCCATTTCACAGCAAAGTTTTTTGAAAAAATGGCTATTCAATAAACTTCCTTTGATAAGATTGACACGATTTACAGCTTTATTTAGAACATTTTTCAAGCTTGCAGGGATTCCTTTTGCAGCCAAAGCTTCACGATGAATGACACAATGATTCCAAGTTACATAATTACCTGCAGCCTCTGATATCTTGCTCAAAACATCACTATTTTTCCTGTCATATTTGCTGCTCCATCTGTAGTGACGCCCTTGCAGTTTGCCCAGTTTCATTTATATTTTCCAGTTACACAGTCATTCAAAACTCTGAAGACCTCTGACCCGTTTTGTGTGTAGTTAAGGTCAAGCAGCACAATATGTCCTCCAAGAAGTCATCTTCCCATGGATATCTCACATAAACCAAGAGTGTTGCACAATTAGCTATATCGGTACTTTCATCCAGCTGGATAGCATATTCTTCAACAGTCTGGAGGCGTGAAACCAACTGAAATTCCAAATCTTCCACAATATCCCTTATCCTTCGAGATAATGTTGCGTCAATGACTGGGACATATTTAATCTTCACTGATGATTTCTTATCAAGTACTTTAGTTACTATATCTAATGTAGTTGGAAGGATAACTTTTTCACCACAAGTATATGCTATTCGATATGCAACTAGATAATAAGCCAGTTGCAGTTTATCATTGTGAGTGGTTGATTTACTATGGATTCTCACTGAAATTCAATTGTTCTTTTCTTCTTTGAAAAAAAATAATCTACTGATTTTCCAACTAGTTCAACATGTCTCTATTCAAGGGGCCTCTTTAATTTTGAAGGCTATATACTTTCATGTGCAAGAACTTCATTGCAAATAAAACACTGTGGCCTAAATTCTTGTTTATCTTTATCATACTAAATGAATTTATACTTCACGAATTGTTCACTATATTGTCTTAGCTATAATTTCTTCTTCCTAGCAGAACAAGGCACAGGCGGCGATGATGCCTTGCCCTTACCGGTAAGAGACATAGAAGGCTCCTTTGTCATTGAGTTCGTCTGTTTGTCTTCTCGCCTGAACAAGAAGGCTTTGATGCCTGAGTTGCATTGACACCCTTTCTAATAACAAACCGATCCATTTGATATGAGTGTGGTTGCATGAACTGTTATAGAATTAAAGGAGGTTTCTGCACACTCATAAAACTTAAATGTAACTAATCATGTTCTATTTAAAATCTGGAAGTACGTGTCGCAGGCTCACAGCTTACACGTTCCATTCATGTTTGCTGCCCTCTTCTTGATATGGAAGTTTGCTGGCACGGAAGTTTACCTTTGCCAACTCTGGTGTTACAGGTGTCACTCGCCAAATTATATAGTAGACTATTCAGCTGGTTTTCATTTCTCACTTGCTTTAAGCGTCTGACAGCTGTTCTGATGGCTGCCGCTGTTTCAACGTTGCTGTAATTCTCTAATACATTTTGGAATGCAGCGACTAACTCACTGATGTCTGCACACTGCTGCGGATCTTCATGGGGATTATCGTCTTCTTTAGTCCACAGCTTTTCCTGTGCTAGGTCAGAGTCCTGTGCGCTGCCCTGTTATTCCCAAGCAGGAAAAGTGGAGTCACTTTCTTCTTGCTGTGGCTCCAGTATCCCTCTGGAAAAACTGTAGGAGGAGTTTTGTCTTTTCCCACTGCCACTGACGCCAACAGTAAGTGATATACAAATAATATACTTGTTAAAACTATGTTAAAAGACAATTAAAAGAGAGAGAGAGAGAGAGAGAGAGAGAGAGAGAGAGAGAGAGAGAGAGAGAGAGAGCCTAAAAACATTAAAAATATTTATTTAATATCTTTTAAATGTTTTTTATTGTCTTTTATCATGGTGTTAACAAGTATATGATGTGTATACCTCTTGACGTTTTTACATAATTACTGTTTGAGTTTATCGGTGTTTCAGCCTGGATGATGTATCAAGAGATAAGAAACTCGGCTTATTAAATGGCCTTTCCATTACTACAATTTGTCTGCTGTTTGAGTGCCTGTTCCTGTCTACGTTTTTTATAATATTTATATTCTTTACAATATTTATCCTTAACTCTACGTAAGGGTTTTAGGCATGCAATGAATAATGTAGAGAAATGGGAAGATCACTCTTCTCTTATATGTTAATACCTAATAGCCATTTCCATAAAAATATGAATGATTCGTATTTTTCATGCCAATAACCGTTATGTTTTCAATAACATTTCTGTCAGTTCGGATATACATTCAAGTGAGGAATTGTCGGTCAAACTTTCTATTCTCTACTAATTGCCAAATTATCTTTTCTTAACAAGAAATACAAAGCATTAATGATAATTCTTTTGCTTTATAAGTTGCCTTATCTACTGTCAGCCATTGACTAGACCTCCTACAGCAATTGACTTTTTTAAAGTATTTTTGTAATATTTCTCAGTACCTGAAAGGTCCTTACAAACTACGTGGAGTGTGAGTTATTCAAGCGACTCTTATGTGAAAATTGTGTCCACTAGAAATTTATTTATTTATTTATTTATTTATTTTGGTTAGTTTTCCCTCTACAGAGAAACAATTCTCAAACATTTACTGATTATTTTGCTGTAGAATTAAAGGTTTTTCTGTCAACAGCGACACATCCAATCATATATATAAGTATTATATGTGAGAGCGCGCATGGGTGTGTGTGTGTGTGTGTGTGTGTGAGAGAGAGAGAGAGAGAGAGAGAGAGACAGGCAGACAGACAGACAGACAGACAGAGACAGAGAGACATGCATAGATCTGCATTGAGGATTTAAATTTAGGCGATCTGTAACTCCTTCGTAATAAGGGCTAAAACATATAATGGCTGTTTCTAGGAAGATCTCCAGAAAAATGAAGACGCTGATGATGTAGATCTCATCTGTCTATGTGGAGTAGGAATCCCCAGGGAAGATACATCTCAGAAGCAAATGCCACCCGGTTAACTTTTTTTTTTTTTTTTTTTTTTTTTTTTTTTTTTTTTTTTTTTTTTGCTGGGGATGTAATTAACGTGTGTTAAAAACAAAACAAAGAACACCATACCAGGTTTCTCTGCCAATGCTGAGTGAGGTATGTTGACCAACTAATATCATGAAAGTTCCTGACAATTTGTTATTACTTGTTTCACACCTTACCGTCGAGACGTGTGTGTAGAATGAGAATTGGAAAATCACAGCTGATATTAAACGAGGGTCTGGTGTAAGTTGAAGATAAATGATAATTTATTCGTAACAAATTCTAAATTTTAGTCAGATTAGGCTAAATTAAGTTAAATGTTGGACATTTAACGTAACTACCTTAACCTTTATATTTGTTTTCCTCTCTTGATATGGAGAACAAACATTGCATAGGAACCTTCAAAGATAATTAAACAAAGGAACCAGGGTGAAAGAGAGCCCCAAAATCCTTTACTCAATACTTATTTTGGTTTCCATCGCTGATTTGCTGGAGAACTCCATTCAAATGATCGTAAGAGTTTACAAGGTTATTTGTAAAGTTTGAATTGCTATCAATCTCACTCATTCCTTAATATTTTGGTGTTCCTGAGACTCAACTGCCGCCCCTCCTCCCTCCCGCATCCTCTCTCTCTCTCTCTCTCTCTCTCTCTCTCTCTCTCTCTCTCTCTCTCTCGCTAAAATTTTTAATCTTTGGTCGAGCCAAGTAGGGACTGCATCTATTTTTTATTCCTTTCTCTTCTGTCTTTGTCTATCCGTTTATATATATATATATATATATATATATATATATATATATATATATATATATATATATATATATGTATATATATGTATATTATATATATATATATATATATATATATTATATGATATATATATATAATATATATATATATATATATATATATATATATATATATATATATATATATATATATATATATATATATATATATATATATATTATACATATATATATATTTATATAGTATATATATATATATATATATATATATATATATATATATATATATATATATATATATATATATATGATACGGATCCTTTTCTATAATGACATTCCTTTGAGTTTTAAATTTAAATTTCGTAAATCTTGTAAACCTGACTTTGCCAATGAAAATTAACTTTCATTACTACCCGTATTATTAATTCCGCACTGTAATAAACAATTATAACTGAATAATAATAACTCAGTGTGTCTTTGTCGGAAGATTCGATTTGTAGATTACATTTATTTGAATTTTAATATTTTCTCCTGTCCTTTCAGGATATGTACCATTCACTGGGGTATAATCGAGTTTGTTTTGATATGCGATACTATTTTCTAAATCAATTCTGAAAAACTGCATGAACAACCACTTCTTTACAGCATTTCGTGAAATCCGAAGCACAGAGTCTTTTATTTCCCAGAACAAAACGGATATGAAAGGGGCATTTTTAATTTCAGCCGGAACGTAATCGGACAAACATATTACTGAAAGTCCAATGAATCAGCATAGGCGCCATGTTTGCGAGTATTACAACGAAGTGCCTAAGAAATGTTCTGACAATTTCTCCATACGCTCTATGATTGACTCAAACACCAACTCGTTTAATTGTAACTCTTCTACACTCACTGACATCTCTCTCTCTCTCTCTCTCTCTCTCTCGTCTCGTCCTCCTCCTCCGCCGCCCCCCCGGTAACACACTGCATTTGACTTGTTTTTGCATGGACATATATATGCTTTCTTTGGATCCATAACATTTTGTATACTCTAAACCATTTATCTTTTATATTATACATTATTTCTCCTCATACCTTTACATATGCATAAACTGCATAGGTCGTATATTCTCCTCAACGTAATAATCATAAAGGTTTTTTTTCCTAACTTCCTCTTCCAAGCAAGTCATCAACTACCCCACAATTCTGGAATGTCAAACAAACGAGGAAATATTAATGAATACGCATGCATTTAATATTATTATTAATCAGGTGTGAAAATTATAGGTAATTTGAGTTATGCATTGCCACTCAGATTAGTTACATGTTCTGACATTTTCCTCAGATCTCCCTGACAAATGAGTGATGTACTTCATTCTGCAGATTCTGTTCTTATGCAGGAAGCTTGACAAACATAATTTCCTTTCTTCGCCACTTTCATTATCAAATAACATGAAGCCATGTTAGTTGCCTCACAAATTCGTTTCATAGAAACATTCCGATAAGCATTTGAAAACAACTTGAATTATGTTGATATAATTAAGGAAGGAGTGATTTTATGCCAACTATAAAATGAAGACTATTGCCGCAGGCTGAAGACCTCTCTCCAAAGAATTAATCTAAACTGATGAGTGTTAGTATTAGCATTTGCTAAACATCATTTATCAAGGATTCTAATATCATATTCATTAACCTGTAATTTGCAGGGATATTTTTCATCTGGAAAGAACTTGGAAATTATCATACAGACCTGGTGTTTTTTAGAGGTGGATTGCACTGCAAATTGCAGACAGTGTACGAATGTCAACTTGTGACGTTTATATCGCGCTAAATATCAGTGAGTCTGAAAATACTGCTATTGTATTTAGAGAAAATTAACATGCGTGTGGACACTCTCTCTCTCTCTCTCTCTCTCTCTCTCTCTCTCTCTCTCTCTCTCTCTTAATGATCATGTCTATCTATTATTTCATAAAACAAATTTAACCAAAATAAATTTGCAGGTTGAAATCTGAGAATTTATTTTAGTTAAATTTGTTATATTATATGAAATAATAGATATACATGATCATTAAGAGAGAGAGAGAGAGAGAGAGAGAGAGAGAGAGAGAGAGAGAGAGAGAGAGTCAACACGCATACTAATTTTCTCTAAATACAAGAGTGTTATTTTCAGACACTGCTATTTATATATATATATATATATATATATATATATATATATATATATATATATATATATATATATATATATATATATATATATATAATACCGCGTCCGTTCTTTCATTGTATTTGCTTGGGAAATTTTGACTGAGGAGTTTGTTTTTACTTAAATTTATTCTCTTACCATATATTCAAAACTTTTGTTCAATTTTTCCTTACATTAATTAAAATTCCAGGATCTAAGTGCAAGCTTAAAGAAATGTAATGTAAAAAAAAAATGAATAATCAGATGAAAAGTATGAAAGATTTCTTCAGTGTTTTGTAAACGTATTTATTCATTATTGTGATTACAATCTATACATAGAAATTGCTCAAATGAACGAGCAGGGAAAAATCGACGTGATATTTTAATTTTTAGTCAAATTCCGCAGGCGTGCTGCTCTAAGGCTTCCCCTCATTTTTATGCAGCTGACAGAAGGCTTTTACAATTAAACGGGATTTTTCTATTATTGACGGCCGGGAGTAATGTATGTCTGCTCTCTTTCTTCGGCAAAATGATGTATTAGTGAATATAAGTTAACTTTTCATCTCGTAAATCAAATTGTCTGAACGCTATATGTGAGTGAATAACAGATATGCAGAGCATTGTATTGTTACCGCTGTTTTGTTACTAGAAATGATAGTGGCAGAAAAGATAAAAACAAAGAAATGAAGTAGCAGAGTTAGTCATGATAATGATGACATAAGCTAGAGAATAATCTATGATTACTTCAAATAGCCAAAACTAAGGAGAATTATTCGCTAATGTTCGACTTTTTCTTTTATGGCCTTGTCAGAAATATCAGTTGTCGATTTGTGTGCCAAGTTGGTCATCCAATTCCTTGTTTATATTTTACAACGAATTCTTATCCTTTAAATAATGTTATCGTACCTGGGGTGTAAAGGTTGCTTAGTGCAGTTTAATCAAGGAGCAGGTCACTGAAGTGGAGCGCAATGTCCTAGGGACTAAACACATATATATACCTGGTATGAGCATCCAAGTCTTGTAGGATGAGGTTGCTAGCTTCTTGTCCTTACCTTACAGGCTTTTCCATGCCAATGTCGACTAACTGCTAAATAACAAAGCCAAGTGATTAAGGTGACAGATACAAAAAGGTTGAATGGAATGTGAAGAGTGTTTAGGTTCTTTTACAGCGGCTTCTCTCTGTTGATAGTAGGTACCTGGTCATATGGATAACTTCACACACACACATGTGTGTGGGTTTGTGTGTGTTTGTGGGCCCGTCTGCTTGTGAATGTGTGTATTATCCTTTCTAATAATGGTGAAAAGTAGGTCAGTTATGAAATCATTGCTCATAATTCTGAACAGCTTAGTCTTAAACCTCCAATCGCCTCTAATATTTCATTTAGAACATTTTGCAATAAACAATCCAAACTGATATTGCCTATTGAGGATAAGCTTCTATGGTTATTCCGTTTCATTTATAAATGTTTTCCATCGATATCTATTAGATTTTGAGATTAATGAGATTAATGCCTATTCATTTGTTACTAAAGCGTTGTCTGAATCCCACAGTAATGTTCTGTGATGCGATCATCAAAATGGATAATTAAAACTAATACCTCTTCGCATTTTGAATTTATGTAATGGTGTTTTGGTTTGCGAATGAGTGAGGCTGTTTGTATGCGTGTTCACCTTTCAAAATAAAATATTATAAAAAACTTTACAATAACTAAGAATGTAAACTCTTATTAGACCATTAGGATTCACTTGAGCCTTTCATCATATTGGGTATTAAAAAGTTGATAAGTAAAACCTTAGGCGTGTAGACAATGCCCAATATTAGAACAAAATATTTCATTGAATCCTATACATCATATCTATATCTGCATAGCTATCTATATAATCCTATCGTAATAAGTTGTCTATTTTTAACCGTAATTTCAATATTTGCCTCCATGTTTACCTTGTTTACAAATTCAAGTAACTTGTGGACATTTATGCTCTTGAACGTTGTTAAAGTGATAGTTTTTTTCGTATGTTTTATGCATTGTATAACTGAAATATGGTTATTCTTTGATAATAAAAACTACCTTAGTATGAATAAGACTGTATTCGAAAAACAACTCATTGACGATTAATATTTCTAATATATTATTTTTAGTATTTACCGTACTTAAAAAATGGCAATTGCGTCTTTCCTTTCGCTCTCTTATATAAGAATTCAGGCAGTTCTTTGTCAGGCTTTTATGAGAAATATCTAAAAAAAAAATAAATAAATAAAGAAAAAATGCTTCTTCAGAATCACTCGTGACTTTGAATTTTGTTTCTGGTTATTATCCCATTCCGTTGATGAAATTTTAACTAAAGTACTTAGGGAATGAGATAGTATAATGTATTCAGCTCTTACTGGAACATTAAATCTTTTAAGTGACGACACTCTTGCAGAAACAGTGGCAAACAAGTCTGAAATCAGTAGGAAAATAAATATTTCCACGATACGACGAACCAAAAGAAAGACAGAGAGGACATTCGAAGAAGCTTCTCATTCCTCTGCTACGTTGAGCAATGTTAGCTATATACAATATAATTTACTTAAGCAGAGTAAACAAACTTCTAAGTTGTGAGAAAGAAAATCTATAACAAGATGCTACTTACTGTTCTTTTCTGTTTATACAGTAACTTGGATGTCAAACCTGTGTTTGGATCTTGGAACGCTCGCTCTTGAAAAGGAGAAATAACTTCATTATTATTTATTTGCTGTATTATTACGAAATAATCATAACTATTTTAGCAAGCTACAGTACTCATCTGCAATATTGTCTGCCTTCAGTGAATATAAATAACATAGAATTAAAAGGTTTCTCAGTGAAAGTTCAATAGACCCAAGACATATTCAGGTGGACTATACTTAGGCTAACTATCCTAGGTAGATTAGATACTTAGTAGGTGGAATTCTATTTGAAAGAAAGAGAAAGAGAAGAGCTAAGATTATAAAAGGAAGAGAGAGAGAGAGAGAGAGAGAGAGAGAGAGAGAGAGAGAGAGAGAGAGAGAGAGATCTAAAGTATCCAAAATTGATGTAATTTGCTATATAAGCTAAATGTAAAACAGAAGTTTTGTATAATAATCAAAACAGACACACATAACATTTAAATAACTCTCTGCGGTATTTCGTAGACACTATGCAACTACCACTCACGAAATGCCCTTTAGCAATCCTGATAACAGTTATTTAAAGTCAACACTTCTTGTATAAAATAGAAAAAATCCCAGATGTAATAGACTCTGCCTCTCTATCCGTCAGTTTGCCTCTTTTTCTGTCTCTCTGAGGCACGTAGGTACTCATTTGACGATATTACGCTAATTTACGTGTAACTACTTTTATCTAACTATCATAAACTTTACAGAGTCTGGTGTTCAATTTTAGAACAGAAAAAATAGAACCTTTGTTTTTTCTAAGGAGTGTTGCACTTTCTGGATGTTTGATAGATGTAGGATTCTGATAAAATTGAAATTTCTTCCAATACATTCAGAAAATAAAGTTCACTAGTAGTGTTACGGTTTGAAATGCATTTGTGAATAGAAAAAATATATCTATAAATACACGGAGTCAATCTTTTATTA
>NC_087216.1:46958018-46960518 GCF_015104395.2 Macrobrachium nipponense | reverse complement strand
CTAGTCCCTGTCACCCTTAAGGTGTAAATTGCCTAATCACGTAATTTAGTGTAAATATACTGCAGTTAAACTAAATGTCTGGAATTTTATAGCATTCTTACCCTCCATGGATACCGGCCTTCAGCTGTAGATTTTTCTTATGTTTCTGTTGCCTAGCATGGTCTTTTAGGAGTACCAGTAAGTCACTACTACAGTTTTTCAGACACAGAGAATGAGAAAACATAATAAAACGGAGGCCTGTGCTAAAATTATGCGAATATTCCTTTTCATTTTTCCAGCAGTTGCGCTCGCTTAAGTGGTGTCACGAGAAGAGAGACTAAACTAAGTTCTGACCGTGAAATAGTTCCTTTTAATTTGATTGCACAGCAGGTAAAGAGTAACTTTTTATTTTTTTATTTTTCGTTAGTTTGTATTTGACTAAGCGTTCTTGTTAGGGGTGAACAAAATCTGACTGCCATTACAAAGCAATAGGAAGATTCTTAGAATATGTGCATTACGATATCCTAGAGAGAGAGAGAGAGAGAGAGAGAGAGAGAGAGAGAGAGAGAGAAGTTTAATCTTATCTTTTTTTCATGTGCGGCTGCATGAAGTAAATAGGTACTTAGGGAGTGCTATTAATACAAAATGAAAACATTACCATTTTTCATGATTTCCCAGTGTAACTCGTCGAATCTCGTGCCACAAAGAGATTCCATTAGTCAGGCATGTAAAGAGAATCAGCGTGTTTCATTGTTGTCTAAAGACCATTCTCTCTCTCTCTCTCTCTCTCTCTCTCTCCTCTCTCTCTCTCTCAGCAATAAAACCCACGTGTTTCAACAGGATAAAAAAATAAGACCCTTGCATAAGGATTGTTCCATGAGAAATCCCCGGCCACGTGTCTTTACCCATCGATCTGTCCCACTTTTTATGAAAAAGAAAAAAGTCAAACGATAACTAACGTTAGCGAATTCATTCATCTCTTGGAATAACAACAAGAAAATAAACGATCAAGGCTTCCATTGTATGTTGAAGAGAAATAATAAGATCTGGTAAATCATTTATTGCCTTTTATAAAGAAACAGCAGCTACTAGGCACGTGTTTTTATTTTTTTCTAGGTCTCCCTCTGTAAGTCCCCTCCGTCTCTTTTATTGTCGAGTGTGAGCCGCATTCCATCGCATTTGCCTGAGTTTCCGCACTTGTGGAAGGCCATTTACAATTTGTTCAACTGTTATTTCCACGTCACCTGCGTGAGATATCTGCACTGCATGGACTTTCAGCCCTTTTGCCTGTTATCTCATCTGCTTCTGCACATATTACAGCCATAGTGATTCATGTTATTTCCTTGGTATAGTGTTGGATTATTCCACATAGCCGTGGAGATATTTGCAGTTTTGTAACTGTCATCCATCTTATTATTCCTGGCTAGTGCCTGTGTGAATATACAGTGATCTCGAGTCTAGTGCTACTAGTGTTTTACCCCTGAGGAAATGGCCAGCAATGCAGCATTGGAGGAGGTTAACACCTTCACCGAAGCCGGGAAAGCAATGGGGCTGGAGGGTACAAAACTGGTACTGATAAATTGGGTGAATGACAAGATGAAGGACGCAGCGTAAGTGAGAGAACAAGAGAAAAGAGAAGCTGCTGAGAGAGAAGTCCAAGAGAAAAAAGACGCTGCTGAGAGAGAAGCACAAGAGAAATGAGAAAGTAACAAAACCCCAGAAGGGAAGAGAAGCTACAAAGAGAGAGGACCAAGAGAGAAGAGAAACTGCAGAAAGAGCACATCGACTGGCTATGGCAGTCCAGAGTGCCCCCCTGGCCCCCCCAAAGTGTAACGCCTCCTGTGCCCCCACCTCCACATTCATGGGGACCCTCATTAGGACTTGGGACGATAGCGAACCCGATACCTGACATGATCATGTCAGCAGGTGTTTGGGGACTTTAATCCTACCCCTCAGGAAGTGGTGCTCCTCCTTGGCAAGCATCTCACTGGCAAAGGGCGTACTCTATTTGAGGTCCTCCCCCTCAATGACCGAGTGTATTTATTGTTCCTTTGTACCATCCGTTTTGTGAATTAAATGTTGTATTTTGCTTTATTTGATTTGATTTACTCAATTGTGTTTTAATGTCAGTTTGCTGTATTTTTGTGAATTTTAGTACGAGAATTGTAATGTAATTCCTTTTAATTTGTAGGTTGATAACGAGTGTTAGTACTGCTCGAAACATGTCCCAATAAAGTTGTACAAAATGCTGTTCCGGGTTTTGGCCTTAGTGTCCTTACTAATATGCAGATGGCGCTTCTCTGCTGATGTTTCAATTGGAGTATTTCAAGCGCAGTCAGTTGGTTTCTTTTTATATCTTGTCTCTACTTCCCTTCCACTTTTCCAAGGTGACTTTTCCCCTATTGGCACAGCATCACATTCACTATTTTTGATTACTGTAACGCTGTCCTCCATTGCTACCGCCGATGCTGTAAATAATTCCCCTTGTATGCTAGAAGTGATATTAAATATAACTGTGATA
>NC_087216.1:46918018-46940518 GCF_015104395.2 Macrobrachium nipponense | reverse complement strand
ATTTTTAGCGGTTTAATGTTCTACACTAATAGGGTCCTGATCTTACCTAAAAATATTTGTTGTCACTGATTTATATATATGTATATATAGTGTATTATAGTGATATATATTATTATATATATTATAATATATATATATATATATATTCACATTATTTCCAAGTCTATTTTCAAATGCCTTTCAAAGTCTCTTTTGTCACCAGTTCCATTTTTTTTATGTAACTAGTAAGCCAAGACCGTTTATGGTTTCAACCACCTTTGAAAATATCTGTAAAGAATGGTACAATTTCCCATTAAAAAACATCATCTTTGCCTGTATCAAATACTTGGAAAATTTAGGAGTTTTCTAAGTTCACTTACCCTTTCAGCGAAAGGAAGCCGTGTTCCTAAGCGTTCTAGCACGTCTTTCTGGTTTGGCTCTTCACAAACAAATGTGCAACCCTTCACAAGATCCATTTGCACGTAACGATTTTCACAATGCATACATGAATATAGACATCCTTTTACAAACCTAGAAATCTGATTAAAACTGGGCAAAATGTTCTCGAAGCTTCCATCCAAGTGATGGAAAGTTCCACCTGAATACATGCCACTAACCCCTATGACATTCACAAGTGACTGTACAAGGTTGCTGAATTAGCAGATGACAAACTGCTGAATATCGCTGGAGTTCGTATGCCGCAGGTATCTGTAAAAATACCTCTGGACCGTTAAATATGGATCGGACCACTTACCTGTGCAATCTCGACAAAAACTACCTTTATTTAGTTTCTGTGTTGTGCCCTCCTGATTAATCGTCATTTGCACTTGTGGAGACTGCTTCTCCTTGAAGCAGCACATTTGCCCGCACCGTCAGATTATGACGGTAATTAGCAGTAACCCACCAAGAACATTATGTAAAATTGGCATATGTTCATTGAATAGTTCCATATAGTCTTTTTCTTTCACCTGTTTTAACTCAGGCAATGTTGTAATCTCTGGTACAGCCGATAATTCTACAGCCCCATGGCGATTATGTGCATGTTGCATAAAGATCTTTCCTGACGAATTGTAAATCCCCTTTCTAATTATGATAAATTCATAGAAACTATTCTTCACCCTCCATTAAATAGTAGCAATCCCTCCAATAGAGGCGATGTCGAAGCGCTGTGGTAAATCTTTGTCATCTTGCAGCTTTTGCAATAAATTGCTGAAGTTGTTTCCAAAAGCATCACCATATAGTCATCCGGATCTGGTTTGAATGTACATTTTGTAGCGGTCAAGTCATATGTCAATTGAAACTCACAACCCTCTAAAACATGATCCCCCAGAACAAACATCTAATTATCACAGATATATTTATGATGAACTAATGTACATATGTCCTTATAATCAATAGCTAATCATTGAAACTTGCTCCCTTTAACATAAATAGTTTCTAGTCCCTCTAACATTACTACTGCATTATTATATGCACTAGGCAAAGGTCTTGTTATATAACTACAAAAAGGGTCCTTAGCACTAGTAGGTATCTCCATGATTAACCCCCTGTCTGATAAATATATTTTTATTATTCCATAGTGTCTGTATTAACCACTAACAGCGAAAATTATGTAGGACCTTCACTCGTAAGCTGCATTCATCAGAACTGATTCTAACATCCACAAAGGTAAAATATCTTCAGAAATACGCCCCTCCAACGTCGCTATTACCGCTTTTAACTGAGATTTTAACTTAGCTAGCAACGCATTCTCAGTATTCAAAATCACTGTATGAACAGTAAACAGAGCTATTGCCAAATCCAAGTCACCCTTAATCTCCTGGACAACAATTTGTAACACTACATATTTCTAAAATCATACGAACGTTCACACAATTCTACGTAACTGCCAAATAACTTTTCCAAAACGCACCTATGCCTCAACCTTCCTCAGGCTCGTAATTGCCACTCCACCCATTGCTGATATGGCCAATCCTGTCGCCACCATAGCTAAAGCAACCACCGCTCTTTTATGCATCCGGCGTCTACCACACGAAAGGATATAAATCATACAAATGATACAAATAACCCAAATGTTATCAACTACCCAAATAATGCAAATAACCAAAATGATACAAAACATTCGTGTTAAAAGATTTGACAAATTATGCTAAATCCCCACATCTGTGAACAGAGAGAGAGAGAAAAAAAACATAAATAACTGCTTAACTGTGACGAGAAAAAAAACGGAACAAGAAAAAAATAAAATAATAACTGCCAGCCCAGAAAAGCAAACAAACTCCCACCAATCATTAAGTTGTTATTTTAATCTTAGGTATGTGTGTTAACTTTGTCACTCCCGTGTTTCCATTCAAAACTATCGACCTTTTTCCCATTTTCTCTTCTATAACCCGCAGCAGCCCTTCAAACTTGGACCCAGCTTGTAATTTAATTAATATCTGACAATAATCTTCAAAAATACATTATTCCCAACTGCAACTCTAACTATCTATGATTTCGCATTACTTCTCTTAGTCCTCGACTCAAGATTATTTATGTCTCTCTTTAGCTGTAGCAGTGAAATATTCAACTGTGTCATCACAACATGAAGAAATTGCTAACAAATCAAACGCACCCCTAACTGGGTAATCAAATAATGCCTTCATCAATGAAATACCAATGGTGTCACTAACTAGTGTATTTATGCAATGTCTGACCATATATATATATATATATATATATATATATATATATATATATATATATATATATATATATATATATATATATGAATAATTATCACATCACTGTGATTCATATAGACCATTCGAGCTACAAGTGTCCTTTAATATCTAATTCGCTCTACCTCGGAATTGATATATTTTCATATATGTACCGAAGGACGGTGGTTCGATCCCATGAGGGGACGAAATTATTATCAACTAAAATTCCCTCCGGTACATATATGAAAATATATCAATTCCGAGGTAGAGCGAAATTAGATATTAAAGGACATTTGTAGCTCGAATGATATATATATATATATATATATATATATATATATATATATATATATATATATATATATATATATATATATATATATATATATATATATATATATATATATATATATATATATATCATATATATATATATATATCATTCATTGAATAGAATGGCTTTCTCACTGTTAACCAGCTTTTTGAAATTGCTTCATATTTTCTAATTATTTTCTTTACTTCATTGTTCAGGTTACTAATGGACACATAATGGGGAGGGTTTCTTCCATTTTACTCCAGTATTTTTTACACGCGACAGCTGTTTCGTCAACCTATACGCATTGACGTTTTTCAAGCGTACTGATACAAATATTGTTGTTGTTTAAAGATTAAGCTGGCCTTGTGCCAGCACGGCTCTTGCTCACAGAGCAGCCCGTAAAATGAGCCTGCATGCGTTTTGTGACGTCATGAGGACGGAAAGGTAGTACAATTGCCAGATACCTAGTTTTAAGTATTTACAAAAGACTATAGTGGAACATAAAATAAGACATAAATAAATATGTTAACAACAGAAATTATATAAAAAAGTTGAAAGTAAGTTATTATATACACATTATACATAAATATATATTAATTACATATATGTTTAATTCACTGAAAGTCAGTGTGCGTCTCCTGTCCGCGTGTGGGGGTTTTGTCCCACGCGGTTGAAGGTCTGCCTCCTACACGAGGGCAGGAACGGTCTGCCTCACGTTGGATGTTAAGGCTGGGACGTTGCATTGCGATGCTGACTGCTTCTGATATCAATAAACGATTGTAGTTGCCTTCCTTGTGTATTATTTTGGTGTTTGTGAGAAGTTCTTGTAATGATGGTTTTTTATTGTGGGTATCCACAAAGTGCTGATGAATGGCTCCTTGGTTTCTGTGGGCCTGCATGCGACGTTTGAGTGTGGTGGTTGTGTGTCCGATATAGCATATAGCATGTCAGTCCCCCCTGACATTGCTCGTCAGCACAGACAAATTTGTATACTATATCAGATTTAACCTCTTTCTTTCTCCGTCGATGGGCCGGGCCCGTACTATTTTTTCATTACCAAAGAGGCCGTAAGGTTTGGTTTGCAGTAAATCCTTGCTGTTATTTTGTTCTATGGCGCTAGGGGGTGGTTCCTCTTCGCAGTATACCAAGGATGGCTTTCCTTTCATCTTCGTGGTGTTTGTTGTATGGTATCTGATGGTATATCGCAATGCAACGTCCCAGCCTTAACATCCAACGTGAGGCAGACCGTTCCTTGCCCTCGTGTAGGAGGCAGACCTTCAACCGCGTGGGACAAAACCCCCACACGCGGACAGGAGCGCACACTGTGCATGTCATTATAAATTTAAATATATATATTTATATATATATATATATATATATATATATAATATATATATATATATATATATATATATATACATATATATATATATATATATATATAATATATATATATGTATATATATATATATATATATATATATATATATATATATATATACATATAAATAAATACTCTTAACCAGCAACCATTCACTAACTCTACAGAAGCGAATCACTTGTTATGCCCGTGCGCAAACAGCTGAGCGCTTTGTCACATCAAATTCCAAGGTTATCTTTTAAGAAAGAAAAGGAAAAACGGATCCCAGGAATAAGAGCCTCTTCAACACCTCATTCCTCAGTCTCCATGCAATAATTGCTGATGCTGTAATCAAGGCGCCTCCCATGTATACAAGCACCGCACTGTATTCCCACTATACAGGAACAACAGCACATAAGCGAGATATGTTTAAAAAAAAAAAAGGAAAGCAAAACTCAACCAAAGAAAATAGAAAGAAAAAAGAAAAAAAAGAGGAATAAACTAACTCACTTTATCTTCTTCGATTACTGCATCGCAGAATCGCCGTAACGACCTCGATATTCTCGAAGTTATACCTCCACTTTAAACTAAGTAACTAAAATATACAAATAAACCGAAACCCGCAGAGCACCTCAATTATCGGCATCTCACTAAGACAACAACTGAGAAACACTAACATCATTCACGACGCTCGGTTACCTCCGGGATAAAAAATGCAAATTCTAAGAATTCCTCTCTCAGGCCAGGAGGAACAAACCGTGCCGAATTAAGTAATTCAGAACAGGTATTTATTTGAGTTTTTCCCTGAGTATTTAATATTTTGTGTGACCTTCATTTGCCTGTACCACAGCCTGCGTTCTTGAGGGGTATGATTTCAGTAAAAAGAAAAAAAGCTGAGACTCAAACTCCATTTCCCTGAGCACTTCAGTCACCTCTCTTCGCAGGTCGTCGAGGCTTGGTATACCATCATATATATATATATATATATATATATATATATATATATATATATATATATATATATATATATATATATATATATATATATATGATATCATATATACACACACACACATATATATATATATATAATAATATATTATATCTAATAATATAATATATATTATATGGCTAAAAAGACACTTGAAGAGACGAGAAGATGGACATGTCCCATCGTCTGTCAGTTTTTGTCCTTCGTTTGGCATTTCTGCATTTGATTTAAATTAAAAGACAAATCAATAAATATTTTCTTCTGTGCTTGGCTACTGTGCTGTGATATAGGATAATATCTATATATATAATTATATATATATTATATTATATATAATATCTATTATATATATATATATATATTATATATAATATATAAAGTATAATCATATATATATTAATATATATATATATAATTATATATATATATATATATATATAATATACATATATATATATATATATATAATATATTATATATAGTATATATAATATATTACTATAATATATATCTATATTATTCTATAATATTTATATATTATATATATATACATATATATAATTATAATATATAATATATATATATTATATAATAATAATATATATATATATATATATATATGATATAATTCTATAATATAATATTATATATATAAATATATTATTATATATAATCTATAATAATATTATATTATATATATCATATAGATATATATATACCACAAGGATGTTTCGAAATTAGAGCCCCACCGGTCACAGCATAATAACTGAAATTTGATTTTATGGGACAATCAAAAACAAAAGTAATTTCAGAACAGGTATTTTATTTGAGTTTTTCCCTGGAGCTTATTTAATATTTTTGTGTGACCTTCCATTTGCCTGCTAACCAACAGCCTTGCGTTCTTGAGGGGTTAATGATTTCAGTAAAAACGCAAAAAAGCTGAGACTTAAAACTCCCAATTTCCCTCTGAGCACTTCAGTCACCTCTCTTCGCAGGTCCGGTCGAGGCTTGGGTTATACCATCATAGTTTACTGTGTTGGCCGGGCTTTCAACACAAATCCTTTATTTGATACTAACTATGTTTTCACACACATTAAGGTCAGGGGAAGCTATCCTGGAAAATTTCTTCTTAACCCGAACCGAAAAAGAAAACAAATCCGATACCACTGTTTCGATGTAGGCTCCTTTGCTTATGGCGGGATCACAAACCCAAAAAACAAAAAAACTCCTTCCAAAAAACTACAAGCTACCTTTACCAACTACTTCTTTGAGACACTCAGGGCGAGGAGCTGTACTTGTCCCACTGGATACGGCCATCGTAACAACACAAACAAACAAAAACAAAGACCAAACAAACCCAAGCACCCACAACCCCACAACTCAACCAACAATAAAAACAACAATCGAGGGGAAAAAACCACAACCCCCAACAACTCAACAACACAACAAACCAATACAACACCCAAGGACCACAACCCCCCAACAACTCAGCAAACACCGAAACAAACAAATAAAGGCGAACACAGCTAAAACAAACTTCAACAATCACAAGCAAACAAACGAGGCGACTACAACCAACAAGTCAAACAACACACAAACAAACAATGGACCCACAACCTCAACAAGAAAAGACCACTACACAAACAATTCACTAACACAAAAAAGAAAAACAAAAAACCAATAAAAAAGCAATAAAAAAGCAACACACACACACACCCTATTAAAACACCAAGAAATCACAACAGCTCACAAAACAACAACCCCCAACAACTCACCCAACTACCACTAAAGAAAACCCACCCAGTTAGCTCCCCAACAACAATAACAATCGTTCAAGCTACAACAACTCCACATACAACACAAACAAGAAACTCCCAATGCACAACAAATCCAACAAGAACAACAGGCCACAACAACTCTAAAGCAAAAAACAATATACAAGTCTTAAACAACAAACCCTAAACCAAACAAAATCAATAACACCAACAATTTGACTTGACAACCCCAATGCCTTCAGTATTCTTCACATGACTGCCCTGCTATGACAATATTGACCGCATCACATTGCCTCTGACTAAAGACTGACTCAAAACTCTGATCATAACTCTAACTCCAACTACACCAGCAGACAACCCAGAACTCATCAAGAGCCAATTCAATTGCTAACCATCCATCCACCAACTACCGCTTCTCATCTCTCTCTCTCTCCTCGTCTCTCTTCTCCTCTCTCTCTCCTCTCTTTCCTTAACGTTTTAAAAACCCAAAACCAAACAAATGGCGTACTACACAGATCTCCAACAGCGATTACAAACCACAAAACTCACTCCACCTCTTTCTCTCCATTAAACTACAGTAATGAAAAATGGAAGAAAAAGAGTGCATAGAGAAAAGCTACCAGGTTTAAATGGAAAATGAGGAGAGGTTGCATCATAACATTAACGTTTATTAGCAACTAACAAATAAATCAATCAATCAAGTAATCCAGTCTTACAGACTAACTCAAAAAACCCCGTAAATGTAACATGTCTGGTCACCAAAAAGTCCACACCCTCTGGGAATTCTTTGTCCCCCGGCATTCAGATCCGTCTGTTTCAAAGATACAGAACACAATCGAACACATCCCGGTAAGTACACACACAAGATTGACAGACAGAGGTTTAAATATTGGATATCATCACAAAAATGTCAAACAGATAATAAGCCACTCTTTGGCTAAAGCACTTCAACTCTTACCCAAACAACCGACACTAAAAACACTGTTAATAAAAAAACTCCCGGCGAAATGCCACGGTATCTTGCCTGTGACTTGAAGCCTCTCAAAATAAAATCCCCCCATAGGTCTTGGGTATGACACTTTTAAACAGAAAGAGGCGCACGACGGACATCGAACACACAGTTCGATAGCGCCTCACGGTTCTAGCTGCATCCAGTTTCACAAAGGGGCACTTTTGAGAAGAGTTCATAAACTGTCCGTCATTGACTTGTTGAACTAAGCATTTTTATCTCACGCCATTCCCCAGAAACTCATTGTCAGCTACTCTCGGGTCGTTACCTCTACACTGTTCTCCCACATTCCCATAGGTCACAGGGTGAACACATGGACAATATATATTAATCAAAAAACCCTAGGCCTTACATATATATATATATATATATATATATATATATATATATATATATATATATGATATATATATATATATATATATATATATAATATATATATATATATATATATATATGGGAAGTTATGAAGTTTTGTACTATAGCCTATCTCCAAGTACATTATCTTAAGTTTCTACTAAGCTATTTTTCATTTTATACTTCTTGTAATTTCAGACTGAGTGATGGAGTTAGATACAGCCATGGCTAACGACTCGGAGGAAATGAGATGGATTGTCCGAATCTGGGCGGCCTATAACCTTCAGAGAGGCCAGGGATGCTGGCGTATCCTTCCTTTCACATTTCTGGATAGCTAAATACATTAAAGAGATGAATCCTTTGTTAAAAGACACTGAAACAAAAATCCATAAGATACTTATCGCGAAAAGAGTGAGAATCTTGGAAGGCCTGAAGTCCTTTCTCAAGAGTCAAAAGACATCATAGCTGAGACAGTGAGTAGTCCAAGAAAGTGTTTAACGTAATATATATATATGTATATATATATATATATATATATATATATAATATATATATATATATATATATATATATATATATATGTATATATATATATAATATATATATATATTATATCATATATATATATATATATACATATATATATATATATATATATATATATATATATATATATATATATATATATATATATATATATAGTATATATCATATATATATATATATATATATAGTATATATATATATATTATATATATATATATATATATCATATATATATTATATATATATATATATATATATATATCTATATATATATATCATATATATATATATATAAGATTGTCTCTCTGTGCATATGTGTCCGCATACTTATTTATTTTGTATTAATGTGTGGTTGCATATATGAGTGTTCTGTCATATAATGGATATAAGCATTGACCTTTACTATTATCTCGTTATTATATCGAATTTCCGTTTTTCATTGAATATTTCAAATAGAATGTTGTCATTATTTTCCGTTAAAATTAATTTGTTGTTTTTCTTTATGTTTCTTTTAACCCATGTGTTGTGTTATCAATAGTACAAAAACCATAATACCTAATCGTTCAAAAACTGTATGTTTTCGAACTATAATTGAGCAATGGAAGTATTGAAATGTAAAAAAAAATAACTAAATTTTTAACATTAATTTTTGGCATTTTTTCAAATAAGGATTATCAAGATTAAAATCCTGGGATTATGGAATTTCTTTCGTATAACCGACAGCCAAGTTTGCTAAGAAATAGATAGTATGTATACGTATTTGCATAAAATAAGTTCGGTTTAAAACATTCGTCATAGAAATTTACGGATGATGCAGATTAGAAAAACAAACTTTTTCAAAACGGCGTAGAAATATTTCACTGTAAAAGAACCCAACCAAGAAAGACAAAATATATTTATGTGTTTTATTCTCGTACCAGAAAACAAAGCAAGCTCGGTAGGGAGTTAAAGGCTCGGCCGTTTCCCTTCTTATCGGATACCCTATTTAAGCAGAATTTGAATAGTCTCGTGCTTTGGTTCTCAAGGATTCCTTTTGCAATATCAGTATATCTCAGTGCTTTACATAATATCACAGCAGGGCGGCGTTCCAACCTAAAACAAGCATAATGTATTCTCTTGGTTTTACTCGAGGCAGGAGCAAATTTCGTGAAAACGCTTCGTATAAATTTATTACGTGCAAGAAACGTGAGCATAAATTCTCACTGTTGATGGAATTCTGCATAAAAGCTGAGAATTTAAAGACGACACTATACATTATAAGTAGAAAACGGATTTTCTTTCAAATTCGTTTATTAAACGGCATAGAGTGAACTGCAAAAGAAAAGGAACTTCACCTTATGTGAAGTTAGGTGTTAAAGAAAGGGAATATGTAGTGTAGTATTATTATCTTGACCAGTCTTTTGTAAAGAAATCATATAAAAACTTATAATGCTAGAGATCTGTAGATTTTCTTCTCTTTTCCCTGTGGTTGCTGAAGAAAGTGCTTGCAAGCGCTCGAGGCGGGGTAATGGATTAATTATCTTTTGGTGTTAAGGAAAAACACGTAAAAAAGATAGACTTCCAATTGATCTATAAATCACTCTAAATTTTTAGAGATGTGGGAGTCGTTTGCTTTCCTAAAACGTTTCGAGATCGATATAGGGAAATTGTTCTGGTAAATAAATAAAAATATTATTTTAAAGAGAAGAATAAGAAACAAGACATCAAATACTCATATGTCAGTTTCATTTGATAAATACGATATTCAAGACTTAGATACAATAACATCCAATAATATGTGATGGCGTGATGATGACAGACTCCTCAACCCTTATAACCCTCGTAAACCTTGCTCGCATCCTGTCTCGTCATTTCATTTCCCTATTACTAATTCAAGGTTTTCAGTGAAAGGGCATTGAAAAGTATTTGTGGATCGATAAGTTAAAAGTTAAATCATAACTAGAGGTAAGTTTTACTGATTTGGTAAATGTGGCTGATATATATATATATATATATATATAATATATATATATATATTTATATATATATATATAATAAGTGTGGGAGGTACCATGAATCTGAACAAGGAGGCATTGTGCTGTTCCAATAAGCACAGGGCGTTAGGAAACATATATTCTCAAATAACCCTCAAAAGATATTAACTTTTGGCATGGGTATGTCTGACCTGTGATTGGTCAGATATCCCTAATATCAGAAATCACCCAATGGGTTACCTGAATGGAAAAACGGAGAGCCGAGAGAAAAGCCAATGTACCCACGATTAAGTTGCCTTTGGGGGTGTTGGTCTCGTGTGCTCAGAGGGCAATGGCATGTCCATAGACTCGCTCTATTCCGCTGTTGTAGGTAGTTACCGTTAAGGTACTGTAATTATTAGTTTCCTTAAATATGTGGGCCCTTCTGTAAGTTTTAGATAATACAGATCATTGTTAAATTTACCAACTGTGTCTTATTTAAGTACAACCCTCAGCACTGCAGCCAGACCCAACAGGTCTGGGCAATATTCCTGGTGTGAGGTGTGTGGGTTCTACTGTGAAGCGCTAATTATTTAAATGTAGAGAACCATGGGTCTTGCGAGGTGAATTGTGCAATGATAATGATCTGAAAAAACGATGGAGCAGAGAAAAGAAACAAGGGTACAAAGGGCAGATGTTGCAGTGATATGTCAAAGCTAAATTGCACTTGCTTTTATGTAAATACACACTATGTAGCAATGGAAGATAGCTAACAAAGTCGAGCGGGTGAAACTATTACATACTGATTCAGAAAAATCATGAAACAGACGAATACACACACAGATGTTCTGTGCATAAAAAGGTCAATAGAGTAGAGAAACAAGTATGCAGTGTAAAAGCGAGTGAAATGGCTCAAATGCATCTATGTTGTCTGGCAATACAGATGATTGTTGCATGAGTAGGGAGAAGACTACAACTCCTTATATAAAAACAACCAGATACTGCCATGAAAGCAAAGTGGAAAGTGCCCATAGTCAGTGCAGTGATTATTTTTATAATCTATTATTATTATTATTGCCTTTGGCAATCATTGATGTTGTCCAGAAACGAACCAAATATGGCAGACGGCAACAGTTCTTTTTCTTCTCCACAGCTCTATCCCTATTTGGAGTCACCGTTTTTAATGAGTCTCTTCCATCTACCTCTGTCTTGTGTCATTTCCCCATGTACTCCTTTTTCTCTCATATCATCTCTAATGCAATCTCTCCACCTGGTCTTAGGTTTTCCTCTCCTTCATGTTGTCAATCACTTCTCTTGCCATGTGTTGCTCTTCTCTTCTCATCAGGTGGCTATACCATCTTAACCTTGCTTCATGCTTCAGTGACCTTTACTGTACCTCTAATATGTTCATTTCTAATCCGGTCCATTTTGCTCACTCTGTCCATTTTGGTCACTCCGCTCATCCCCCTGAGCAACCTCATCTTGGTTACATCCAACTTTCTGCCTTCTGTTACTCTTTAGTGGTGCTGCTTCCAATCCATATGGTATTGCTGGTCTGACCACTGCCTTGTGCACTCTTATAGGGACTTTCCTATCACATATGACACCAGACACCTTCCTCCAGTTTTTAATTTCCTCTTCCATGTTCCCCTCATTGTCAATTACTGAGCCAAGGTACTTGAATGTATAGACCCTTTTGATGTTTCCTCCACCTAATTTGATTGTGGTTTGCTGATGGCAACACAACCATCAAAATGCTTTCCTGCCAAGAGGAAAGAAGAGTGGAAGGTGGTTGGGTGAATGGTCCATGGAAGACCCTGACCAACACCCACGAACCAGGCCGAGCACTTGGAGTCCACAGTGTGGTCCTGGAAAAAACAAGAAAATCCTTGTTGGGCAAGGGGAAGGATACCAGTTATCCCCCTTTAAGAGTAGTGTTGGAGTAGGGGACTCCCCTTTAAGGAGAGCAACCCCCTTGAAAGTGGAAGTGACTAGGAAGATGTTTGGCAGAAACCTCCTTCCCCCACCCCCTTGTGCTGTTGTAAAGATGGTACCCACCATAAGATGGATAGGGTAGTGTGTGAGACTTGTAAGCTGAGGTCTGGTATAAGCCTAGCTGAGAGCTGTGAAGATTTGTTAAGAACAGCTGATAACTGTCAAATAGTGGCTGGCGACAGTGAGGGAATAAAGAGAAAACACATCCTGCCTCAAGAGGAAGGGGAAGGCGACACGGAGAGAGGAAGGCGAGTCAGGTAGGTTCCTTCCTTGGTGCCAGCAGTGATGGGGAAAGTACTTACCGACCAGCATGAATAAATCAGTCATTGGAAATTTTTGTGATGAACTTAAACAGTTTGGGTATGAAAATTTAGTCAACCAGTATCGAAGCCCAGACTTTTGTTATTCATTGCAGTTGAAACTTTTTTTTCTTTTTTAGCAATTATTTGATCATCCGGAGGCTTTATGATTAGTTTATTGTCTGTGATGTGATATTAGAGTGTCCTTTTGTTTTGAATTTTTAGGTTATTCAAGTAATTTGTCTGTGCTGTAATTTTTATTTTTATTTTTTTCCGGAGATAATATAAACTATTAACTAGCAGTTTTTCCATTTCAAAACCAGTTTTGTATTGACTGAACCCTTTGTTGATTTATCTATGAATGCAAAGTTTAAGTGATTTAATCATAAATAGTTCTTATTAGTAAATAGGTAGTAACCAGTTCACTGATATTACTTTGCTTTAATGTTTGGTGAAGATTGTTGACAGTTTTCATTTTCTTTTGATCATTTTCGATGTCGCGTTTTTTATGTACTCCAACCCCGAGCTTAGGAAACCCAAAACCCCTTTAGAGCCTCTCCTCCTTCGGCCACCGAAGTGATTGTTGGAGAACCTCACTGATAGTGTATAATATTATATTTATTGTTATTGTTAGTTACCTGGGTGTTAGCCTTTTTGTTATTCTTGGTAAGTACTACTGATATTTCGAGTCCAATTAAGGCCTCTGGCCAATGCCCCGTGTTAGTTAAGAGTTAAGTAATATCATGAAAGATGATGGATCTCCATTGCCACTATCAAAGTGTTGTTAATTAAGGGTATAAATTCGTTATCACCTCCAGTCTAAAAGTCAGATATTAATGTGAATTCAAATTTTGGTACAATAGTGGGACAGGCAGATGTGGTGAGAAGCCAGTCATTTTTATTGTGAAAAACAAATAAATTCTCAGTTTGATGATGGAGGGACGGAAGAACCAGTTTGTTTTGCATCACGAGAATTAAAAGGGGCAGACAGAAATTATATTATCTTTGATAGAGAGACATTGGCAGTTCTATGGATGCAGGGGATGCTTTGCTATCTTTTACTACACCTCAAATATAAATTTACAGTGAACGTTGCATTCAAAGATTTGGTTAAGAACTCGACAATGTGAAATGATTGGGCATATTCTGGAAAAATTGAGCAAGGTAGCTAAGGCACGGTTTAAAAATTTTATAATTGGTGTTACAACAAGAGCTAAAAAGAGCGAGGAACGATGAATGAGATCTCATAGCATTGGCAGAACGGGCGATGCAAGCACTAGTTCAAGCAATGTTATGACAAATCCTAACAGTGATAGTCGATCAGTTGTGAGCATGACACATAAAAAATGGGGGCTGGTCAAGTCAGTTGTGGTAATAGGATCAGCCATTGATGAAGAGGGAGAGATAAAGAAGGTGGGGACCTTCGCTGGGAGGGTCCCAAAGTATTACTGGTTGTGCGCCTGGGTGTGTGAGAGGGTTCAGTGATGAATCCCTAACTCTAGAAGTGCTGTGAGATAAATTCTTTTTCAGAAATAAAAATAAAATAAAAGAGAAGCAACCTGCTGAGTCGTTCTTCTTTATTCTTGATTGACAGAGACATCCATTTCCTACATTTAAATCTTTATTCCAGGCATAGAAAATTCCCTTATCAGGGAACTCGAATATTGACTGTTAGAATTTATCGTGTGCATATAAATGTGGCGAGGCCACTCCCTTCTGCATCAGGGCAGTTCAAGTATATTTGTGCATTTGTGGATGCGTTCACACGCACAGGTGGGATGGTGGAAAAAACCTACCTATTCATGCCCATATCGAGTGAGAGAAATTGAGGGCAATACCAGGTTACCGCATACCCGTAACTACTGACTGGGTATTTGGAAGAATATCAGTATGTAGGTGCCATACTGAGCACAAGAGTATGTTCATGATCTCATGTCATAAGTGAATACCATTGTAAAGTGAACAAAGTGTCAGTGATCAAGATCTGTAAAATCCGTCTCACATGTTATTGCCTGTGCATCATTTTCCTGTGCTTTATTTTGGGATATTGTGTTTTCTGTTTTGTTGTGTCCAATTCATTAAAAAAATCAGTACAATTGCGAGACGTAATGTGATTAAAAATTAATTAAATATTGTCATAATTGTCAAGGGCAGTGTAGTGTTGTAGTATTCTTTTTTGTTATTTATTTTTTTGGTTGTTGCATTTATATGTATATTTTTTTAGATTACTGCAGGACTTATTAAAAAAAATTATTTGGAATAACAATTGTTTGCAAATTAATACTAGGGGCAGAAGTGAATAATAGTTATAAATGAGCTGGCAGACCTGTGAAATATGCTAATCAGGGAGTATACATCCATTCACCAGTAAGGCCAATTACTATCTGAAGGTGAATCAGGGAGTTCCTGGATGAATCCGAAGCAGGAGAGCCTCAGGGTTCAATATGCCCACCACATCAGGCAAGGCTTCCAATCATCATAATAGCTCTCTCAAGACAACTTGGAACCACAAGATTTTGACGGCAGCATAAGAATAATACAGGAAAGGCAAAAAAGAGGAGTATAATAAATGCACAGCCATTTGCGCTTCATTTGCATGGGGGCAGCTATTTCATGAGTGGGGGTTAACAAGGCTCATATATATATATATATATATATATATATATATATATATATATATATATATATACTATTATATATATATATATATATATATATATATATATATATATATATATATATATATATATATTTATATATATATATATATATATATATATATATATATATCTATATATATATATATATATATATATATAATATGATATATTTATATATATATATATATATATATATGTATATATCTATATATATATATATTATATATATATATATATATATATATAATATATATATATATATATATATATATATATATAGTATAATATATATTTATTCATATTATATTGTATAGTTATATATATATATATATATATATATATAGGGATATATATATATATATATATTAATATATATATATATATAATATTTATATATATATATATATATAGTATATCTATATATATATATATATATATATAGTATATATATATATAATTGATTGTATGTAATATGTATATGTGTGTCTATGTGCCACATACACTTTGAAATGCATTGAGTAATTTCAGCTAAACTAGGGATACACATGACTTGCCATCTGGAAAAGAGCACTGAGAGGTAAGACATCACTGCCACCAACAGGGGTACAGTGTGGGTAGGGGATGGTGTGAAAACAACCCAAAACGACAAATATTAGTGTCTAAACCACAGCTTTCAAGTGCAAAATACCCTTTAGGCTCAAGTTCAGCTCAGATAGGTAGGTGAGTGAGGAGTAGGAAAGTGGTGACATGTACAAAAAACTACTGATATTAGTGTCTAACCCATAGTTTTTGAGATCGGTGAGATGCATAGAAACACTCCTGATGCCCTTTAAGTACAAGTTCAGCCCCAATAGGATGGCGGAGGTGGGGGGAGCAGGGGCGAGATTGGGTGAAGAATAAAATGTAAGAAATGACAGATACTAGTGTTAAATCCGTAGTTTTCAAGGTAGCTGTGATGGATAGAGACACTGCTGATGCCCTTAAGTCCAAGTTCAGCACTGATAGGAATAGGGAAGGGAGACGGGGTTGGTGGTGGTGATGTTGAGAAGTGGTGAAATATGCGTAAATAATGCTGAGCAATGTTTCTAAAGCAACGATCTCAATAGGAGAGAGAGAGAGAGAGAGAGAGAGAGAGAGAGAGAGAGAGAGTTTGTCGGCTGCCATTCAGAGTTTTCTCGGTCAATGCTGGGTTGGTCAGCTAATATTCCTAAGTTAACAACTTTGTAAAATGTAGGTATTTTGTTCAGATTCCATACTAAGATTAACTTAGAATGGATATGTTCATGTAATGTGTGTTCAGAATTCAAAAAAAATTATAATTTAATGTTAAGAAATATCGTAGAATGAAAAGAGAGTAACACGTGTTCATAAGTGGAGGTAGGTTCCATCATCCTTTGAAACAAAGGCTTCTCGGTTATGTCTTTTTTGCATTTCAGTCATGTGATTAAGCTCCATGTTTTATTGAACCAGTATCATCCGTCTCTGTTCTTGCCTAAACCTCGTGACTATTGCCCAAGATTGTGCAATATTTCGTCGTGATCAAGATGTTTCAGTGGTCAGAACGTTTTGTGTACTGTCTTGTGACGTCATTATCTCGGAAGTGACGTCACCTATTGCTTTCAATATTATTCAATAGTCATTTCTTTCATTTTGAGAGATTCTTGTGTTCTGAATCGTATAATATTAACGTATATTGATAACCATAATCTCTCTCTCTCTCTCTCTCTCTCTCTCTCTCTCTCTCTCTCATTTTAAAGGCAAGTTGGTCCCAAAATGCTGTGAGATCATGATTCATTTTAAGCACCAGTTGACACACACCAGGCAGTAGCCTCTGATAGAGTCCTTCATTCAATCTGATTTTGGGTTTTGTAAAAAGAGTGTACTTACGCCACCGTTTCTCCCTCGTTCTCTCTCTTTTCCCGACTGAGGGATTTTTTTTACATTAACGTAAAGATTTTATACTTACGTGGTCACTCTTAGATAAAATTTCTTAATAGCATAGTGGTTATTTGTGGAATCTGGTTCAACTGAAGATATTGTGAAAGGGCAATTTTGATAACCATTCTGCAGAAAGTTATAAAGTGAACTTAAAAAAATACTTAAGGTGTTTGGGTGACTAGTCTTTTTTTGTGTGTGTTCTGTGTCCAATTCTTTGATGTATGTGTTTTTTCTTTTATATTCTGTGTGTTTACCATTTCCTTAGTGTTTTTACATTTTACTGTTAAAATTAGTACTTTTTCACATTGCATGTTTTCATGTTTTAGCATTCACAGTTTGTTTGATTAACTTAGGGGTTTCTGACTGATTTAAAATTGAACACTTGATTTAATTAAACGCTTATGAATTAATCTAAATATTCTTAGATTTCTTAAAAAAATTTAAGTATTGTTTAGCAATTTGAATTTGATGGAATAAAATAATTTCTTGATAAATCAATTTTGATAAAATTCTGCTTAGTATCCAAAGAATTAATCAAACTTAGTATTATTTTCAAGTAATAGTAAATTTCCGAGATTGTGAATTTCACTTATACATTCGATTATAATTTTTTTATTATAAGAAAATTTTAATTTTTTTCAAGTTTCATTTATTGACCACTGTGGATAAGATTTGATTTATGTAGGGACTGAGTGATAATTTGTGCTGTTTTCCTTCAATTTTCTTGAAGTGAGTTAGAACAGGGGAAAATATTGGAAACACTTAGACTTTTAAAGATGCTATTGGAGTTATGCCCTTAAATTAATTTAATCTCATATAAGATTACCCCACACTTGCCTGAATGAGCTTAGTCTGATTTCTTGCATAATTAATAAGCTTTTAAGCGGATCATTGTTGCCTTTAGAAACTCAGTCGTATTTTATCTGTGATGAAGGTTCCGGTGTCTGTCTTATGTGAGGTAACTATTTTTATATTAGTAAGTGTAATAACCAGATATTTTGGTGCTTCGTCACAACATATACATATATATCAATTAGTTCCACTCGATGTCAAAATGTTAATGAATCTGGCTAAAAATTATTGCCAGAACATTTTTTGTAAAATGTTGCGATACTTAAAGCTCTCTGCAGCCTCTAATATTTAAAACCCAACCCGATGTAACTTCTCTTGTTTTGCTTCGAATACTAATACTACTTATTGGCAGTAAGACCTAAAATATCACCCAATGAGCAAAATAGCCTTCGCCAATCTGAATATGGCGATCAGTAGTACTTCTTTTTTTTAATACCCTCGAGAACTTGCTTTATATAAACACACACACACCACACACACACACACACACACACACATTCTTACTCCTGTGCTTCAGTATCACATAAACTTAGACATTTAAGTTATTTTTAGGGACACGTTTGTAGTTCAGCTGAAATTTTACAAACGGCGAAATCTAATTCTTTAGATCGTTAAAGAATGAATATCTACAGTTAGGTAACAGTTATCCAACAGGAAATGGGGGTCCAATCAGTAATACAACAGAGCATAAGGAAAACACCCAAAAACATTTGAACTAGTAGAATATAACCCCAGACGTTCCTTAAATAATAAACAAATTCATTTAGAAATAGATGTTAACTATTTCTATCATTCTTTCGGAGCTAAGGTATAGTTTTTAGCATATTATTAAAATTGACAGAGATGATTGTTATTCCGTCTCATGTTATCCTCTATAATTCCTAGATATATCTCCATAGTATTGTATGCTATGCATCGACATTAAATTAATTTGCTGTATTTAATGATAACGATAGTTGCCAGAAACTTCCCTAAACCTACGGATTACATATTGGATCATTCTAAAAATTAACACCGCTTAATTTATTTTCATAATGGCAGAAGATGCTCTTCCCAATTGTTTTTCCAAAATCTTAACATGAACGCCAAAAGGATCAAAGGAAATTTGAAAATTCATCTTCCATGACTCAGGGCTTAAATGAGAAAGAGAGAGAGAGAGAGAGAGAGAGAGAGAGACTATAATTATGAACTTCTCCTTCTATAATTTGCTTCATTATTATCTTCTTCTTCTTCTTCTTCCCAGCTTGTTCCCATTTTTATATGGGGTCGCCGTTTCGGATGAGCCGTTTCCATCTATTTCTATCTTGTGCTTCTGCCTCATCAATTCCCTTCTCATGTAAGTCTCCTCTCACACAGTCCTTCCATCTCTTTCTTGGTCTCCCTCTTTTTCTTCTTCCTTGCACCTCCACCCCCATAGTATGTCTCCCAGCGTGGTCCTCATCTCTCCTCAACAGGTGTCCATTCCATCTCAGCCTCCCCTCCTGCACTTTCTTTGATACTTCCACCACTTTAGTTGACCCCCTTATGTAGTCATTTCTGATCCTATCCACTCTTGTTACCCCAGACATCCACCTAAGCATTCTCATTTCTGCCACATCCATCTTCTTCTGCTCTGCTTTTCTCATGCTTGCTGTTTCCGTACCATTCAGCATTGCTGTTCTTACCACCGTCTTGTGAAATTTTCCTTTTAACCTAAGCGGCACTCTTTTGTCACAAAGAACTCCCGAGGCCGCTCTCCAGTTGTTCCAGCCTGCCTGTACCCGATGTTTTACTTCTTCCATACTTCCTCCAGCGTTAACAAAAGATCCCAAATACTTAAACTTATCAACTCTCCTTATTTGCTCTCCACCAAGCTGAATACTTTCTCTATCATCCCCCTCAGTGGTGGTACACATATATTCTGTCTTGGATCTACTTATTCTCATTCCTCTGTCCTCCAGTACTTGTCTCCATCTTTCCAATTTCACTTCCAGATCTTCCCTGCTCTCTGCACACAGAACAATATCATCCGCATACAATATGTTCCATGGTACTGTCTCCCTTACTTCCTCTATTATAACATCCATCACTATGTTAAAGATGAATGGGCTCGAGCCGACCCCTGGTGTAATCCTACTCTCACCTCAAAACCTTCTGTCTCCCCAACACTGCTCCTCACTCTGGTAAATACATTCCGGTACATCTCTTGTATCAATCGCACATACTTCTCTGGCACCATCTTCTCCCTCAGGCTCCTCCATACCTCTTGTCTCGGGACTCGGTCATAAGCCTTTTCAAGGTCAATGAATACCATATGTAGGTCCCTTTGTCTTTCCACGAATTTCTCCATTATTTGCCTCAGACAAAATATACCATCTGTTGTTCCCCTTCCCTTCATAAATCCCATCTGCTCTTTACCTATTTGTACTTCTTCTCTCAGTCTAGCATCTACGTATCATCCTTTCCAGTATCTTCAAAGTGTGGGACATCAATTTAATGCCCCTATAATTACCACACTCTTGGACATCGCCTTTCCCTTTAAAAATTGGGATCAATATATTCCCACGCCACTCATTTGGTATCTTTTCCTGTTCAAGGATCTTTATCATAAGATCGTACAGTATATCCACTCCTTCATTTCCTAATGCTTTCCATGCCTCCACCGGGATCATGTCTGGTCCGGTTGCCTTCCCATTCTTTTCATCTTCTTCAGTGCATTTAGTACCTCTTGCCTAGAAAAAACCTCATTACCATGCCAATGTTCACTTGCCATCCTCTCTTATTAGTCTATTATTTTCTTCATTTAACAACTGTTCGAAATATTCTTTCTATCTCTTCACAATGTCTTCCTCCTTTCTAAGCACTACACCCTCTTGATCCTTTATTTGTTTGATATGTGTAATATCTTTGGTGCTCTTATTTCTAGCCTTTGATAGCTTGATCATCTTCTTTAATCCTTCCTTTGTCCCCAGCTCATTATACATCATCATACGACTTTGCTTTAGCTTGGGCTACCACCTTTTTCACCACCTTGTTTTTCTCTCTGTACCTATTTCTGTCTTCCACTGACTGTGACTCTTCCCATCTTTTCTTTGCCTCCTTCTTATCTTTTACTACTTTCTCAATGTCTTCATCCCACCACCAACTCTCCTTTTCTTCCCATATGATACCAGATGTCTCTCCTAGCAGCTCCTTTCCATGCCTTCTTATTACTGGTGCATTTCGTGCCCACCATTCTTGAACATCTTCAATCCCTATATCAATATCCTCCAAAACCCTCCTCTTAAACTCTCTCTTCTTATCCCCTTCCTTCTGTAATTCGTACCATTTAATTTTCCTTATCCCTTTAGCTTTGGTTTTTCTTTCCCTTTTCAACTTCAAGTCCATACATAGCAGCCGTGTTGGGGGGCTACATGGTCGCCTGGAATAACTTTGCAGTTCTTGACCTCCACCAGATTTATCCTTTTATACAAGAAATAGTCTATCTGGGAGAATCTTCCCCCACTCCTATATGTTATTAGGTGTTCCCTTTTCTTCTCAAAGAATGTGTTTACTATTGCCATGTCGAATGACACAGCAAAGTCCACTACACTCTCTCCTTCTGGGTTTCTCTACCCAATTCCATGGCCACCCCATGCACCCGCCCAATCGCCTCATTTTCACTTCCAACATGGCCATTCAAATCTGCCCCAACTATCACCCTCTCATGCTCTTCCAGTTCTTGCATTATTCCATCCATGTCTCTCCAGAAATTTTCCCTTCTCTCTTCTGTGCAACCAACTTGTGGTGC
>NC_087216.1:46906762-46917518 GCF_015104395.2 Macrobrachium nipponense | reverse complement strand
CCAACTTGTGGTGCATATGCGCTTATATTCAGAATCTCTCCTCCATAACATATCTTCAATCTGATGATACGGTCATTCTTTCTATGCACTTCTATTATTATATCACTTATAAAATCATAAGAAAAAATTACCATAACAGACGTAAATGAATGTTAAAATACGGGAATATATGTCCTTTCTGTGTTTTCATTCGAGAAGCCTTATGCCAATAAATTTCGTCATTAAGTTGTAAATCACTAAAACATTTTTTGAGCGACGTGATGTTATTCGTTATAGCGATAAAAACATATTTGTTGGAGTATGGCCTGGAAATCGGACGCTTCGTGAAAATAAGAGACACTCGTTATTTACTATAGTAGGCAAGACATCCTTTAAAAATGAAGAATATCCAAATTTCTTGGTCCCTGTTTAGCACTGAAACCTAACACCGCGATTAAAAAGCAAGACAGGCGTCATCCTTAGAGCTATGGAAGTTGGTACATGTGAAGGGGATTAATTGGGAGGTTGGTTTGGTGGGGAGGGGGATGGAGAACCTTCATACAACAACCAGCTTTAACTTAATTTTATATAAAAAAAGGGAACTCTCTTTCGGAATATGTACAGAATGTATAGATATTTAATGTTATGCTGTATATTAATTACATTACGTACAGTTTATGAACATTTGTACATTGCTTTGTATTATTCTATAGAAGAAATATATTTATGTTTCCATGTATATTTTCTCATTGCACGTATTGTAAGACTACTATTTCGTTATGCATCGTGGCAACAATGTAATTAGATGTGTCAACACTGCCTTTATTTCCCGCCATATGCATAGTCAGTCACTATCCAGTGGTCATTGTAGTGACAAGCGCGGACCTGCTTCCCGCTGCTGTCGTCTTGATGTCTTGTTTATCTTCATTACAAGATTTTAAAGAAGCTACGGGTTTGATTTGTCACCCCTTCATTCCATTTCTTGCATGGATGTATGTGGCAGCATCCCACACATGGCGCAGTGAGTACCCGCACGTTATGGACTCCAAGAAGACGACCGCCATTGCCGTTTCTTCTCGTCTCGCACATTGGATTCCTTACAGTGACTCAAGATATCAACGACAGTTTACTACAGTGTCTCCAAGAGTGATACAGTGTTTGTGCAGTGCAGGGTTAGAGTGACAGTGTGCTATAGTGTTGTGTTGCATTATATTAAAGTGTCCTTGCCAAGCTTTCTTCGGGACATTTGAACTCTAGCGCCTGCGTCTCGGGAGCCCCCCACATACATCCTCCCCTCGTCATGCATCGATGGTGACTGAGGCCCGAGGCGCTCCCCCAGAGGCAGGGCACTCTCACCCCTCCCGCCTCCCTCTGGTCGCTAGCTCGCAACACTCACTCACCCCACCTGACTGCCGCTTATTTCACAAGCGCACTGACAAACATTGTAATTTTTAAAATATCCAAGTGCTTTCTTTCGCTTACATACAGCGACTTGGATATTTTTCTGGCATTCTACTGATCTCAAGCTCTCTTACGACACCGAACACGACATGGCTCAACAAGAGGAAAAGCTAATTGATTTAATGGATCAGACAGCGGATGAGACAGAGGAGCAGACAGCGGATCAGGCCGAGGATCAAACGCAGGTCTGATGAGAGATGAGGTACCTGTGCACCTCCCCACTGCTGATGAAGATACCAGCACCACTCTCCCTCCTCCCCTGACTCCCAATAGGACAGGAGACCAGAATAATGACATACTTCATCTTATACACTTTCTGCAAACTTCCAGCATTGCAGCAAGACCGACGACGACAAGAGGAGCAGAACTTCAGACTACAGATGGAGCAATCAAGACAGGAAGGCAACCAGCGGTTCATGTCTCTTTTCTCCTTGCTATCAGGACAGATTGCGGCATCGCAACCCCGGCAAACTAACCCATGATTGCACCTCCTGTTACACCTGTTCCCCCACCCCCTGGCTTCTCAGAGAATACACTTCAGTTTCTAGCAAGCCTACAGTCCATCCCCCACCTCTCCTGCAACAAGATGCACGTACCAAGCGTTTCGCCAATGGAGACTCCGTTTTGAGGATTATGCGGCATTAGTTGGACTTGATAGGTTACATCAAACTTCCCAGCTGATTCACCTGAGAACTTGCATCTCCCTGGACGTCCAGCGCCTGCTTACGCATACACTGGGCATCCCTCCCAACACATCACTTTCCCTTATAGAGGTGTTGGATACACTGCAAAAGCACTTTCGCAGCCTCAGAAAATGAAGCCTTACGACGCAGGGAATTGTTGTCCTGCAAAACAGGCTGTCGGAGAATCGTTTGCAGACTACTACGCACACTTCAAGGATCTCGCTGATGAAGTGGACTTATGCACTGGCAACCCCACCTCCTGCACTGAACGGCAATTGCAGATGGTAATTTTGATGGGTGTGAGAGACGAAGAGTTAATACAACGCCTTATCCCCCTCCAACCCTCATCTACCCTCGCAGAGTTCGTGACATGCTGCCGCTCCTACGAATCTACACGTGCGACTGCATCACCATTGCATCTTCCCCTAGCCAGGTCAACGCAGTATCTACTTACAAGAAGAACCAGCGTCTACAGAAGAGGACTTCTCTCATCGATCTCCTGACCAACGTTCTCACCAGTCTCCTAACAGTGATACTTGTCAATATTGCTCTCGCAAACACGATTCCGGACAATGCTCAGCCATGGGTGCCTCGTGCAATAACTGTGGACGCACGGGTCATTGGCCCCGTACTCAGAAATGCCCTGCTAAGGAAGCTCAGTGCAAGACCTGCCAGAAACAGGGACATTTTGAGATGTGCAGGTCAACCAAGAAAAGTCAGACTGGGTACACAGCTTACTCCTACTCATAAGTCAAATCCCAGCTGCCGTTTCGTGGTGATAACTTGGGTAGCGAGTCCCCCACACCAGTCACTGTCTCTCTGTCATTTGGCGATATATCAGCACAACTCCAGCTAATCCCCGATTAACAGGAGCAGACATCACAGTGATTGGCACCATACATTTGGATGCTCTCCGCATACCTCGGACAAGGCTTGAACCTCCACCCACCCTGACAGATGTCGTGACAGCAGATGGATCCCCCATGACACCGGCTGTAGGATGCTTCCAGGCAAACACTTCGTCTTGGCAACAAGTCTTGCTCACAACCATACATGTTCATGAGGATATCCAGACTCCCTTCCTCTCCCGTGAACATTGCGAGCTCTCGCCATAGTGTCACCGGAATTCCCGAAGCCCATCTTCAAGGTAACACATGTTAAACAGATGCGCTCAGTTTCCTGCCTCTGCCATGACGTCACCCGCAGCTATTAAGGACTATTTTCTTCGGCACTTCAGCGGACGTCCTCTATCCAAGAAGGATCTACAAACCCAGCCACTAAAGAAAATGGCAGGCCCTCCGATGAGGATTCACCTGAAACCTGGTGCTACACCATTCGCTGTGCATACACCCAGGCCATTCCGTTTGCTCTCAGAGATCAAGTGAAAGAAGAACTTGACTCCTTGGTGCAACAAGGAATCATCAGACCAGCAGGCGACGAACCCTCTGAATGGTGCCATCCCATGGTCTTGGTACCCAAGGACAAAGGTGTGCGCATCACTGTGGATCACACCCACCTAAATTCTCAGGTAGCCCGCCCTACACACCCTTCACCTACACCCCATGACGCCGTCCGCAACATCTCTCCTACTGCGAAGTACTTCACCACAGCGGATGCCCTGCATGGCTATTGGCAAATGGAGTTGGCAGAAGAGGACCGCCACCTGACTACATTTATTAACTCCGTATGGAAGGTTCCAGCACTGTCGCGGCCCGATGGGATTTTCAGCAACAGGTGATGCATACTGCCTCCGTGGAGATATGGCACTACAAGGTGTTCCCAACTGTGAATGAAGGTTGTAGATGACATCCTCCTTTCCGACGATGGATCTCCCTTCCCACCTACAACACGTGCACCAAATGCTGACCAGATGCCGTCAGTATGGCATCACCCTCAACAAGGAGAAATTTACTGTAGCCGCCCCTAAAGTTAACTTTTGCGGTTATGTCTTATCATCCGATGGTATTGCAGCAGACCCCGACAAGGTATCAGCTATACGCGACTTCCCGGGACACCGTCCAATGTCACAGACGTTAGGTCGTTTATGGGTCTCGTCAATCAACTTGCCGACTTCACTCCAGACATCGCAGCAGCAGCACAGCCCCTACGTCCACTTATGAGCCCCAAACGCTCATTCGTCTGGACGCCCGACCATGAGCGAGCATTTAAGAAAGTCAAGACAGCTCTGACTTCACCACCTGTCCTGGCACCCTTCAATCCTGCCTCGTCTGTGGTTCTACAAACAGATGCCTCACGCCTATACGGTCTCGGCTATGCCCTACTTCAAGATAACGGCCGAGGTCAGATGCGTCTCGTCCAGTGGTGGCTCTCGTTTCCTTACGGATACAGAGACTCGCTACGCCACCATAGAGCTGGAGCTACTTTGCAGTAACAATTGGCGGCTATAGCTAAGTGCCGCCTATTACTTGTCTGGACTTCAACATTTCACCTTAATGACTGACCATCGCCCCTTGATACCAATTCTCAATCACTACACTTTGGATGCTATTGAGAATCCACGCCTTCAACGCCTCAAGATGAAAGTGGCCCCCTACATCTTCACTGCAGTATGGCGCGCAGGGAAACACTTTGCAATACCAGACGCCCTGTCTCGCTCCCCAACCAGTCGCCCCACACCTGAAGATGAAGAGGAGTGCACTACTTCGACTGCACATGTCAGGCGTATCGTTGCCAGCACCGCCACTTCCACTGACGACCAGGCAACAGGACCCATCATCGAAGAAGACAAGTCTCTACAAGAAATCCGCACGGCCGCATCCCAGGATCAAGATTACAGTCGTCTCGTTCACTACGTCTCCAACGGTTTTTCCTACCAAACTGCTATGATCTCCACGCTTCCGCCCTCCCGTATTGGAAGTTGCTGGACAACCTTTACGCGGATGGAGAGTTAGTATTGTATGGACCCCGGATCGTCATCTGCAGCCCTCCGTAGACGCACCTTGGATCGACTCCACGACAGCCATCGAGGGATTGAAGCTACTCGACGTCGTGCAATGCAGACAGTATTCTGGCCAGGTATCAATGCAGATATCAAGAGTAAAGTAGAAAGCTGTGAGGCCTGCCCAACAGCTTCTCCCTAGTCAGCAACAAGAACCTTGCATGTGTGACGACCATCCATCCCGGCCCTTCGAAAGTGTGTCAGCTGACTTCTTCCATGTAGCAGGGAAATCCTTCCTTGTTATTGCCGATAGACTTTCAGGCTGGCCTGTGGTTGTTCCCTGTGGACGTGACACAAACTGCAGCCAGAGTTACAAGAATGTTCTGTGTTTTCTTCCGCGAGGTTGGTGTTCCACTTCGCTTACGAACTGATGGAGGACCCCCATTTTCCAGCCATGACTTTCAAGCAATTTGCCGACCGCTGGGGAGTTCATCACATCATCACTTCTCCACATTACCCTCAGGCTAATGGACACGCAGAAGCTGCAGTGAAAGCTGTTAAACACCTTATTCATCAAGTACTGCCCCATCCGGGAACATAGATTGTGAAGCCTTTGATAGAGGACTGCTGGAGCTTCGGAAAATACACCGAACCCTGCTGGACGCTCCCCTGCGCAGATCCTCTATGGCCATTCTCTCCGTACTTGTGTTCCGGCTCACCCCAGATCATTCACAGAAGAGTTGGCAAACTAAGACTGAAGATTACGACCGTCGCACTGCTGCCCAAACCGACCAAGCCATGAGCCTTTACAATTCTCATGCCCGCCCTCTACCCAAGCTCACCATCGGCCAACGAGTTAGGATACAGGACTCAACGACGCTTCGATGGGACAAGGTCGGCATCGTGATGGGCCGCGGAATGTCAAGAAAGTATGAAATACGCCTTCCAAGTGGTCGTGTATGGTTTCGAAACCGAAGACATTTACGCCCAGTGGCTAACATGAGTGATGACACCTCTCCCCAAGTCCCTGTGTCCCCTTGCCCTGGCCAGGAAAGAGAGCCATCATTCGAAACCCTCCATGTCCCTCGTCATTCACCTTCGACTAGCTCAGAGGAATTAATGTTACGCTCGAGACACTGCTACGAGCGTAAAGGGGGAGGGAGGTGTATAGATATTTAATGTTATGCTGTATATTAATTACATTACGTACAGTTTATGAACATTTTGTACATTTGCTTTGTATTATTCTATAGAAGAAATATATTTATGTTTCCATGTATATTTTCTCATTGCACGTATTGTAAGACCACTATTTCGTTATGCATCGTGGCAACAATGTAATTAGATGTGTCAACACTGCCTTTATTTTCCGCCATAATGCATAGGTCAGTCACTGTCCAGTGGTCATTGTAGTGACAAGCGCGGACCTGCTTCCCGCTGCTGTCGTCTTGATGTCTTGTTTATCTTTCATTTACAAGAATTTTTAAAGAATCTACGGGTTTGATTTGTCACCCCTTCATTCCATTTCTTGCATGGATGTATGTGGCAGCATCCCACACACAGAATACCTTTTGTTAGGATTGAGGATTTTTTGCACATAACAACAGGGGCGTTATTGTTTATAAAATGAATATAATTTTGCTGAATAATCTGAATTTTACCAAAATATGAATCTAATTCTGCACCGTGAACAGAGATTTTTCGGATTTTATTGGTATACTTTATTTTAGATATATTTAGCTCTTTAATAAAAATGTTCATGTTAATTTTAGTCAGCTATTCATAAATATTAGGTTTTCAGCACTATAATATAATTCGTTTTGTTTAAGCAGAAATAAATTCCATATACTGTTGCAGAATACATTTCAATTCAAATATTTCATCTGTGTAACTCCTCTTTACCGAGATCTGCACATTTATCTTTAAGCACTCTATTCCCCAATCTAGATGGAGTAAGCTCACGATATATTTTCATCAGAACTGACATAAGTGTTCATAAACAGCCAATTCGCATCAGTCCTAACAATTACATAGTAACAAAATCTGTACTTATGTGTTTACTCAAGCAAGACATTTCGTAAAATCTTTCACCTGACATTTGCTAGTTCAGAAACTAATATGAAGCATAGTTTGAATTTTAACGATGTTATTTTATCATCGTTCTCCTGACAGATTTCTGAAAAAAAGGAGCCACTGTAAGAAACACTGTGGGACGAGTTCTTCAAACAATGAAGTTGTTAGGGCTTTCGAATGCAAGGCTAAATAAAAATCGAACAGAAGTACAGGGATACCTAGATTTTAAAAAAATTATAATCTGTAGCTAATATATATTTAAAACAAACACACTGATATGCATCAGGAATTAGGTTCTGGTACTTAATGGCATAATTGGAACCATCTAGAATCCTCCAGGATGACCAACACAGAAATGTGATTTATGTATCTGAGCGAAAAACCTCATTATACAAATTGGAGCGAGAACTCTGTAATTGCTAGGTTTAATGATTATGTTTCAAGAAATTTACTGGAATCAGCAATTATTCAAATCACCAATAAAAACAATCTAAATCTTAGTCTGGGATTATACCATTTGGATCCATATACGAAGGACCTTAAAAAAATGAATTAACTACTAATTAAGTAGTTCCACGTGTTTTCAGTTATTATGATTTTTTTCCTCTCTCTTATGCTCGCTTAATTTATGTCCTGTTCGTTTCTCACTCATTGTTTGGACATTTTTGTAAATCTCGTGTTACTAATACAAAATGTATTGTTGTTTTAATAAAACTGCCTTGACCAGGAACCGCTCCTAAATCCTTAATCTAATTTTCGTGATTGTACTGAATCTGTATCGCCCGGTCATATATGCCTCCTTGTTTCGAAAAGTGTATTGTTTTCTGACTAAATTACCTGCAACCACGTATGAGTGTCTGCCTTTAAAATCTCTAACCTAGCACACGGGCGTTTTTTCGTTTCTTTAAAATGAATTGGATCTTATATTAATCCTGTAATGTCAATTTGTATAGAAGCCTACTTGTACTGTGTTTCCGCTCTGTTCTGATCAGTTGTGCCTCAAGTAAAGGGTCGGGTAGACCGAAAGATCTCGGCATTTTTCTTCTTTTTATTCTTCCACCGGGGCATTACCTTTATATATATGTATTATGTATATATATATACATATATATGTATATATATATATATAACATATATATATATATATATATATATATATATATATATATATATACATATAAAATATATATATATAGATATATATATATATATATATATATATATATATATATATATATAATATATATATATATATATCTATATATATATATAAAGTAAAGGGTCATGTAGACTGAAAGATCTCGGCAATTCTCGTCTTTTATTTTTCCTCCGGGGTATTACCTATATATATATATATTATATATATATATATATCCATATATATATATATATATATATATATAAAATAATATAATATATATAGTATATATATATATAAAGGTAATGCCCCGGAGGAGGAATAAAAAGAAGAAAAATGCCGAGATCTTTTGTTCTACACGACCCTTTACTTGAGGCACAACTGATCAGAACAGAGCAGAAACACAGTACAAGTAGGGTTGTATACATTTGCATTTATTTGCTTATTCATAGATCAAGGTATTTATTTATTTATATCTTTTGGTTCTTCTTCTCCTTCTCTCTCTCTCTCTCTATCTCTCTCTCTCTCTCTCATGCTTTTCTTCTCTAGAGAGAGAAGAAGATGAACGAAAATATATAGATAAATAAATACCTCGATCTATGAATAAGCAAATAAATGCATTTATTCTAGGAACAAATGTGGGTCTCGATCAAGTCGCCATCAAGACAATTTCTGTCCTCTATCTGGCCATACTGAATTAATTACATCATTCGAGGTTTTGCTATTTAAGGAGTGAATGTCACTTACTGGATCGTCGTAGTTCACATAATCTATTGGCACCGAAATCAGTTTGATGAACAAAAGTCTGTATGTAATTCAACTTTGTCCTATAATTTGATGAAGTTTGTCAGTTTCCTCCTTCTTTGTTCAACTTTATGTGTAATGCCGGAGGAAATGTTGGTGAGACACAGACGATTATTATGCAGTACTTTGATTTGCTAGAAATTTGAAGAAGTATCAACACAAATACCCTTCCTCCCCCATCCTCATCACCCTCCCCATCCCCCATTCCCTCCACTTACCGTATTCCCCCTTTTCCCTCCCCTTCCCGTTCCCCTTTCACTCTTCCATTTCCTTCCCTTCCCCTACGCCTTCCCCTTTTCCCCTTCCTCCCCATCCTCACCACCCTCCCCCATCCCCCATTCCCTCCACTTCCCTAGCCTCCCCCTTTCCCTCCCCTACCCCTTCCTATTTCCCTCTCCTCCCTTTCCTCCTACCCTGCCCCTTATTCTTCATCTTCCCTCCCTTTCGCCTCCCCCCTTCATTCTTTCATCACCTTTCCACTCCTCTAACTTTCCCCTTCCTTCTCTCCTCCCCTTCCTCTTCCCCCTCGCCTCACCTTCTATCTTCCATCGCCCTCCTCTTCACCCTTCCATCCCCATCCCTCTTTTATTCTCCTCCCCTCCTCTTTCCACTCCTATTCCATCTTGCCTCCATTTCCCTCTTCCATTCCCTTCCTCATTCCTCCTTTTCCCACTCACCTTCCCTCTTCCATCCCCTACCTCATCGCCCTCTCCTCCCCCTTCCTTCTTCACTTCACTTCTTCCTTCACCCTTCTATCTCCCTTTTCCCTTCCCTCTCATTTCACCTCCACCCAATCACCCTACTGCTCCCCATACCTCTTCCATCCCTTCCCCCTCCCATCTTTTGGTTATGATACGGTGAATATTATGAGAGAATTCTGTGCGAATGCGCCTCTTCATTAATGTGAGCAAAGCCTTCAATTTACGAAGCTATGCGTTTATCATCGGAAATTAGTTATCTGCAGTATTATACTGCTCTGTGACGGAAAAGCTTCTTCCGATCCGTGATAGCCGCTTGCAAAATGGAAGTATATTGAGATACGTGAAAATTAAAGGACTAGGAACGTTAGCAGATTTTTTGCTAAATCTCTAATCAGCTGAGAGTGAAGCTTCATCCGGTTTCCTTTGATCACAGGGAAGTTATGCCCATGCATGAGCAACTAATGTATGAGACATGAACTCTTAAAGCCTTGGATGATGTGCAGTTATCTGTTTTGAGCTTTGAATAAATAGTTAACGAAAGCGTCTTTTATATATATATATATATATCATATATATATATATATATATATATATATATATATATATATATATATATATATATATATATATATACATTTTGTGGAATTTTTCCCGAGTACAGCTGAAAAGGAATAATTATGTAGAGAGATGTCTACTTGAAAGTGCTTGCATGCATTGCCATAAGTGATTGCAATCATTTTAATAATCATTCAGGTGTATTTAAAACAGGTCCCATTTTCTTACATATAGTTAAAGGACAGTACAAACTAAACAAAGACTTCTTTTCACTGTAAACGTGTTTTAAGCGTTGTTCTATGTTATGAAACCACTGAATTGGATATAAATAATTTAAAAACAGAGAATTGCATTAATTTATGGATTATGCTTGATTGCAGTGGTATAAGGCGCCTTTGTCGAGCGGCTACCTTTGCCACGCGGTTGCAAACTAAGCAATGCTGTCCTTTCGCTAAGATCATAT
>NC_087216.1:46861762-46904262 GCF_015104395.2 Macrobrachium nipponense | reverse complement strand
TGATATTTTTCATGGCCACATCTAAATGTTTTGGGAAAAAGTTGTAGTCGTAATGCTGTATGTATGCCCCATACACTAGTCCTTTTGCAAGAGAAATAATTATGGCCTCTTCTTCGTTTTAGAGGTTCTTGCTTTTCCCTCTAATAAAACTTACCATATTTGTAAAATCTCAGGTTTTCTTGTAGGGTTGTTAAACTTGAGCCAGATTTAGAGCGCATTGTTCATGGTCAGTATGGTTCTTAGTAGAGATGTTTATAACATTGAATGAGTTACTATATGTATTCCAATGGGATTCTTGGACCAAAGTTTTCTGTTTATTTGAATACGAGTATATCACTTTCATATTGCTTATCATTTGACGTAAACGTTAGTAGATAAAGTGCATAGGCCTATGTTGCCATTCTGTGGGAATGATGTTTCTAAAGTCCCGTCGTAACACATGCACCGAAGAAAAACACATTTGTCGTTGCTCCTTTGCACGTTTAATGTGCAAGTTTAGTTCTATATTTTCCAATATTCCAAACTGACATTGACTTAGGTTTCTTGTAGATTTCGTCAAAAAAGATATCGGCACTGCACATTCTGCTTAAAATCCTGATCTGTAGCTTCTTCCTATGTGCCTTCTCTAAAGACTTTCTGAAATCATAGACCAGACGTCAATAGCACGGGCAGAGGTCAAGAAAAGCTTGTAGAACTCTCGTAGATATTATGTAAGGTTTTAGTCTTCCTTTTTTCACGAAGATAGATATATAAGGCTGTATTCCACAGAGGAAAAGAAAAGCTGAAATTCCTTTTAGCTCAACAGATTCGGCCTCGAGTACAGCTGAAACGGAATAATCATGTAGAGAGATGTCTACTTGAAAGTGCATGCATTGCCATAAGTGATTGCAATCATTTTAATAATCATTCAGGGGTATTTAAAACAGGTCCTATTTTCTTACATATAGTTAAAGGACAGTACAATCTAAACAAAGACTTCTTTCACTGTAAACGTGTTTGAAGAGTTGTTCTATGTTATGAAACCCACTGAATTGGTTATAAATGATTTAAAACAGAGAATTTCATTAATTTATTAATCATCCTTGATTGCAGTGGTATAAGGCGCGCCTTTGTCGAGCGGCTACCTTTGCCACGCGGTTGCAAACTAAGCAATACTGTCCTTTCGCTAAGATCATATTATAATTGTTAGATGAATTGTTTTTTAACAGATATTTTTGTGTTTTTGAAATCTTCGAACTGCTTGTTAATAACATTTTAAATAGATTGTTACAGTAACTGACTTTCCTGTATTTCAATAACCAATGCTTATTTGACTGCTTATTTTTATTTTTCTCTCTCATATTTTAATTAAAATGTACTGTAAACTTTGTGCGCTAATTAATAAATAGTTCTCGATAAGAGCCAGTGGAGGCCGAAACTGTTGAGCTAAAAGGAATTTCAGCTTTTCTTTTCCCCTGTGGACTACAACTTCATATATTTATCTTCGTGAAAAAAGAAGACCAAAACCCCATTTATATATATATATATATATATATATATATATATATATATATATATATATATATACTATATATATATATATGGAGGGCGAGTCAAACAGAGAGATGTCTCGAGTTTACAAAGTTCACTTGAAATCAACAGTAGAATAATCTTTATGCAACATAAGCATAAAATATTAATAGTAAACCTTTCACAATAGAATGAGGAAGTCAAACTGAAAAAAAATAAATCCCTCTTCGTGCAACCTGGGACACAGCTGGATGTTGATAATGTTATTATGAAAACGAGATTTTCCAGCCAGCTACTGGTGCTGAGCCATTATGCAGAATAATGACATAAGTTTCTTGCCTCGGAGAACCTTCTTTCTGGCAAAGAAGGTTTGTATGAAAATAGTCTGGCTTTATGGGAACGGAATTTGCTGGGGCATTTTATTAGTCATATCAGGAGGCTTCCGAATGTCTGAAAAATCTTCAGGGTAAGTTTTTATCTTTTTTATTTTAGCTAAATGTTTTTTTGAATTAATTGTTTTTATTTTACCAACGATTTCCCCAATAGATATTTTACCTTTTGATGATATTGATTTCTACATAATCTAAAGCAAAATTATTTTTAAATTTTTAAAGGGAATTACTGATCACATAAGGTAATTAATTATACGGGGTTTTTCATACGATTCAGTGCATTTGTTCATCTTCCATAATTCAATATTATATACTTCTCTAAATCATTTGAAATTGATCCTCGGATATATGATTTTTTTTTTTATTTTTTTTTTATTTACCTTGATACAATTTTTTACTTGCACACTATACGCCACAGAAAATATCACGTTTGAGTTTAAAAGAAAACCAATATTCGTTGTAAAAATCCTTTACCCTTTGAATTTTTTGAGGGAGACGTCCGGTTATTAAAAGTTAAACTGCAGTTCTTTATAGAAGGGATTTTATGAATGATTTCCCTCTATTATTTTTCACCCTTCAAGTATTCCTTGAAATGAGGAAAGCATTAGTAAATTTTCGCATAGTTTACTAAATGACTTTTAGGTATAACTAGTTGATGGGGGTGGGGGATGAATAATAACTACTAATACGCAACTAAAGAAAGAAAATTAGTAGGTTTCTATGAATGAACTGACCGGCTAATGGTAGTTGAATACAGTTGACTATTGAATGTGTGTGTATTGATCTCCAAGCAGAAACCACTGACAGAATCGGAAAGTATTATCCTAAGTGTACGAAAAACAACAGTAAAAAACTTTTGCAACCCATTATAAAAGAAATATCCGTAACATCCTCAAAAAAATGCTTAACTGCTTCAAATCAAAATGGATAATCAACATTTTCTTATAACCTGATTACCGAACATAAAATTCCCATTTAATACGAATTTCACGTACTGGACCACCATGGTTAGAGAATACTGTCTCAGCACCGAAATCACTTAATGGAACCTACGTTGCTGGGTAATCTAACTATGATCATAAACTGAGCCATGTTTGCAATTCCGTAGTTAGTCAACGTCCTCCCTCATTCAAAGTTACGGGGGGCTGAAGGACGTATTAATGATAGGTCAACATTTTGATTATCGAGAAAAGCTGAAGGTAATGCAGTATCAAATAGAGCGTGTACATGCAGATACATACGAGCACGACCTAAAACTTACTTGGAATAACTGGTAATAAAAATATCTTACCAGGAACAAAATGAGTGCGTGCCAGTAAGTTGAGGATAGTTTTGTAGATGATGGATAAAGCATTGTGGTAACTTTTGATGACTATGAATGAAGATACCTCATACACCATAAATTCCGAATATTTGCTCTTGTCTTCATTGAATTACTGACACACATAAGGTTGTCATTTTACCTCTAGTTTATTTTGCAATCACTTCAAGAATGATAGATTTTGTTAAATATGAGAATTATTGATATAGTTTATTGTACTTCAGTTTTTTTCCAGCCGTTGTTAGTCAAGTAATTAATATGAATAATCGATGTTTTAATTATGAAAAAAGTAGATCAGAATATCATTTGAGTAAAGAATGTCTGAGTAAATAATAATAATGATAATAAAACAGATACAGCGAAGTTGATATACCACATGTAGTATGATAGCTATTCCGAATGTCTGGCAATCACAAAAAACTTGTAGCTCTCATTAGTAGTTTTCTTTGTTTAGTTCTTTTATACAAAACTAAAATATATATATTCATATTAACATGATTCACTAGTTTTCTTATACTACATCGAAATCGTTATAAACAGCGATAATAAAAATTAAAATGTACCGAAAGAAATAGCCTCTCTATTGCTAAAACTGGTCTGAACTAACTTCAGTGTCCTAGGATGACAATTTCTCTAGTTGCTTTGTAACTCGACGGGTTCCCTGTGAATTACTTAATAAATTCGGACCCACAAATTTCCCAGCGGTTTTGCTTTTGCAAACTCGTCATCGTGGAAGAAGTATGAATAGATAACGGAAACGGAAGGGATCTGCATATAACAGATGGACGAGTCAACAGTGCAAAATTTGCCTTTGGAATAGCGAATCGACTTTTGGCCTTCGGAAATATGACTAAAATTGATCTATACAAATATGGAGTAGGACGGAAAGTATTATACGTAGAATGAGGAATGTTTCCCTAAACCAAGAGGAAATTCAATGAAAAAAAATGCTACTTGTATTTAAAGATTATCGATTAATGGCAAGGTATCTTCATCCATACGCATGCATATTGAATTCAGTGTTTGTTGATGTATTACATACGACATTCCAAAAATGGTGATATCATTTTCTTCATACGGATCATTCACTTTTTTACGAATTATTCAATTAGCATTTTGGCGTTGTCAACTGCTTCTGCATTCTCAATCACAAAATGTGACTGCAAAATTGTGCCATTATGTATTGCGACCATGTACGTTTCTTTAGTAAGAACTGAAAGCTTGTAGGTTAATATTGTACAAGATAATGTATATTGGACTTCAAACGTAATGTAAATTGGAATCCAAGATTAAAGTTATGCTTAAATTTACACCTTAACGTGACACAATCATGGGGACAGGATACGAAGTAACAGCTGATTACCGAAAAACGTGCTTATGCTCTCATGCCTAAAATCCAAGCATTGTACAAATGATAGGTATATTCACAAATGAGTGTAAATAAAAAAGTGAAAATTAACGCTAACACCTTTTGCCTGGCCATAACAACATAAGAATGTGTGAAATGGTCTATTAACATAATACAAATGGTTATGCATTGCTCCAACAATTCTCTTTAGATTATCCAAATTTCTAGGAATCTACTTAATCAATGATTAGCCACATTCCATAGCAGATTAAAGTTCAGAGACAGTCAACAAATCCCTATTAGCCAATCACTACCAACCTATTATAGTTAAATCAATGCAAAAATCAAATACTGAAAAAATCCTGCAAAAAAGGGAACAAGGTCCAATATAGAGGGACTTTCATTTAAAATAATAATTAGAGACTACAATTAAGCAATGTCTCCATTTTAGAGTTAATTATATGACAAAGAAGATAACATACATTATTTCACATAAAAATAATTGCTCCAACGGATAAGATGTCGCCTCTAACTCAAGAAATCTCATGTTCATTTCTGGCAACTCCTGAGGTGGAAAAAATCACCATTAGTGAAAAGATTCAGGTCCCTCCAGTCGCCTAAAAATCAAACCTTGATTAGTTGTCCTTATTACTTCATCACTTTAATGACTTGGCAGATTGAGGAAGCAACTGCTCTCCTCGAAACTTGTGTCATTAGAAGTTGAACATTGCTAGATTTTTTCTAATGTTTTTTATAAAGGTTTTTCGTTACTTGAGGTTGACGGAATCTTGAAATTTACCTCTTGTTAAAATTACTTACTTGGATTATAATTATATTAGTGCCGTAAGACACGTATTTATGAAATAGTAATAAAAAGCAGCTAGCTGCCAAAATGATTCTAAGAAAAACGCAAAATCTCTCTCTCTAATTAGTCAAAGCAAGGAGCTTAGGGTATATATCTGTTTCTTCTACTATCTACCGTCCAAATATCATCTATCAATCTGGCTTTATATATATTGACGCTCTTGCGCTTGCGCGCGCACACACTCACACACACACACACACACACACACACACACCACACACATATATATATATATATATATATATATAATATATATATCTATATATATATATATATATAAAGCCTCACCAGCTTTTTGAAATTGCTTCATATTTTCTATTTTCTTAACTTCACTGTTCAGTTACTAATGGACACATAATGGGGTTCTTCTATTTACTCCACTATTTTTACACGTGACAGCTGTTCCGTCAACCTATAGGTATTGACGTTATCAAGCGTACTGGTACAAATATTGTTGTTGTTTTTTATTAAGCCTGCATGCGTTTTGTGACGTCATGAGGACGGAAAGGTAGTACAGTTGCCAGAGACCTAGTTTTAAGTATTTACAAAACACTATAGTGAAACATAAAATAAGACAAACAGATAAATATGTTAACAACAGAAGTTATATCAAAAGTTGCAAGTAAGTTATTATATACACATTTATTCATAAATATATATTATTACATATATGTTTAACTCACTGAATGTCAGTGTGCGCCCCTGTCTGCGTGTGGTGGTCTTGTTCCACGCGGTTGAAGGGCTGCCTCCTACACGAGGGTAAGGCATCTTTCTGCCTCGTGTTGGATGTTAAGGTTGGGGCTTTGCATGGCGATCCTGACTGCTTCTGATATTAATAAACGGTTGTAGTTGCCTTCCTTGTGTATTATTTTGGTGTTTGTGAGAAGTTCTTGTAGGGATGGTTTTTTATTGTGGGTATCAACAAATTGCTGGTGAATGACGCCTTGGTTTCTATGGGCCTGCATGGCGTCGTTTCAGTGTAGCGGTTCTGTGTCCGATATAGCATTTTTGGGGGGACTGACATTGCTCGTCAGCACTGACAAACTTGTATACTATATCAGTTTAAACCTCTTTCTCCGTCGATGGGGCCGTACTATTTTTTCATTACCAGTGAGGCCGTAGGTTCGGCTTGCAGTAAATTCTTGGTGTTTATTTTGTTACATGGCGCTGGGGGGTGGTTCCTCTTCGCAGTATACCAAGGATGGCTTTCCTTTTATCTGCGTGGCGTTTGTTGTATGATATCTGATGATATATTACTATTTCTTTGTCTTTGTCTTATGTGTTTGTCCTCAGAGTTGTGGGTTGGTGGAAAACCTCTAATCTCTTTTTGACAACTTGCTGGATCATGTCATCTGGGTAGCTGTTATTTGTGAGTAGCTGTTGAACTCTGTTGATTTCTTTGTTAGTTACTTTCCACGTCGAACAGTGTGTTATGGCGCGTTTTATGTATCCATTTACCACAGATCGTTTATATGCATCAGGGCATTCTCCTCTAGCATTTAAGCATCTCCCAACATCTGTCTTTTTTAGTGTATAAGGTGGTATTTGTATTTATTGTTTTTTTTGGGTCGACAAGTACGGCCCATTATATCCCAAATGACATCCCCCATGTATAAAATGGCAAAGAAATTGAACGAAATTATAACGCCCGTACATTCCTTCAACGTTTTTCGCTAAAATCATCGACGGAATTCATCGATCTACTGCAAGACACCTCACCCGACGAAAATACAGCATCCATGGACGTCGAAAGTTTATTTACTAACGTACCAGTGGATGAAACAATACAAATCATCATGGACAAAAATATACCGCTCTGAGAAACCACCATTACCGATACCCGAAAAAGATTTTAAAAGAAATGCTAGAAGCATGTACAAAGGAAACCCCATTCCTCTCACATATGGCGAAATATATCGGCAAAAGGACGGCGTAGCAATGGGTTCCCCCCTTGGGGTTCTTTTTGCAAACGCATATATGCACACACAGAAGGAGGTCACCTTTGAAGAACACCCAAAACCCAGAATCTGTATTGATGATATCTCTATCACAACAAAGGGCGAAAATGACATAGATGAATTTGTAAATAAACTCCGAGCAAATTCGACATTAAATTTTACGGTAGAAAAAATGGAGAGAAAATGCTCCCTTTCTTGGACGTACTTGTGACCCAAAAAAACAACATACCACCGAATACACTAAAAAGACAGATGCTGGGAGATGCTTAAATGCTAGAGGAGAATGCCCTGATGCATATAAACAATCTGTGGTAAATGGATACATAAAACGCGCCATAACACACTGTTCGACGTGAAAAGCGACTAACGAAGAAATCAACAGAGTTCAACAGCTACTCACAAATAACGGATACCCAGATGACATGATCCAGCAAGACCACCACACGTGGACAGGAGCGCACACTGATATTCAGTGAATTAAACATATATGTAATTGATATATATTTATGTATAATATGTATATAATAATTTACTTTCAACTTTTGATATAACTTCTGTTGTTAACATATTTATTTGTTTGTCTTATTTTATGTTTCACTATAATCTTTTGTAAATACTTAAAACTACTATGGATTTCAGGCAAAAAATAGTGTTTTTCTTTAATATCTCCGATACTAATTATTTTACCAGAATAGTACTTTGACACATTATCTATAGACCTCCCCCCTAATTTTTGATACTATAATGCATTTTCAAATCCCGTTAATTAAGGTATTTACTCTTGGCCAAATAAAGCCTAAGCCAAGCGAATCGGGTAAGTAGGTAAAGCAATTCGAATACCTACACTCCCCCCCCGTCCCTCCCCTCTCCTTCCCTCCCTCTGTCATGACCCTCCTATCCCTCCAGCAACACCCTTTCCTAGTCTCTCCGGCTCGTCGCTTACTCTACCTTTTCTCTAACCTGTTTATATTTGTTAATAACTGATAGAATTGATAGTTGGATTCTTGTTATAATTCTATTACATTTCATGATATTGTTGTATTTCGTCAGGTGTATAAGGAGTTTATAGCTTTTAGTTTATTATCCAACTTGATGAACCTGCCCTGAGGGCTTCTTAAATCCTTAAAGTTTCGTACGATATACGGCTACGACTTGGAAAGATAATCAAAATTAAATCACATAATACAACTTAAGCTTAATTCCTTTTTTAAGGTGTAGACAGCATAAATTGCATCAAACAGTCATGTAGAAGTTATTTTTATCTAACGTATCTCCAATCTGCTTTCACCTTCTTTTTACTGTTATTTTTCATAACTAAGCTACCTTATCTGCTGGTGCCCCTGTATCTATACCTATTAAGACAAAAATAGTAATAATGATAACATTTGTAATGATAATCATGATAAAGATGTTAATGATAAGAGAAGCATGATAAAAGTTTATCTCTGTCTGACTGACTGACTCTCTCTCTCTCTCTCTCTCATCTCGTCTCTCATCTCTCTTTTCTCTCTCTCTCTCTCTCTCTAATGTGAAATATTTATCACCATCATTTGGAAAGTAAAGGAAACAATTGAGCAAAAATCACAAAAGATTCATTCATAATCGTCATCACTATAACACAAAGTGGCATAAGAAACACAAGCCTATTACTGAATAAGCAAATCTTAATTTACTCTATAATTCACTGCTTATGTATATGTATAAATAAGGAGTGAATTATAGGGTAAATATTAAGATTTACTTATTCAGTAATAGGCTTGTGTTTCTTATGCCACTTGTGTTATAGTGTGTGTCCAACAAACCTGAAGCTTCTCTTACTTGTTAAGACTAATCCTTAGTTTTATTGTTAGCTTGTTCCATTTTGTATATGGAATGGATGTAATCAAATGCATTTCTTGCATTTACGGGGGCAAAGTAACATGCCATCATGAATATGATGGAAACCCTCCTCAGTCAAACAAACACTGAGACAACAAACTGCTTAGGCATAACCTAGCAGATACCCAAACTACGATACTTAATTGTTAATGATTCCAATACACCGCAACATTTTCAGTCAACTTATCTAACACTTGATTACATTTACTCTAACCTTTAAGGAGGTAAAGCCAATCATCCTGCCTTTGGAAAACGTGTTTCATTATTTTTACACAGTTAAAAGAACCTTAACGAAACCATAATTCGACCTTTTTTTTGACTTCCAAAACCAAGCTTTATTTTCCCTGTTACTTTTTTTACAATCTTATCATTATGGGTTTTAGAATGATATCCTTGTGATGGCAAATATATTGGAAAATACCAATGCTAAAGGTGGATATTATGGGAATATCAGATAAGACATTCGCAAAGTGAGAGAAGGGAGGGAGAGCGAAATGAGGGAGGGTCAGCATACGTTCGATGTTTAACAACTTGCCAAAAAGATTTGCTTTTGGCTTTACTAGGACAAGAGGAAACACCTTAATTAACGGGATTTGAAAATGCATTATAGTATCAAAAATGGGGAGGAGGTCTATAGAGTGCTGTGTCAAAGTACTATTCTGATCAAATAATTAGTATGGGAGATATTAAGTAAAACGCACTATTTTTTGCCTGAAATCCACACTAGGTCTCTGGCAACTGTACTACCTTTCCGTCCTCATGACGTCACAAAACGCATGCAGGCTCATATTTGTACATACGGGTGCTCTACGAGCAAGAGCCCGTGCTGGCACAAGGCCAGCTTAATCTCAAACAAGATATTTGTATCAGTACGCTTGATAACGTCAATACGTATAGGTTGACGAAACAGCTGTCCCGTGTAAAAATGCTGGAGTAAATGGAAGAACCCCATTATGTGTCCTTTAGTAACCTGAACAATGAAGTGAAGAAAATAATTAGGAAATATGAAGCAATTCCAAAAAGCTGGTTAACAGTGAAAAAGCCATTCTATTCCATGAATGTTGTTATCCGTGAAAAATTGTGCCCTAAAAGTATATATATATAATATATATATATATATATATATATATATATATATATATATATATATATATATATATATATATATATATATATATATATATATATATATATATATATATATATATATATATATATATATATATATATATATATATATATATATATATATATATATATATATATTATTATATACGGCACTACTATAATTATAATACAAGTAAGTAATTTTAATTTATATATATATATATATATATATATATATATATATATATATATATATATACATATATTAAATATATATATATATATATATATATATATATATATATATATATATATATATATAAGTAGCTCACCGATATAACTGATAAAAGTGTCCGATATATCGTTGTGTATATACGCGATTGCGTGTTTTTGGTATAAAGAATATTTATACCCTGTACCCTTCAAACTAAAACGCCTATAACTGCCTATTTAATAGTTAAAACAAAAGTATACCTTAAGTGATTATACCAAAACAATTTTATATAAAATGAATTCTCTTGACTTTTATATGACGTGTATTGATAAAGACTCAGGTAGTGGGCTGACAAGTGAGGATAAAGGGGAAATTATATACATGATGCCTTCGTGGAATAGTAATGGATATTTAATTATTTTCTGTGGGATTTTCTTTAATCCATTTTATTCCATTCTTATGTTAGCTATTTGGGAAAATAAAGATTATAGTTTTGTATATTGGGGGTTTGAATTCATTTAAGACTTAATGATTAATTTCAGCTAGCTACAAGGATGACAGGTGATGGAAAAAAACAAAAAAAAAAAAAACAAGGTAAGTTTGGCTATCAGTTCTCTCCTTTTAGTTAAATGGGGTCTTTTACCACTTAACAAATATACTTTTACTTATCTTTCTCTAGCGGGCCACTTTAGCCTATGGGCATGGGGTTAGAACGGCCGTTTGACCTAGATGATCGAGAATAGAAATAGGTAAACACGATAATGTAGATATTCTCTAAAACACATTTTTTCTATCCAATGACAATCTTATTGTCAAGTGACAGCAAACGTAAAGTCAATCAGTATTATGATGGATAAGCTGAAATATATTAAATTTTTTACCCATATTTCCACGGAAGATTATTTAAGACTATAATTATAAAAGCGTTATTTTGTCAGAAGAATATTTCGACAATTCCAGATTATTCTACGAAAATCAAAAGTTCAATGTTATTAGATGGTAGCAATAAACAGATTTCTAAAAGCATTTCATTCCACTATTCGTTTGATTAGTATGTCGATATCAGCCTTCTTCAAACTTAACCAAACAATTTAAAAGACAGCAATAAATTATACATAAAAAAAAAAATAAAAAACGTGTAAACTCTAAGTTAAAAAGCTCTAGAATTGTTTCCGTCGAGAAGAATATGAAACTGCTATAGAATGTATATATATATATATATAATATATATATATATTATATATATATATATGTATATATATATATATATATATATATATATATATATATATATAAATATATGTGTGTGTGTGTGTCTGTGTGTGCGCGCGCGCGCTATTTATAAGTCATTGTGTGATTTCTGTATTAGCCATGAAAGAACACAATAATAATCCCCTAATACTCGTTGCACCCTTAATAAAAGTCTTTTTTAATGATGCACATTATTCCTTCTCAAATTCTATCCCCTTAGTCAAACCACATTCCCGAACACACTAAAAAGAAAAAAAATAAGAAATGAAATAAAAAGAACAAGACCCCAGCAACATTAAATTGCTCTCATTGAGGAAAGCCAAGGATATTCAAGGGCTTCTTTTTATCGCGCTACAAAGCCTTTCATTTAAGCGTAAATACCAGTGGCTAAAAAGGAGATCAAGAAATATCTACATTTTTTATCTTTCACTGTTTTTCACGGAATATTCTTTATGTTTTCTTTACCTTTATTTAACTGCAGTTTTAATCCATTAGCTATTGCATGAATTCACTTGTGTAATTCACGTTAAGAGCAAAGCTTACTTGCACATTATCTCTATGAGAGCGCTAGTACTTGTACTAAGGCTTTTCTTCTATCCTAATGTTCGATCATAATGTTGCATTTGTATCAGTATCAAATTTGTATCAGTATACTAATTTTCATTAATGGAAAAATTATATGTTTTAACTTTGCTATATAATAGTCAAAATCTTTTTCATAACTCTAATAGATTTAACTAAAGCAAATACCATTGGTAATTTATGTTTACTTTCCATAAGATGAACGTTTTCTGGTAGGCGCCGACTTCTTCACAACACCAAATGTTGTATGCATCCTACGCCCTCAGGGACAGCTGAGCTCCCAGCTGAGGGAAAGACACCTGGCATAATGCTTTCCTCGCTTTCTTTATCACGTGTTCTATCACCTAATATTTTGAGAAGCCTTGAAGATTTTGATATTTTCTGATATGCGTGACTAGGCTCGGAAGAGAATATACACACACACACCGCACACACACACACACACACACACACACACACACACACACATATATATATATATATATATATATATATATATATATATATATATATATATTATATATATATATATATATATATATATATATATATATATATATATATAGTGCTTCAGCATTCAATTATAAAGTGTCCAGAAGGAGTCCATGATACCATATTTAAAAGGCCAAGTTTATTACATATGATACGTTTCGCACAACTGTGTGCAACATCAGTCTGTGAATAAAATACAAAGACATATTATATCATATAAAGTTAAAAGGAATTCGCAATTTTTAAAAAAATAAAGTCTAAAAAAGATTAAAAAGAGCAGTAAATAAAAAGAGACTACTAAAAACACCAGCCGTCCATGATCAGAGGTGAAGATGGAATGAGTTACAGTTGGCAGAGAGAATCGACGAACAACTATGCCAGGTACAGAGGTGACGAGGACAATTACCGTTTAATGAGAGCACCAGTTCTTTTAATATATAACGACTCCAGCGTTGGTAGTTGGTCAGGATATTTACCATAATCAATTATTGTAAAATGTTCTTTTTGAATTTCAGTCTTGCATATTATTGAGATCCAACGTTATTTATAAATTCACATGTCTGGATGTCCGGGCTCTTACGTTGGATTGACTCGGAGGTTGCTGAGGGTCAGATATTGTAGCCATTTGGGCTTTAGCTTCCGTACTGGTCAAAGGATAAACAAACCAACCGAATTTTCCAATATCAGAAACCACTCAATAATATGCAAGACTGAAATTCAAAAAGACATTTTACAATAATGATTATGTTAAACATCCTGACCAACTAACAACGCTGGAGTCGTTATATATTAAAAGACTGGTGCCCCTCATTAAACGGTAATTTGTCCTCGTCACCTCTGTACCTGGCATAGTTGTCGTCGCTTCTCTCTGCCAACTGTAACTCATTCCATCTTCCACCTCTGATCATGGACGGCTGGTGTTTTTAGTAGTCTCTCTTTTTATTTACTGCTCTTTTTAATCTTTTTTTAGACTTTATTTTTTAAAATTGTGGAATTCCTTTTAACTTTATATGATTTTTTGAATAATGTCTTTGTATTTTATTCACAGACTGATGATGCACACAGTTGTGCGAAACGTATCATATGTAATAAACTTGGCCTTTTAAATATGGTATCATGGACTCCTTCTGGACACTATATATATATATATATATAATATATATATATATATATATATATATATATATATATATATATATATATATATATATATATATGTATACATAGATATATATATATATATATATATATATATATATATATATATATATATATATATATATCTATATATATATCATATATATAAATATTAAAAAACCAGTGCTTGAAATAGGTCATCTATATTTGTTGAAACTAGTTTCGGAGATTTACATTCCTCCGTCATCGGGGGTAATCAGTAATGGAATATGTTACATTTAAAATCAATGAAGTAATATATGGTTACATTAAAATTAATGAAGTAATAAAGCAAAATAAAATTACGCAATTACAAGATATAATAATCAAACGCCGCAGTCGCACTTGAAGAGAATTGAGGACTTATTCAAAGTACTTAGGAAAGCAGGCCTGGTTATTAATTTAAGAAAGTCTGATTTCGCAAAAGCAACGGTGTATAACCTTGGACATGAGATAGGAGCAGGTATGGTATCTCCAAGGAGGCTAACATTGAAGCCATCGTAAGGTAGAGTCCTAAATGTAGGAAAGATTTGCGAAGGGTATTAGGAATGGCAAGCTACTATCGTAGATTCATTCGCAATTTTTCAAACATTGCGGAACCTCTACTGCATTGTTGAAGAAAAATGTTACCCTCGTTTGGAGGAAGGAGGCTCAAGAGGCGTTAGAGAAGATACAACTGATCCTCATTAGTTGGCCTTTGTTAGCAGCTCCCAATTTTGACTTTCCATTCCAGCTTACCACTGATGCAAGTGATGTGGGGGTTTGTGCGGTATTGAGTCAGGCTGACGGTAACGGTATCATCCACCCGGTAGCGTATTTTTTCTAAAAATTAAAAAGCTCACTTTGCCTCAAGAAAGTATTCCACAATTGAGATGGAGGACGTTGGCCTTGATCTTAGCATTAACTCCATTTTAATGTCTATCTCTCCTCCTCAGGTGCTGTGCCCATTAAAGTTTGCACGGACCATAATCCATTAACGTTCTTGAATCGGTACAAGAATAAGAGTCAGCTTTGATGCGCTGGAGTATTTTGGTCCAAGAATTCGATTTACGTTGAAGCATATCCCAGAGGAAAGAGAATAATGGTGGCCGATACATTATCCCGGCTGGCAGAGTAAGTGCAAACGAGGCAATTATAACGGTTTTCCTTTACCTGTTGGTAAGTTCCCTGTCTCTCGTGTTTTCTAGTTTGAGTACTCATCATTATTTTCATATGGGTTTTCTTTTATTTTAGTGCGATGATGGTTGACCAGATTATGGTGTAATAATACATTCCAATGCTGGATATAATATTGACGGTTTGATTATATTATTTGATATGATAGATGGAGGTTGACCATCTGTGAGATAATTATTCTGTTAGTTGGTGGATTCAACTGTTATTTTATAGGTTGATTATATTTTTATGCCTTTAATTGCTTTTGGAGGTTGTGAAGTTTATAATGAACTGGTGTTATTTCTGTGGTTGAATTAAGCTTAGAACTTAGGTTGTATCAAAATTATCTAGTTATGAATGATTTCATGTGTGGTGTTTAAGTATTACGGATGATCCTATATTGGACTCCTGATGTTTTAGGCGATGGTATTTATTACATTAGTTGGGTATGTAAATTATGTTAAGATTTTTGTGACAAACTGATGCCTGTTTATACACCCCTTTGTCAGGAGAGTGTGGACTCCAAATTAGTGTTAATAGTGCTTTAAAAAGTGCTGTGTTAGTGCTGTAACATGCTATGTATTCGAGACACTTTGGTGTAAGGTTATTGTACCGATGTTATGATGGTGTAAAGTCGATGTACGGGTGCTATGAAGGTTGTGCTGTGAAAAAGTACAGCTAAGGTGTATGATATTTTCGGGAAAGAGGAACCCTTTTCCTTTTACTACCTTGTGTCAAAGTCTGGGGTGAACAGCAAAATGGTGCACTATTTATATTTGACGAAGGATGTGGTGTATATTTAAGGTAGCCTATGAGGCATTAAGGATGTCACATGTTAGTATAAGTATTTACAAGTTACCCAAGTAATGAGTCCTTTATTTGGACACTATATTTTGTTGGTGATTGGTGTATGACAATTTGGTTTTATAGTATATATTATTTTTCTTAAGTGCCACTCCCTCTCCTCTTGCAACCTGGATGATCCCATATTGTGATAATTCAATTATTGATACAGGTTGGTCTCATGATTTTAGTCGTAGGTGAAGGACTTGGTGCAATTATTTAGTGTATGGTGTTAAAGTGATACTTTTCATTTGTTAACATTTGTAATTCCTTTGTTAGTTCTTTATTTTTATATTATATTTCAAGTATTTATATTGGATAATTAATTCCCTTAACTTTAACGTAAACTTTTGCACATTTGTCTTGAAAACTTTTGCATGTTTGGCTTGAAATTTTTTTTTTTCTGGGTTAGGAGTTGTAAGTAAGCCTTAGGATTTTTATAATGTATTAACTTACTTAGGTTAGCTTTTAAGTTCCTCTTTCATTTCTGAAGGCTGTAAAGTTCATTGTTAATTCGCCTTCTGTTAGTAGGGGTCCTCCTCACTCCAGTGGAGTGGTTATTTTTGTTAGTCTTGTTGACTAATCCTCCCCTGTTTCTCCCCAATCCATATTTGGCTCTGCTGAGTTGACTTGAGACCTGATTTCCAAGCTGCAGGCAGTTGGTATCTGCACCTTGACTTGTGAGCCTGCTATCTCTCTCGGTTCATGGATTTACAGCAAGTCTCTGAGAAAATATATATCTTCAGCTGGCAGTTTCCATATCTTCACTATTTCATTATTGCCTCTGGTGCAGTATTTGCCAGAGGGGCCTCGCTTGGCGACGGTAATGGCGTGTCATCCATTTATAATATAAAGTATTGACCAAGATTACTGGGATCACTGTGTCCATAACTATTTTCAAGATGACTAGGATCACGGCTGTGCTGCAGTAGTCAGCTTAATTTTCTAATAGAGTAATTGAATTGAGATTTGCTGTCCTTTGCCTTTATTGGAGTGCTTTTGGGAGGAGACCTGTATCATTTCATCATCATCCTTTAACATGTAAAATTCAGGTTATTTCTTTCTTTTTGTTATTTTCTATTCCTCTCTGGGCCCCCTTTCCTCCTTCAGAGGTTGAATGTGTTGCCTAATCATTTGTGTATGTGTGTGTGTAAATGATTTTTGTGATTTAATGTTAATGAAGAGGCCTAGTAATTACTTCTTGTATTGCTATCCCCCTTGAGTTATTCTTCTGCTGCATTTACTTGGGCTTTCTTCCACCTTAGTGGATTGCTGCCTTCTGAACACTTTAGTTTGTGGTATTTTGTTGATTATTTATGGTCTTGTGGACCTAGTGTGTTGTGGTCTAACGAGGCCATTACAATATTCACAGTACACGTTTTGGACTACAGTATATGACTTCCAAGTACATGTACACTCACACCGATATATATATATATATATATATATATATATATATAGTATATATATATATATATCTATATATATATATATAGATATATATATATATATATATATATATATATATATATATGATATATGTATATATGTATATATGTATATATATATCTATATATATATATATATATATATATATATATATATATATATATATGGTATATATATATACAGCATACACACACCTACACACACATGTATATATATACATACATACATACATATATATATATATTTATATATATATATATATATATATATATAGTATTATTATATATATAGTAATATATATATATATATACTAAAGGATACAGCGAGACCAATTGTCAGTCAAGTAATATGAAGATATGACGGGAGCAGAAACAGACCGGTATAAAAACATCTTTATTTGTCTCATTTTCAAGAAGAAATATTATAAATTATCAATAAATACAATTACCTTTTGTTTGCAGAACTCTCTTTTAAAGAAAATGTACATAAGGACAGATTAATCATTGTTGGCTGGAGGTACTAGCCTATATAGCAGGGAGAAGGAAGGCGACTGGGAATGGGTGGGGCTGGTGAAAAGCAGAGAAGCCTGTTACGACAGGTTACAAGGATTAGGATATCACAAAGACTTATAGTCATTCAAGGAGGCATCGTGTGTGCTCACTTATCTCTTGGAGCAGTCTTTACTGTAGAGAGGGGGGAGGAGTTTTGGGCATTCAAGAATGGTACAGTCTTGTTTGATAGTTAGTGATTCCAGAATAGATAGTGCTAGCTCGGAAGAAGGTCTTGTAATGATTTTGAATTAACCATATTCAATATTACAGCCTTGAAAATGAGAGTAACTGTCTTGAAACGTCAGCATAAAAAAGTGTATGTACCAGTCTGTTTCCGCTGCCCATATATATATATGTATAGTATATATATATATATATATATCTATATATATATATATATATATATATATATAATAATATATCCATTCATATATACTATATATATACTATATATATATATAGAATATATATATATATATATACTATATAATATATATATATATATATATATATATATATATATATATATATATATATATATATATATATATATATATATATATATATATATATATATATATTATTATATAGTATATATATATATATATGATATATAATATATATATATATATATATATATATATATATATATATATATATATATATATATATATAGTATATATATATATATATATATATATATATATATATATATGATATATATATATATAGGTATCTATATATATGGGATATGTATGTATGTATATGTATATGTATATGTATATATAATATATATATAGTATAGATAGATATATATTATATAGTAGAGAGATATAGTATATATATATAGTAGTGAGGATATATATTATATGTATATGATATATATATATATTAGTATATAGATATAGATAGATAGAGAGAGATAGATGATAGATATATTCTATGATAGGTATATATGAGTATATGATATAGTAGTATAGATCTATATATAGATATAGTATATATTATAGTATATGTTATATATATGAAGATTATATATATATATACTATGATATGAGATTTATAGATGTATTAGATATATATATATGTGGATATAGATTTATAGATAAGATTATATATATTTATAGTAGAATATATATACTGATATATATAGATGATATATAGAGTATGTAGATATATATATTATATATATATATATATATATATTATATAGTATAGTATATATTATGATGATATTTATTAGATTAGTATCATAGTATATTAGGTCTATATATATATAGATATTATAATATATATATAGTATATATATCTCATAGTAGGTATATCTATAGATATATAGATTATATGTTAGAGGTATTCTATATGATAGTATATATTATATATATATATGATATATAGATCTATATATTATATATATATATGATATATATTTAGAGTATATATGATATATATATATGATATGTATATATATATTATATATATATTATATATATATAGATATATATATATATATATATATATATATAACTATATATATATATATTATATATGATATATAGATATATATGGAGATATATAGTAGTATAATAGGGTATGATATAGTATATATATGATATATATGATATAGATATGATATATATATATATATATATCGATATATTATGAGCTATTGTACTATATAGATAGATGATTATGTATAGAGATAGATATATATATATATATATAGTATATATATATAGAATATATATAGCTATTATATATAAATATATATAGATAGATAGATAGATATAGATATATATATATATATAGATATATATATAGAGATATATATATCTAGATATATAGCTATATCTATATATTATTATGATGGATATTATAGATATTATATATATATATATATATATATAGATAGATATACTATATAGAGTATATTATTATATGTATATATATATTTATAGGTAGTAATATATATAGATATATATATATAGATATATATCTATATATATATATATAGTTATATATCCTATATATATATATATATAATAATAGTTATATATATGTTTATATATATATATATATATAATATATATATATATATATATATATATGTTATATAAATAGATATATATAGTATATATATATATATATATATATCTATATATATATATATATATATGTAGATATATGTTATATATATATATATATATATATATATATATATACTATATATATATATATATACATATATATATGTGTGTTTGTGTGTGTGTATATATATATTGTATACATTATACAATTGGTTTTTTATGTAAAATCTCCATCTTTAATGTAGGTAGAGTTGATTCATGTATGTATTCTGTGAAAGTTCGACGTTTACCTTTTGCAAAGCTGTTCCACAATGGATGAAGGTTTGTCAGTAGTTTTCATTGCAAGTGCAAAATGGAAAGCTTTGGCCACTTTTCATAGTAACCGTTGTAGTGAAGGAGCGGGATAGTATTCTTCCGGAGTACGTTAAGGGTTCAAATCCGTTTTTAAAATGCTACGTTATTGCTTTTTCCTTTCACGTAAACAGTAACTTTAGAGAAAATTTCATCTTAGGTAGAAATGGAATATTTACAAGAAAGCTAAAAAATGCTTGTGAAAATTCGATTATTTTAAGCAATAATAGTGTCTGCTTATTTGTTACTAGACATTGAGTCATAATGTTTTTCGTTTTAATAAAATAATATCCGTATTCACATATTGTTTATATTTTAGTTAGGAATATTTTCTTTTGGCAAAGAAAGGTAATTTTACATAAAATTGAAATCCTGTTATATTTGCCTAAATATACAGTTCAGTTTTATCTCTCTCCTCTCTCTCTCTCTTTCTATCCTCTCTCTCTCTCTCTCTCACTCTCTCTCTCTCTCTCTCAACTGGGCTCTTATTATAAGGGTGCACTAAAATTAGTTAACTAACTTCATTAAATAAGATAGATTTGCCTGACCGTATAATTTAACACAAAAAGCATAAAAAAACTACGTTTCGTTTAAAACCTATGTGGATCGTGATGAAATTGGCACTAAGCAAAAGAACGAAATGATTAAATACAAATTAATTTATGATACTTTATCAATGGTTTCAATATACATAAAAAGTAAGGAATTGTTGGAACTTAAAGCATATCTACCATATTCTCCCGTTTTCTTCGCCAAATCAAAGGCATTGTTTGTGTAGAGAACCATTGATTAATAAGGTGCTTCCATCATACTGTAAGAACAGTATTTTGGATATCTCCATTTAAATTAAGGAAATTTATCCGCAAAAAATATGTCTAAGTTTTTATACGCCGGCATGAGGTGAACATTTATTCTTTATTTCGTAAATTTTAGAATGCCATAAATGTTCCACTCTGCTTTGTAAAAAAGAATGATATTGTAAGTCTCCAGCATTTATAAATGCCAGCGATTCTGTCATGCCACATAATAGATGATTTATTATATAAAATATGATATACAACGCTCATAACTGAACAAATTTATGAAAGCTTGATCCAGATTAATATTTGTTGGTGACTATTTGAAAATAAAATCCATATCCCCGTTTTAGAATTACGTTTCTCTCTACAAAATAAGATTTAATGTGCAGAAAGGGGATATACTATTGTTAAAACAACTATATCTTTTATAACATTCAAATTAATCATTGGTGCGTTAAAAATTTGTTTAATGAATATCGTTACCTCTGTTGTGTTTCACGTGACTGTTTAAACAGTTAAAAGCTTTTTTCCTTAACAGCACAGGAGTGGGCAAAGCTCCAGAGACATCAGATAAATGATGGAAATGGAATCCAGTGGTGAACTTGAAGGGATTCTCAACGATAACAGAACTGACAGAAACGCGCTTGGTATCACTGCGGACGTAACACCACTTCAAGGACTGAGGCACGAAGAGGAATTTGAACATTTTCCGTCCAGGTCAGGAGGAATAACACAAATGGAAATACACATACTCCAGCACATCACAGACCCGTCAGTTTTTCTACTGGTTTCCTTTCCATCATTTATGTGGTGTCCCTCTTCAAGAAGGTTTTCCAATCCACGTGTGGTAAGGAATACATCAGCAAGCTCAGCCTTACAAAAAATTAAGTAGTTCGTTCGGTTTGTGGTTGGGAAATGTAAACTACCCTCCCGAAACGAAAGTAATACGAAATTCTAAGAAAAAAACAACTCTTATCTGTTTAACCATTAGACAAAGTTCCTTCAACTATATTTAAATATATATGTATATATATATAATATATATATATATATATATATATATATATATATATGTATATATATATATATATCATTATATATATATATATATATAATTTGTCTTTTGTTCATGCCAGCTTCATCACGATCCAAATAGGTTTTTTTTTTTAGAAAAAACGTAGGAGTATTTTCATCCATCGTAATTGTTTATTCCGTATAAAAGAAAACAACACTCCTAACAATGATATATTTAGATATATATATTATATCATATATATATATATATATATATATATATATGTGTGTGTGTGTGTATGTATATATATATATATATATATATATATATATATATATATATATATATATATATATATATATATTATAAGGTAAGCACAGCAATCCTAAAACTAGATAAAGACAGTGAGAAATTTCTGATTGAGATAAGGAGTTTGATAGGGAGACCCCATCTCTCCTAAATTACTCACGAGCTTGCCTAGAAGAATTTAAAAAAAAATTTATATCGGGATGATGTGGAAACTAACATTAATGGGGAATACCTTAACAGCTTAAAATTTGCAGATGACGTAGTTCTACTCAGTGAATCAATGGAGGAATTACAAAGATGATAGAAGATTTCAATAGAGAAAGCAGAAATGTAGGACTGAAAATGTATATGAGTAAAACAAAAATAATGTTTAATGAAAATGTAGAGACAACAAAAATAGGGTTATGGACGAACCTCTAGAGGTTGTTAATGAATATATGTATTTAGGACAGACAGTAAGTGCATCCCCACAGGGCATGAGACTGAAATTAAAAGAAGAATAAGCATGGGATGGAGAGCTTTTGGTAAACAGAATAAGATTATGAAAAGTAAAATGCCACTTTCTCTAAAAAGATAAGTATTTAATTAGATGGTCCTACCAGTATTAACTTATGCATCAGAAACTTAGAGCATTACTAAAGCCTTAGAACATAAGCTAGTTACAACTCAAACAGCTATGGTAAGAATAATGTTGGGTAATAACACTAAGAGACAGAAAAACAAGCAACATGGATACGAGACCAAACTAAAGTAGAGTATCTTTTAACAATAAGTAAGAAAAAAAAAATGGGCGTGGGCGAGTGGGCAGGGCATATAATGGAATTTCAGATAATAGATTGATGAAAAGAATAACATCATGGGTCCCTAGAGATTGCAAACGTAGCAGGGGAAGGAAGAGAAGACGATGGATTGACGAGCTAAAGAACATTTACTGGTATAGAAGGGGCATAGAAAGACCACAAACAGAGAGTGGAAGGACATATCTGAGGCTTTTGTCCTGCAGTGGACTACAAATGGCTGATGATGGTTATGATGTTTATATATATTTTTAATATATATATATATAGATATATATATAATATAATATATATATATATATAGATATATATATATATATATATATATATATATATATATATATATACATATATATATTATATATATATATATATATATATATATATATATATATATATATATATATATATTATGTCTATATATATATATATATATATATATATATAATATATATATATATATATATATATATATATATATACATATATATATCCCCGTACATAACATAAAACTTCTCAGCCTAGACGTAGACTCCCTTTTCCACAAAAGTACCCACCATAAAAGATGTATTAACTTCACCATAAATAGACTTGAGCCATTTCCTGACCACTTCCCCATTAAAATTGAATAAAATAATGCAACTTGTAGAGCTCTACGGCACTATTGACGTCTTTCCTTTGGTGATAACTTTTACCGTCAAATTTGGTTACAGTATGGGAAGCCCGCATAGTCCTGTATTAAACGAACTTATATATGGAGCATTTCGAAACAGTAACTATAAACCCTTATCAAACCCTACACCTATGATTTGGGTTTGTATGTAGACGACATCTTAACATACCGGAAAAGTGAGTGGGGGTGGTGATGATGTCTATCTACAAAATTAAAGTCCTTGGTCCTGAGCATTAAACTTGAAGTAGAATGGGGAAAACGATAACCAAATCCCATTTTTAGATGTCTTATTCATCAGAACTAATATTAACTACAAATTCACTGTATTTAGGAAAGCGTCATTATCACTTTCATACATACATTTTTTACAGCTATCATGACATTTCAGTTTAAACTGAGCATGGCAAGTAACTTTTTTCTTAGAGCCCTGAGAATTTGCTCCCCAGATTTTCTTAACAAAGAACTTGAAACAATCATATCTTGTTAAAATACCCCTAGCACATAATTAGAAAAGCATTATATTAAGTCAAAGGGCATACAAAATCCACAGAAAACAAAGAAAAGCAGAAGTACACAAATCATAATCCCTCATGTGGATAAATTTACGAGAGGAACACAAATCTTAGGCCAACCCAACCCTTTCATCTTCACTTTCTGAATACACTGTGGAAATCCTTAACTTAACGTCAGCAGAAAACCTGTTTCTTAAGACATAGGAGTTTAGAAAATCACCTGTAGGGATTGTGATAAGGTATACTATATGGTTTTCACAGTATATCTCTCTCGGAAGGACAAACTCAACATAAACACCAAGTTTGATATTGACAACATAGTTTGGCAATTTTCCATCGTATAAATAACACAAACCATACCGTGGATTGAAACTTGTCCTGAATTTTATACAAGAGTAGCTGTCGATACAAGTGTCAGATGGTAGAATCTTCACCGATAAAACAACAAGATAATAGGATCAACCTTGCCAATTGAGCTGGGACTCTGACTATATAGACAATATCTTCCTTAAGGCAACGATGAAGCGGATTAAGACTATTAACAGATCCAACGTCGGCTTAGTGGTGACCCCAGGCATCGCCTAAGGGCATATCTCCCACTATATATTTTATTTATTTTGTAAATGTAACTTCTACCTTTCACTGCATGATAATGGTGGAAGTTAGTCCAACAAAATATAGTCCTGAGTTTTAAACCAGAGTATTTTAATGGGCCTTTTATACTTAAGACGTATCCTGTTTTAACAGAATAATTGCGCATACATACATACATACATACGTATATATGTATATATATACATATATATATGTATATATATATATATATATATATATATATATATATATATATATATATATATATATGTATATATATATATATATATATATATATATATATATATATATATATATATATATATATATATATATCATATATATGTATGAATATATTGTATATATATATATATATATATATATATATATATATATATATATATATATATATATATATATATATATATATATATATGTATATATATATATATATATATATATATATATATATATATATATATATATAATATATATATTATATCTAAATGTATGAATATATATGTATATATATATATATATTATATATATATATATATATATATATATATATATATATATATATATATATATATATATATATATATATATATATATATATATATATAGATATATAAAATTCGACACTCGTTTCTCTCACATAAAAATTTATACGCCTCCATCTGCTCTGTTGGTCATAACATGCAAATGACAGCCACGACTTTGCATACATATTTGGTGGTTCTGCCCTCGGATTACTAAATATTCTCCAGGCATCGTTAGGTCATTTACTCTTCACAAGGCTGATTTATTATCGCAGCTCTTACAGTAGGATACATTATTTTTACTGTATTTTACAAATTTATCCCTATTAAAATTTTTTTTCGATTTATTATTATTTTTTTTTTATTTTTTTATTAACTGACCTCTTCTTTCTGTATTTTCTTATGAACTTCTGTACTTCTTATTCCAGGAGCACTTATTCTTTGGCATGAATTTCTAGTTAGTGGCCCCTATTTGCTTATTCTATATGAATGTGATTTATATTCTAAATAATAATAATAATAATAATAATAATAATAATAATAATAATAATAATAATAATAATAATAATAATAAAATACTCATAAGTAGCACGAGTCTTCAAATGGAGAATCAAATCCAGTTATTTGGTAAATATGCATATATTTTCAAATTCGAAAACTGTAAGGATAGTTTTCGGGAACCGAACCTTTTCAATCCAACATGTTGATGTAGCACTCCAACGAAGGATACATAAAAGCAGTCAAAATAAGCGACTTATTTATGAACTATGGAACCAGTCGTCAAGCATAGATCAGGCAATGCCGTCGTTTCTGATGAAAGCCCCGCCGGTCGTCTAGAACGTCTAATTGGTCTTTGCCCAATGCCGTCGTTTTGATGGTCTTAAATAGCATAGGCACCGGCAGCATCGGTTACTGGAAGTAATCGAGTTACCTGAACGGGAAAAAGAGAAGCAACCGCAGCATCAGATGTGGCTAAAGAGACAACACTGTCATAATGGTCTTTATTCTTAAAAGCTTTAATCTATTTCTTGGAAATGAGATTAGTGGTGAATTGTTCTTTCTGCATGAAAGATTTATTGCCTCCCATAGATAAACCACCATCTATCGCCGCACACTTCACTAGTCTTCTTATGCAAACATCTTTACTTCTAAAAATTATTTTAGATTCTGCCCAATTTATGCTGCCCCGATTCTCGTGGGCAACCTTCTACCACTTTTCCCAAACAATTTAGAGTCGCATTCTGAACAGGGAATTTCATTAACGCCAACAGGTTTAGTATGATTCTGTGTATTATTGTTCTGTATAAGAAGTCTTTTAATGGTGTTGCTATAATAATAAACTATATTTATTTTATTTCTGGGCTTTTTGTTCACAGTTTTCTGTATTTTGTTTAAGTGTGGATTAAAATTGGAGAGCAAGACAATTCGTAAATTTCTTTTTGTCATTTTCTTTTGAGGAATCTATTTAGAATATTCTTTTTTTTTTTTTTTTTCTTAAAGCGTTATCAATTAAATGTTCAGGATAACAAAGTTTTTTGAAAACATCTTCGATGTGTTTAAAGTTCTGTCCATGAAGTCGGAGTCGAAGATTTTCAAAGCTCTCAAAGCAAAATTGACCAAGATGCTGGTTTTAACTTCATTATTGTGTTAGAAGAAAAAAATAAATCAATATATGTTTCTTCATTGGTTTCTTCACGATATTCTGTAAATTTAAAGGTGAAAGTTACTAGGTCATGGTATATCATTATGTCTAAAAACAGCAGCTTATCGTGTTTCATGTTCTGCTGTGAACTGAATAGAGGACAAAATTCCATTAACATACCGAAGAAAAATATCAAAATTTGAATGGTTACCTTTAAAAAGAAAAAAAAATGAAAATATCATCCACGTATCTCACCCCAAAAAATGGGTTCTTAGTGAAGGTTCACAGTTCTGTAGAATTTGTTTCAACAAATTCCATGCATAAATTGGCAAGAATGGGCTACAAAGAAGACCATTGAAACAGCGAGCTTTTACCTATAGCCCTTGTTTGTTAAACGGAAAGACACGCAAAGTCGAACTAGATCCAGGAATTGTTCAGTGGATATAGCAAAACAATGTTACCTAAACCCGACTGAGCTTATTAAGTAACATATTCTAATGGCACGTTTTGTGAAAAGCGCTGTCACATCTAGACCAATAATTTTACCCTGAATATTTCCCAGTTTCTTAAGTCGTTCGCCAATACAATCTATCGAGTGAAGAAGATGCGCTTCAGAAAAAGTAGCTAACAAAGGGCTCAGTTGTTCTGCTAACCATTTTGCTAAAACCTATTGAGGTCAATCACATTAGCAACTACACGGGACAACCCACTCCTATGGAATTTCGTTAAACCATAAAATCAGGAAGACTCGGGTTCTTATTGGAAATCTTATGATTTGCTTACGTTCATGTTCAGTCAAACGTACTAGCAATTTTTATTACTATCTATTGAATTTTATTTGTAGTGGAAAGTCAATGAGGAAAATCTTTCTTAATTTTCAATTTTGTATAAGTATTGTCATCATCAAGTAAAGAGTTCGCTTTGGAATTGTATGTGTTTTTGCCATAATAAAAAGTGACCCTCCCTTGTCTTTTTTCATAATTTTATGTCCTTGTTCTCACATAATTCCTTTAAAGCTGTTCTGTGTCTTCCAGTTAAGATTCCATTTTGTTCATTTAAATTATATTTTGATTAAAATACTTTCAAAAAGTTTAATTGAAAACTCATTGTGCCTGAAATTCAAATGGTTTGTATTACTGATGTCTTGTAAGAGGTCGGTGTTACTAGGCTCTAAACAGCAATTCAAACCAAGACCAAGCAATTCTTTTTGTTCTGCTGTAATAGTCATACAAGATAAATGAACCCATTTACAATTTTCAAAATTTGGTCCATATTGTTCTACCTATCAGTTTTAAATTTAAATATATTTGCATTTACATAACTGGGTTTTTGTTTCTCCAATAATAATAATAATAATAAATAATAATAATAATAATAATAATAATAATAATAATAATAATAATAATAATAATAATGATAGTCTATGTGTATTTTCTCTTGGGTGTAGTGCTTTGTATATTGGAAACACATGACAATACACATAGAACTACATCCAGAGACAGGAAAATGAAAAACAGTAAGGAGGAAGGGCATACAAACCAATGCACGGACAGTTCATGAGACAGACTAAAGAACTGGCCAGCGATGAAACATGGCAATGGCTACAAAGGGGAGATTTCAAGAAGGAAGCAGAAGGAAACTCAAGATCAGTCCCTAAGAACCAGATATGTCCAACGAACTATAAATGGAAATAATATTTCACATCACCCATATGCAGGAAGTGCAATAAGAAAGACGAGACAATACACAACATTGAAAGCGAATGTCTGGCACTTGCACAGGACCAGTACAAAAAGAGCTGTGATTCAGTAGCAAAAGCCCTTCACTGGACCCTGTGAAAGAAACAACAGCTAGCTTGCAGTAATAAGTGGTACGAACACCAGCCTGGGGGAGTGACAGAAAACGGTCAGATAAAGATTTTCTGGGACTATAGTATTAGAACAGACAGGATACGTGTCAATAGACCAAATGTGACGTTGCTTGATAAAATCAAGATGAAAGTAACACTCACTGATGTCGCAATACCATGGGACACCAGAGTAGATGAGAAAGAAAGAAAAAAAAATTAAAAAAAAAAGAGAAAGTATCAAAACCTTAAAACAGAAATAAGAAGAATATGGGATATGCCAATAGAAATTGTACCCAGGCACGATCCAAAGATCCTAGAAAAAGAACCTGGAAAAACTAGATGCTGAATTAGCTCCAGGACTCATGCAGAAGAGTGTGCTACTAGAAACAGCGCACATAGTGAGAAAAATGATGGACTCATAAGGAGACAGGATTCAACCCGGAACCCCACTCTATAAAATCCACCCAGTCGAATAGGACTGTGATAGAAATTTCATTATTATTATCACTATTATTTTTACTACATTAGAACCAGGGGTTTTTTTCTTTTTAGTTTCTTGGAAATTTAACGGTTTATGGGTTAAAAGTTAGTATCCTATACTGCTAAGCATGGAGGCTCTATAGGCCGTTGTACTCTAGTATGCAGCGATGACGCGTGGTGAAAAAGCGGTTTTCCGAGTATAACTATTTTTAAAACTGGATCTTATTTTATGCTTCCCATATGAAAATATCGATAGTAACCCTAAAAATGAAATCTATATCCCGTATTTGCTTTATTTCAACATATTAAAAGAATTCAGTTATGACGAAAAAATGACAAATTTCATCACCATAAAAGCAAAATTTCGATTCGTATGTCCTACATTATTTAAAAGAGATATCATTTATGACTTTCGCGATAAAACGGCTAAGTTAATTTTTTTTTTAAATTCAAGGTTTTTACCACGCATAAGATATAAATGAACTTCCATGGTATAAACTCTTTTATTAACTATTAGTATACAAAATAAAAGTTGTTTACCTAAATCTTTTTTTAACTTCTTTCTTATGCGAATGCATATCTTTATATTACTGTTGTTTTCATACACACACACACACACACACACACCACACACACATATATATATATTATATATATATATATATATATATATATATATATATATATCTATATATATATATATATATAAATATATGAATAACTTGATCACGATGCTATGTATAAATAAAGGTTTTTTTTTTACCCGAAGGAAAAAATGAAAAAGCGAGATAGCCAAGTACTTTCGGTCAGTAAAGGGTCCGAACAGGACCGAAAGTACTTGGCTATTTCGCTTTTTGTTTCCTTTTTTCCTTCGTGGCAAAAAAACGTTGATATATATATATATTACATATATATATATATAGTAATATATATATATATATAGGTATATATATATATATATATATATGTATGTATGTATATTAGCATATGTATATATATATATATATATATATATATGATATATATTATATCTATATATATATATATATGTATGTATGATGTATATATATATATATTATAATCCTATTAATAAAACATTAGTGACTTTTATTTATTTGGAAATAGAAATTTCTCCCACAAGGAAGCAAATAAAAACATAATCGTACCCAAGAGACGATGGACGTCAAAAGTAAGAGGTTTTAAACAGGATTCGTGAAAAAAAAAAAGAAGTTCGTGGAATACTTCCTCTCCTACGTGTTCACGTAAAGACTTCAAGGGGAACCGTCCTGTCTATATTTAATGCTGGTGTTTACTTCCTTTGCCTTTGCTAGGTCAGTCTTTCTCTCTCTCTCTCTCTCTCTCTCTCTCTCTCTCTCTCTCTCTCTCTCTCTCATATTAAACAGTTTAATGTCTCTACCACTAGAAACTTATTTCTGTCCTTAATGTTTATTTTAGATTTATCTTCTTGTATATTTCTAATTATATATGTGATTTCAGACAAACAGAATTGTAAAGTTTTTATAAGTTATTAGTCTCAGGCTGGGTATTCGCTAATATTGATTTGATTTTAAGAAGTTTAGGGTGCCATATCAAGCACCGGGCTACTTTCGGCCATTCAGCTCTAAAGAAAGTAAAATGAAGGAGTTACAGCATTTGCACAATAAGACATGAAGATCCAGAGATGAAGCCGATGAAGTACATGGATCTAAAGGCGGCACTGGGAGAGAAACCTGTAGTTCCATTATGAATTACTAGTTAGCGAGGGTCGACAGCATGACTCAAGGAGGGAAGTGGGAATGGACGCGAAGAGGCTAGAGGCCGAAGTGACGCTATAAACACCATTTACAAATGTCTACAGTGCACCAGGTGAGGGGCATTGACGACATTACCTTATTCTCCTATGGGGCATCCCGAAAATTATCCAATTTCCTTTTTTGTCATTCAGATTTGGCCGAACGAAGCGACTCTCATTGTAGCATCCGACCCAAACTTGAAATGAAACTTATGCCGAGCAAACACTCGATTGACTTTGCTAGTTATTGCTAGCCCGAGATTTATCTCATCTTTTTCTTTCACCTCCTTCTCCCCCCCATCCGGTTTCCATCTCCTATTTTTTTTATTTCGTTAATTAAAGGAATGAGTGTTCTGGTTATAAAAAAAGTAAACGAAAAGGGTTGTTAGGCGATAAAAACAAAGAGAGAGAGAGAGAGAGAGAGAGAGAGAGAAAGAAAAAAAAAAAACAGTAACTTAATGTTCTGAAATACACCTAAGATCGATCTTTACTATTTATACAAATCAAAGGCAAAAAAAAAAGGTGATGAAATCACAATATACAGATATGAAGGTCAGGGGATACAAAAGAAGGAGTGGGGCGTAGGGTTTTACTCCCCAACCTGAGAGATTATGATGAAAGCGAAAAGAAGCAGGGATAGACGTTGGTAGTTCTTCGAGCGATACAATTTGAAGACATATAACAAATGTATCTACACAATTCTTTTCTTCTTCTTCTTTTATGTCGTCGGGAGTAATACGATGAACTTGTCTCGATTGTTGCTGTTGCGGAGGATAGAGTAATGTTTAACAAAATCTGGCCCGGGTCAATGTTGGGTGGTACTGGAATCAGGTGCTCTTGCTCAATTTTCACATCATCTGCGGTGGTTTATCCAAGCTAAATAGCGCTCGCTTTCTATACTGACTGAGAAAAGACTCCCATACGAAACCTGTAGCTATATCATATCATACCTATATTCATACCCATACCATACCCATGCCCATATATGTGCATAAACATACCCACATCCGTGGGCCATACCCATATCCGTACCATATCAATACCCTAACGATACCCATACCAATATCCATAGAATACACATACCCATATTCATGGTTTACGATACCCATACCTATATCCATATCTGTACCAAACCCATGGACATAGCTAAATTAACCGTACTAATAATAGTCAGCAAAAGTCTTTTCACAATCAGTATAGAAAGCGAGTGTCATTATAATACGCTATGAATGGCTTCGGTCCTGGACGACCGCTGCTGATGATGAAAAATTTAAAAAGCCAAGAGCGCCTGATTCTAGTATCATCCAACACTGACCGGGCCCAGGTGTTCGTTGAACATTTACTCTAGTCTTCGCAACAGCAACAGTTGGGACCAGTTCACTGTATCACTCTAGATGAAAAGAAGAAAAAAGAAAACATGTTACCTACAATGAAGCGCTTCATCTATATTATTGATCGCTTCTGAGAGGATATATTTGCTATTTTGTCTCCAAATAGTATTTTCTAGAATTGGCAGTTATCTCTTCAGGTATGGCTAGGGTTGTGAGTATTATAATGGCACTCACTTTCCATACTGATTAAGAAAAAGACTCTTCTTAGTTCTACTTTTCGCTTTCATTAAAATTCATCGGGTTGCAGAGTAAAGCCGTAAGCCCTGCCCCTTTCTTTGTAATCCCCTGGCAATGTGTGCTTCCTCGTGGACTAGGCTTTACTACCCCTTTTGTGATTTCATCACGTTTTCTTTCCCTCTGATTTCAGTCCTTATTTGTAATGGCAACGCCCTAGATCAAGAAAAAATGTAAAAGCAAAGGAAATGTATGTCATTTAGATTTTTATATAGTTTTCATTGAAACATATGGTTTGGTTTCTCTGTGATTATGATGGGCTCAGCTCGTTTGCTATGTAATGATACAATATGTATACATATAATATATATAGTATATATATATATATATATATATATATATATATATATATAATATATATATATATATATATATATATCTAATACATAGATATACATATATATATATATATATATATATATATATCTATATATGTATGTATATATATATATATATATATATATATATATATATATATATATATATATATAATCATATATATTATAATGTATGTATATATATAATTATATATATATATATATATATATATATATATATATATATATATATATATATATGTGTGTGTGTGTGTATGTATATATGAGTCACATCCACATTACCGTGATTCATGCCGACAAATCTATTATCGACTTAAAAATTCCCCTTCGGTTAAGCATATATGAAAAATATATTAATTCCGAGGTAGAGCGAATTAGATATTAAAGGACATTTGTAGCTCTATGTATGTCTGTATCTGTATATATATATATATATATATATATATATATATATATATATATATATATATATATATATATATATATATATATATATATATATATATATGCACACATGTAATCCCGGGTGGCTGGGATTTACAAACTGCCAACTACTGTGGCAGTTGATGCAAAAAGAAAATAAAAGTTAACCTATACACTATAGATAAGAGTTCAATAGATTATATTAGCATATTATTAGCATACTTACAGTGAGTTTCCCGGGTCCAGAATGTAGGCTAGCATAGGCCTAGTTGCCACCCAAGTAAGGTGGAACAGGGTAGCATACATGTTTATCAAATAATTCCATATGTTCAGATATATATTAGCATACTTTCTTATAGGTCTTGTTAAATACTATGATTCTTGCAGGAGCTCTCTATCATATTTGAAGTACTCATTGATTTTCAATCAGTTCTCTTTCAGAGCGTGGAAGGGGCTTTCCCTTTTTCACACGTAATGTAAAAGCGCTCTTCTACTCCTCTATTTTAATACATATTTGCTGAACAAGAGGAAAAAGTACTATAATATAATGATATTTCTCTAATCTGGCAATTTATCAATAACTTGGGTAGCGGCATTGACTCCAAATACAGTGGGAGTGAGGGAACAAAAACTTGTTAGAAATATAGTCAGTGTTGTATCATGTGAGAGAGGCAATATGTTGTAGTATGTCGAGGAGCGAGATCCCCCATCCTCCTTCTCCGGGTGCATCATTTTTGCATGTCTTGATCGAAATACATGGATGGTAAAGTTTTACCTATACACGAAAATATGATAAGAGTAAAACAGATTTGATGTATAGTAAGGTGGCATTTTATGATCGTTCACGTCATCGTGTTTTTTCCTTGAAATCCTAAACAACCTCCTTACCTTGATCAAATGTTTTGTTATTAAATTGGCTCTTTATTGGTACAAAAGAGTACTGTTAAAGGTATATGAGTTGTAAGAGAAATTTTAAAAGTTCATTGGATAAGACACTCATTCTATACGCTAGTAGGTCTAAGATTACCGAAACATAGAAACCTGATAATCCTTCCTTAAGCTTCGGGTTTTAGACCTATAAGGGAAATAAGAAGGAAATTTAACACGAATATCCACATAAACTTCGTTCTATGCATGCAAGACCGACAGATGGAATGAATCAACTTTCCAAGCAGTGAGACTTGTCGTTGCTTTGCATTGCATGTCACTGATTTCTTACAATAGGTTTAATAACGGGGTGTCTACAATAAAAATACATTACATGTAAGAACAATTACATTAATCAAGAGCCACAATAAAGAACATTAAATTTTATGGACCAATTAGAACAGACGAGACATACCAAACCGTTTGCCTATTCCATGAAGACGGTTCTTTCACGCCAAAATGCCAATAAAAAAAATTACCATTAAGGGTTTTCGAAAATTGTATTAAATAAGCCTTAAAACTTAACTGAACATACCTTTGGTTCGCGTTAATGAAGAAGTTACCTGACCTTTGCCTAAACTATGGTGTTCTGTTAGTTTCGCATCCGGTTGCTACTGCAAACCTTTCAAGGTTGATGATGATGATCATTCACGCACCAACTCAAGAGTAAAATGATTTCCATAGATAGAAAATGTGTAAGAAAAGGGGCTTGGTAACTGCATTAGATTTCCAACTTATTAGAGTAATTAGAAATACAGTAATGGAAAAATAAGAGACATCTGATTGTTGCGTAAGATAATGGACGAATCCCCAAACATGAAGAAAACAGCGTCTCTTTTGATGTCATGAACAGTCTGCATCTGAGCATCAGGAAATATTAATTTCGGTGGCTAATTTGAATGGCATAAGTCTTCTGTCACTATATTAAAAAATCAAACTCCGAAGGGCACCTCTCCAGAATATGAGCTTTCAGAAAACTAAGTAATATGGCTCCCTCTTTGATCGTTATTGCTCCACAGATATGTAAGGTCCCTTACCCACCCTCCCACCCAGAGGCCTATGGCAACATCACTTGAACGCTAAAATTCAATATCTGGATCTCCGGAACGGCTTAATGGATTTCCAATAAATTTGGGGCGATTAGAAATCTTAGTGGGAATCCTTTAAAGCCAAGAGTTTTGTCTCGGCCGGTTGAATTAATCCCCAGTTATAAAGGGCCAAAGTCGGAGTTTTTGTGTTTTCCTGGTGGCTGGGCTTTACTCACCTCCAGCTACTATGCAGTTGATATATAAGATCGGATTTCTAACTTCAATGTTACTGAGTGAAGGAAATGATATTTTCATTTGCTCCACGAGAGACAATGAATATCTTGTGGAAAAGAATTGAAAAATTGAATTAATATATTTGCCTCTTAACACCACATCGTTCATAGGTACCCTTTGGTATCAAGAATATCTGAAATGTCACTTAAACAGGAGGTCATTTTCACATGCAGGGTGAAGATCAGTGTATATATTACATTTCAGTCTTTACAGATATACTATGATATTCTCTCTCTCTCTCTCTCTCTCTCTCTCTCTCTCTCCAAATCTCTCTCTCTCTCTCTGATACTTCTCAATCTTTTCCCTTCTACTCTGGTGTCCGGCATTGTGACATCAATGAGCGATACATTCTTCTTAATGTTGTCAATCAACGTCACGTCTGGTCTATTGGCACATATCACCTTTTGTGTATTGATACCATAGTCCTCGAGGATATTTGCTTTATCGTTTTCTATCACTAAGCTCCTCCCCCATTTATTCTCTGCTCGTCATATTTCAGTTATCAAAGCGGGAAGGCGGTCTTTTTAACTATATTGACATGTTAGCATAGCTACATTATGGTGTCTGGTGTCATATAAATCAGGAAAACATAAGGAAATGTTTAGATTTTTATTGATTTCCAAGAAATATTTCGGAATGTGACGTCATATCTGCAGTATGACATCATGATACGTTTAGCAAATTTCTATTATAACTAGAATTGATATTAAGCAGAGATTTCTTTGAAGAATTGCAATTACAGTTACCTTAAGAATGTGTAATGAATAACATTTCAATTAAATTACAATTACTACAAGCCTGCCTTCATCGCACAGCCGCACAGGTGTATAGGGGGCGTTGCCTATGCAGGCAAGAGATGACGACAAGCCGATTTCCAACGCTCCAGATGCAACCATCTTACTTATGCCCACCTTTGGTATGACCAGCATGCACCTGTGTAAGAGACTCTCCTGCTACGCCCAGGAGGGGGGTATAAAGAACCACGCCCGCACCAAACATCAGGAGACTTCTCGGCCTAGAGTAGTAGAAGGAGCACTCATCAGAGAGAATAAAGTAATAGGAGGAAACAAAGGTTTTACCTCAGAAGATCCCATAAGCCGAGCTTTGATATTAAAAGAAGCTAAGATTGACCCTTCTGACCTAGAGATTAGGTTTTCTCCCCAACAGACTTTTGGTGACCACTCACTTACTGCAAGGGTAAATCCCATTGACCATCAGCTCAGGATATCAGAGCGACAAGAGGGGATTAGCAACTCTCAAGGAAACCAGAACAGCCATCACATAAATGACAGCTCAACGAGAAGAAGTTCCCGAAGACTGCTGGGCCTTGACCCATGCTGACACCTACACATCTCTTGAAATGGGTCACATATAGGGCGTGAAAGTACTCGAGTTGTGGAGTAAATAAAATTTAAATACTTATAAGTAAGCACGTTATACACAGTGATTTTGTGGGTTTCTTTTTCATTATTATTATTATTATTGTTGTTGTTGTTGCTGTTGTTGTTGTTGTTGTTGTTGTTGTTGCTGTTGTTGTTTCTATTTTTATTATAATTTATTATTTTCATTTATTTATTTTTATTTGTTTTTTTATTTATTTTTATTATTTTTTTTTTTCTTATTTTTATTGATTTATTTATTTGTTTTATTTATTTACTTATTTATTTTTTATTTATTTATTTATTTTATTTTATTTTATTTATTTATTTATTATTTATTTTATTTGTTTTCCTTTTATTTTTATTTATTATTATTTTTTATTTTATTTATTTTCATATATTTTTATTTAATAATTTTTTTATATTTATTTTTATTTATTCATTTAATTTTGATTTATTTATTTTTATTTTTATCTATTTTCTATTTGTTTTTATTTATTTATTTCTTATTTTTATTTAATTTGATTTATTTTTTTATTTATTTATTTAATTTTATTCATTTATCTACTTTTTTTTGTTTTTATTTTTATTTATTTATTAATTTTTTTTTATTTATTTATTTTTATTTATTTGTAATGATGCTATAAGAAATAACAGCAGATAGGGTAGCGAAAAAAAAAAAAAGAGAAGGAGAGACTAATCAGAGCATGCACAGTGAAACTAACGAGAAAGAGAAAGAGAAAGTGAGAAAGAGAATTGAGCTTTGGTGCGTGAGTCAGAATTTAATCAACAAACCTAGACGAAACAAAACTTTAGTCACAGGACGTTGGGCCATAACACCAATGCAATTAAAATCTTAAGACCGCCATAAAATCTTTGACCTGTGACCTCGCACAAGACTGACTCAGCTTCCATCGAGAATGAAGCTCCACCGCCAGGAGGAGGTAATAACATGTTAAATTACTGACTCCACGAATCAAGAATCCATTTGGGCGGAGAACTAGAACCTACACAGCCTTAGGAGGCTGGGCCGAATTCGATCCGAGGGTGGCTGAATTTCAGAACGTCAGAAGAGTCAGAGGACCAGCCGTCATCGTACAGTAAAGAGGCAAAAACATTGCCAGTGGTCTGAACCAGATTCTCACTTTATAAACTTTGTAGTTGTAATTTGTATTCTTTGCATAGTAAAGAAAAGAAAACTCTGACGTTCGTCTCATTCAAACTTCTCCTGAGAGACTAAAAACTATCAATATTACTAATCCAGAACAAACATTAAGAAGAAGCATAAAGCCAAAACATAGAACCAGACGCAGAACACTTTACAAATACACTCGAACACTTTACAAAAGTCATAACAATATATATAAGATTGCTAGATTATATTCAAGTTAAAGGTCTTGTATTCAGTTCAGTAAAATATAGAACACGTATTTTTTAATCAAAAACCTACGATTAAATTGCATATGAATACTTCTAAATAAAAATATCTATTTTATGGTTTAGTAAAACATAAAATACATATTTTTATTAAAAGAGCATAGAAGACCTATATTTTAACTCTTATCAGAGCCTAAATATGGCCTTTTGTACCTTGTTCCAATTCTGAACATTCTTTCTCTACACAGTTTGTTTCACGAAGACCAACTGGGACAGTGACACTAGTGGTTAAATGAAGGAAGGACAGTAAAACTAAATGAATAAACTGTTCCTTTTAGTGTTGTACCAGTTTCTCTCTCTCTCTCTCTCTCTCCTCTCTCTCTCTCTCTCTCTCTGTCTCTCCTCTCTCTCTCTCTCTCTCTGAGTTTTTTAAATTGATTTATTATCGTGTCTTTTTTCGACATAATAATAATAATAATAATAATAATATAATAATAATAATAATAATAATAATAATAATAATAATAATAATAATGTAATAATAACAATAATAATATAATAACTTGATGGCGTTTTTCTTGTTATATATTGGGAATGAAAATGTGAAAATTTGAAAATCATATAGAGAAAAATAGTTACTACTTTATTGTATTCTGCTATAAATTGCATTACATAAGCAACACATTTAACACACACGCACGCTTACACACACATCATTTGCGTTTGTGGCTTAGCAGCAGACGGACTTCCTCAGAACTCCATTCCGGGATTCTTTCAGTCTCCGAGAAGCCGGGAAGGAAGAGAGTTCTGAGACTCCGCGGCATTTTCCAAAACGAGGCCAAGTGACAGGTTGCTGCTGCAAAACAAACAAATAAAATGAATTTTATAATGTGCATTGCTTTGGGTGGATTTTGTTTCCTAGCATGGAACATTTATGTGTTGTAATCGCCTCGGATACGAGGCTTCCTTACTTGGCCCCAGGTCTGTGGAAGATCGGGGATACGGATTTATAACCACATCGACGAAGGAAGGAAACAAAAGATACCGCAACGCAGGAGGACGATGCTCCAGCTGGTTTGATCTCATCAAGAAGATGCAGAAGTTCAAAGGAGTGATGGACTCTCGTGTTGCAAAAAAAAGGAAAAGATCCAGTGAAACGGAAGGCTGAACATCAACCAGTGCGACGAACTAAGAAAAGAACAGCCTGCTGCCAAAAAGCCCAAGGGACACGAAGAACGGAGGGCTCGAAGACCACCAGCCCAACAGAAGCAGGGCCACGATGAACGGAGGGCTCGAAGACCACCAGCTACCCAGAAGCCCAAGGGACACGAAGAACGGAGGGCTCGAAGACCACCAGCAACCCAGAAGCCCAAAAGGCACGATGAACGGAGGGCTCGAAGACCACCAGCTACCCAGAAGCCCAAAAGGCATGATGAACGGAGGGCTCAAAGAGCTCCTTTTAAAGAAACCCCCCCAGAACACAATAAACCGAAGGCAGCCAAACCACCTGTTAGGCCGAAGATATGGCAGGAGGTACTGGAAGAAAGAGACGAACTGGTCTTTATTGGGCTGATGGAGCAGATGGAGTACTTGTCTCCAGTCTCTAAAAATGTCTTGTTAATAAACCACTTAGACAAACACATCTATGAACTTGAAGCAGCTACAAAAAGACCATTTGGAAAAAGGTGATTACAAGAGTCAAGCAGTGCCGCTGCCAAGAGTTAGATCCGGAGAGACAAAAAAAGCCTCGCCTTGGGCGGAGGTAGCTAAAAAAGTTGCTGGCAGAACGGAGACTTTTATTGGCTGCGCTGTATTTACAAGTAGAAGGCATTGATCCAGAGGAGGAGAACCTCTCTATCATATTCACCTAGATGGTCACATACTGGACCTCCTTCTGGCTGGAACAGGCGCAATGGCAGCAGTCATAGAGAAACAAGAACTGCCAATGTCAAGCCTACGAAGGACAAGAGAAGAAGAAATGGAAGAAAGTGAGGGAACAGAAGGACGACTTATCTACGATCTGATGGTCCGGATAGAAAGAAAGGAGCCAGTCTCGGCATATCTCCCGTTGATAAATCACCTGGAACATCACATCTTGGACCTCGAAAGCAGCAGCAGCACGTGAGCTCAAGCTGTGATAAAGAGTATCAAAAAATGCTCATGTCAAGCTGCACTGCCCAAGAAACTCCAGAAAGATCGGGAGAAGAAGCCGTCCTGTGGGATGATGACCTGGATGAACGTTCTGAGAGAAAGAGATAATCTAATGGAGAAATTATCAGAACAATTAAAAGAGGGGACGACTTCACACTGAGGGGACACCTATGAGAACCACCTGTGGCTCCTTCAGCGAGCAAAAGTAGGAGACATTGAGTTCCTTCTGGAAAAGGTGCGAAACTGTGGTGCCAGAATCCATGGGAAGATGGAACTTATGGACAAGAAAGCACCACTCAAGAAACGGAAAGCGTCATAGAATATTCATCCTCATATGGATTTGAAGATATTCCAGACGACAGAGGCGAATATTCGCCTTCTCGTGAAAGTTCGCCCCATTATTGGTTTGAAGACGTTCCAGGAGACAGAACGAATATTCGTCCTCTTATGAAGACTCCTCCCATTACCCTCTTGCCACCATCGTCGAACAGCTAGTCCAACAGCAATTGCAAGAGGAAAAGAACACCCTCGTTGACGAAATGAAACGGAACGACGAAGCGAGAGAGCTGTTAATGAATGAGAGACGTGCTCTCGATGCGGAAAGAGAACTCTTTCTACCAGGAAAGGCAGAGCTCGACATTGTGCGACAGCAGTTCCATGAAGGGAAGACCGCCTTTCAGGTGGAAATCGCTCAAAGGAGGGCTGTGGATTTGGATGGGGAAGCCCTCAAGAGAGAGATGGAAGCTTTCTGCATAGAATTCGTTGACTGAGAGAGAGAGCTGAGAAGAGAGAGAGAAGAAGCTTCTCAGGAATCAAGAGAGGCTTGTCCAGGACGAACTGACTTGAAATTGGAAGAGGGAAGCCCTGCAAAGAATGGAGAAGAGTCTCTTCGCTACCCACATCATACAAATGAGAGGAGACCTGATGAAGGAAAAAGAGGACCTCATCATGGCCCAGGAGAAGCTGAGGCTAGACATTGAAGCCTTCACCAGAGAGAAAGAAGAATTCGATCGAGAGTCTCGAAGACGACATGGCTTACAAGAAAGGAAAGACGAACAGGAAAAGGATTCGAAACTCAAGAAAAAAAAAAAATTCAGGATATAAACCGTAGAACACTCGGCACCCAAACAAAGAGACTGGAGGAAGACATGGTGCAGGACATGACGGAGGAATTCAGAACTCATGAATCTTTACAAAACACAAGAACGGAGGATGCCAGTGAAGGATGGAGGTTAATGCCAAGCACGAAGTCTGCTACAGCTAAACAAACTTCCGAAGACGGAAACTCGAGGAGAAAAATACACAGTCGAAAGATACTCAAATAATTCGCCCGTAAAGAGTCAGCTGGAAATAGTGATCGACGAACTTCGTAGAATCGGCGAGAAAATAACCCTAATGGACAGCAAATAAAGATGGTGGAGAAC
>NC_087216.1:46821662-46861262 GCF_015104395.2 Macrobrachium nipponense | reverse complement strand
CCAACTTGTGGTGCATATGCGCTTATAATATTCAGAATCTCTCCCTCCATAACACCGCGATTAAAAAGCAAGACAGGCGTCAATCCTTAGAGCTATGGAAGTTTGGTACATGTGAAGGGGGATTAATTGGGAGTTTTGGTTTGGTGGGGGGGGGGATGGGGATGGAAACCTTCATACAACAACCAGCTTTAACGTTAATTTTATTATAAAAAAAGGGAAACTCTTCTTTCAGGGGGGGGAATATGTTACAGAATACCTTTTTGTTTTTTTAGGATTGAGGATTTTTTTGCACATAACAACAGGGGCGTTATTGTTTTTTATAAAATGAATATAACATTTTGCTGAATAATCCTGAATTTTAACCAAATATGAATCTAATTCTGCACCGGTGAACAAAGAGATTTTTCGGATTTTTATTGGTATAATACTTTATTTTTAGGATATATTTAGCCTCTTTAATAAAAATGTTCCATGTTAATTTTAGTCAGCTATTCATAAATTTTATTAGGTTTTTTCAGCACTATAATATAATTCGTTTTTGTTTAAGCAGAAATAAATTCGCCATATACTGTTGCAGAATACATTTCAATTCAAATATTCATCTGTGTAACTCCTCTTTACCGAGATCTGCAACCATTTATCTTTAAGCACTCTATTCCCAACTCTAGAATGGAGATAAGCGCCACGATTATATTTTGCATCATAGAACTGACATAAGTTGTTCATAAACAGCCAATTCCGCATCAGTCCTCAACCAACTTACATAGTAACAAAATCTGTACTTATGTGGTTTAACTCAAGCAAGACATTTCGTAAAATCTTTTCAACCTGACATTTTGCTAGTTCAAAACGAAACTAATTGAAGCATAGTTTTTGAATTTAACGATGTTTTTTAGATCATCGTTCTTCTCCCTGGACAGATTTCTGAAAAAAAGGAGCCACTGTAGAAACACTGTGGGACGAGTTCTTCAAAACAATGCAAGTTTGTTAGGGCTTTTTCGAATGCCAAGGCTGAAATAAAAAATCGAACAGAAGAATACAGGGATACCTAGATTTTTAAAAAAATTATAATCTGTAGCTAATATATATTTAAAACAAAAAAACAAACCTGATATGCATCAGTGGAACTTAGGTTCTGGTACTTAATGGCATAAATTGGTAACCATCTAGAATCCTTCCAGGATGGACCCAACCAACAGAAATGTGAATTTATGTCTTCTGAGCGAAAAAACCTCATTATACCAAATTGGAGCGAGAACTCTGATAACTTTGCTAGGTTTAAATGATTATGTTTTCCAAAGAAATTTTACTGGAACTCAGCAATTATTCAAATCCCCACCAATAAAAACAACTCTAAACTCTTAGTCTGGGATTATACCATTTGGTATCTCCATAATACGAAGGACCGGAAAAAAATGAATTTAAACTACTAATTAAGTAGTTCCCACGTGGTTTTCAGTTTATTATGAGTTTTTTTCCTCTCTCTTATGCTCGCTTAATTTATGTCCTGTGGTTTCGTGGGTTTCTCAAACTACCATTGGTTTGGGACATTTTTGTAAATCTCATGTTACTAATACAAAATTGTATTGTTGTTTTTAATAAAACTGCCTTGACCCAGGAAACCGCTCCTAAAATCCTTATCGAATTTTCGTTGATTGTAACTCTGAATCTGTATTCGCCCGGTCCATAATATTGCCTCCTTGTTTTTTCGAAAGTGTATTGTTTTCTGACTAAGAAATTAACCTGCAACCAACGTAATGAGGTGGTTCTGGCCTTTAAAATCTCTCAACCTAGCACAAAACTGGGCGTTGTTTTTTTCGTTTTCTTTCAAAATGAATTGGATCTTATATTAATCCTGTTATGTCAATCTTGTATAGAAGCCTATTTGTTTTTTCTTGTTACGTGTGTTTCCGCTCTGTTCTGATCAGTTGTGGCCCTCAAGTAAAGGGGTCGGGTACGACCGACAAAGATCTCGGCATTTTTCTTCTTTTTTATTCTTCCACCGGGGCGATTACCTTTATATAATATGTTATATATATGTTATATATTATATACACATAATATGTTATATATAGACTACATAATATAGATATATATATATATATATATATATATTATATATTATATATATATATATATATACTATAATAATAAAAAATATATATTAATTATAGATAATATATATATATATCTTATATATATACTATAATATATTTATAATTATATATATATATAATCTATATATATATAAAGTAAAGGGTCCATGTAGACCTGAAAGATCTCGCAATTCTCGTCTTTTTTATTTTTTCCTCCGGGGTAATTACCTATGTCTTTATATATAGTATATATTATATATATATATATATATATATATTATATAGTATATATAATAATATATATCATTATTATAAAGGTAATGCCCCCGGAGGAGGAATAAAAAAGAAGAAAAATGCTCCGAGATCTCTTTTGTTTCTTACACGACACGCCTTTTACTTGAGGGGCACAACGATCAGAACAGAGCAAAACAAACATGTACAAGTAGGGTTGTATACATTTGCATTTATTTGCTTATTCATAGAATCAAGGTATTTTATTTATTTATATCTTTTGGTTCTTCTTCCTCCTTCTCTTCTCTCTCTCATCTATTTCTCTCCTCTCTCTCTCATGCTTTTCTTCTCTAGAGAGAGAAGAAGATGGAACGAAAATATATAGATAAATAAATACCTCGATTCTATGAATTAAGCAAAGAAATGCAGTTTATTCTAGGAACAAAATGTGTGGGTCTCGATCAAGTCGCCCATCAAGACAACTTTCTGTCCTCTATCTTGGCACATACTGAAATTAATTACATCATTCGCGAGGTTTTGCTATTTAAGGAGTGAATGTCACTTAACTGGATCGTCGTAGTTCACATAATCTATTTGGCACCGAAAATCAGTTTGATGAACAAAAGTTCTGTATGTAATTTGCGAACTTTCTCCTATCATTTTGATGAAGTTTGTCAGTTTCCCTTCCTCCTTCTTTGTTTCAACTTTATTGTGTAATGCCGGTAGGGACAAAATGTTGGTGAGACACAGACGATTATTATGGCAGTAACTTTGATTTGCCTAGAAATTTGAAGAAGTATCAACACAAATACCCTTTCCTCCACCCCCATCCTCATCACCCTCCCCATCCCCCATTCCCCGCCACTTACCGTATTCCCCCTTTTCCCTCCCCTTCCCGTTCCCCTTTCACTCTTCATTTCCTTCCCTTTCCACCCCTTACCCTACCCTTCCCCTTCCCCTTCCTCCCCATCCTCACCACCCTCCCCAATCCCATTCCCTCCAACTTCCCTATTCCTCCCCCGTTTCCCTCCCCTACCCCTTCCTAATTTCCCTTCTCCTCCCTTTCCTCCTACCCTGCCCTTATTCCCCTTTTTCATTCTTCCCTTCCCTTTCGCCCTTTCCCCGCCTCCCCCTTCATTCTTTTTCATCACCTATTTCCACTCCTCTAACTTTTCCCCTTCCTTCTCTCCTCCCCTTCCTCTTCCCCCTCGCCTCACCTTCTATCTTCCATCGCCCTCCTCTTCCAACCCTTTTCCCCCCAATCCCCCCCCCCCATTCCCCCCCCCTCTTTTATTCTTCCTCACCCCCCTCCTCTTTCCCACTCCTATTCCATCTTGGCCTCCATTTTCCCCTCTTCCATTCCCTTCCTCATTTCCTCCTTTTTCCCACCCCTCACCTTCCCTCTTCCATCCCCTACCTCATCGCCCTCGTGTCCTCCCCCTTCCTTCTTCACTTCACTTCTTCCTTCACCCTTCTATCTCCCGCCTTTTCCCTTCCCTTCCTTCATTTCACCTCCACCCAAGCCACCCTACTGCCCCCACCCCTACACCTCTTCCATCCCTTCCTTCCCCCCTCCCATCTTTTTGGTTTATTTTGATACGGTTGAATAAATTATGAGAGAATTCTGTGCGAATGCGCCTCTTCATTAATGTGAGCAAAGCCTTCAATTTACGAAGCTATGCGTTTATCATCGGAAATTATTTATCTGCAGTATTATACTGCTCTGTGACGGAAAAGCTTCTTCCGATCCGTGATAGCCGCTTGCAAAATGGAAGTATATTGAGATACGTGAAAATTAAAGGACTAGGAACGTTAGCAGATTTTTTGCTAAATCTCTAATCAGCTGAGAGTGAAGCTTCATCCGGTTTCCTTTGATCACAGGGAAGTTATGCCCATGCATGAGCAACTAATGTATGAGACATGAACTCTTAAAGCCTTGGATGATGTGCAGTTATCTGTTTGAGCTTTGAATAAATAGTTAACGAAGCGTCTTTTATATATATATATATATATATATATATATATATAGATATATATATATATATATATATATATATAATATTAAAGGTTATAGTCCACCGGAGGAAAGAAAAGCTGAAATTCCTTTTAGCTCAAGAGTTTCGGCCTCCACTGGTCCTTATCGAGAGCTGTTTATTAATTAGCGCACAAAGTTTACAGTACATTCAAAGTCAAATATAAGAAACAGAAAAACCAAAATAAGCATTTAGATAAACAATGGTCATTGAAATACAGGAAAGTCAGTTACTGTAACAATCTATTTAAAATGATTTACAACCAGTTTGAAGGTTTCAAAACACAAAAATATCTCTTAAAACAATTCATCTAACAATTATAATATGATCTTAACGAAAGGACAGCATTGCTTAGTTTGCAATCGCATGGCAAATGTAGCCGCTCGACAAAGGCGCGCCTTATACTACTGCAATCAAGGATAATCCATAAATTAAAGCAATTCTCTGTTTTAAATGATTTATATACAATTCAATGGTTTCATAACATAGAACAACGCTTCAAACACGTTTACAGTGAAAAGAAGTCTTTGTTTAGTTTGTACTGTCCTTTAACTATATATAAGAAAATAGGACCTGTTTTAAATACCCCTGAATGATTATTAAAATGATTGCAATCACTTATGGCAATGCATGCTTGCACTTTCAAGTAGACATCTCTCTACATAATTATTCCGTTTCAGCAGTACTCGGGAACAATTCCCCAAAATGTCGTCATTACATGATTGATTATGGACATTTATGGCATTGCTACTATCATTTCTCCTGATATTATACTTGTGCTGACAGTTTTGCACCTCGAGTTCCTTTTTGGATTGTCCAACATAGTACTTCTTACATGAACATGGCATCTGATAAATAACTTCATCACATTTAGGACTATTTATTATAAGAGTATAAGAGTGTTGCTTATTGTGTTGGTGAAAGAAAATACCAAACCCAGACCCAAACGAAGCACTTTCAAAGGATGTACAATGTTTTAAAAGGTAGGGTAGTATGGAAAGACCAAACAACGTTGGGTTTCTCTAGTTGGTTTAGCATTAGAATAAAAGGATTTAAGTGATTATCCAAGACATTCTTGAACGTCTTCATCATTGTATCCGTTTTTTATGGCAATGGTACGGATATATTCAAATTCATCATCTAAAAATTTTGGACTCACTAGATTAAGTGCTCTTTAAAACATGGCACGGATTGCAGATTGTTTGATGGTTCTAGTAAGGAAAGATTGAGCATGAATAATCAAATTGTTATTTGTGGTTTCCTGTAAATTTAAACTTTTACTTTTGTATCCTTTCTAACGATACATGTATCCAAGAAATTAATACAGCCAATAATTTCTTTCTTCAAGGTGAACGTTATGTTTGGTACCAAATCATTTATTTGTTGTAGAATGTCATCAATACTGTGATGAGTGTCCCATATTGCAAATGAGTCATCTACATATCGAAACCAATAAAAGTTATCTAGTAAAATACCATTGGTAATGCGGCTTTCGAAAAATTCCATATATATATTAAATAGGTGATAGGCAACTACCCATTTGCATACCAAATTTCTGACGATAGTAGCTCTTATTAAATGTAAAACATCCACCAACTATACAAAGTCTAATTAATCTTATAATTATTCCTTTGGTAAAGTAAAACCGTATTTACTCAATTCAGCATTTAAAAATTTAGCCAGGTTTGTGTGTTTTAAATACACCATACAGATACGGTAGTTTTGCATTTGTAGTACGGAATTCCTTAATCATCTCTTGGTTTTTACCGAAAACTTCTCGATGTTGTTAGCTGAAATACGCGTTTACGTTTTCTAATGGATTTGACGTCAGTTTTTCATACGTGTTTGAGTCATCCACAGCGATTTTCTTCTTGTCTATGCAATCACTTTTGTTTAATATCACAATGGTGTCGGCTTTGTCTGCTTTGGAGATATGTATGTCGTTGTACTTTTTGATATTTTTCATGGCCACATCTAAATGTTTTGGGAAAAAGTTGTAGTCGTAACGCTGTACTATGTATGCCCCATACACTAGTCCTTTTGCAAGAGAAAGAATTGTGGCATCTTCTTCGTTTTAGGGGATCTTGTTTTTCCCTCTAAAAAAACTTTACCATATTTGTAAAATCTCAGGTTTTCTTGTAGGGTTGTTAAACTTGAGGCCCAGATTTAGAGCGCATTGTTCATGGTCAGTATGGTTCTTAGTAGAGATGTTTATATGGTTCTTAGTAGAGTTTTTTATAACATTGAATGAGTCACCATATGTATTTCAATGGGATTCTTGGATCAAATTTTTCAGTTTATTTGAATGCGAGTATTTCACTTTCATGTTGCTTATCATTTGACGTAAACGCTTGTTGATGAAGTTCATAAGCCTATGTTGCCATTCTGTGGGAATGCTGTTTCTAAAGTCCCGTCGTAACACATGCACGAAGAAAAACACATTTGTCGTTACTCCTTTGCACGTTTAATGTGCAAGTTCAGTTCTATATTTTCCAATATTCCAAACTGACATTGACTTCGTCAAAAAAGATATCGGCACTGCACATTCTGCTTAAAATCCTGATCTGTAGCTTCTTCCTATGTGCCTTCTCTAAAGACTTTCTGAAATCATAGACCAGACGTCGATAGCACGGGCAGAGGTCAAGAAAAGCTTGTAGAACTCTCGTAGGTATTAAGTGAGGTTTTAATCTTCCTTTTCCACGAAGATAGATATATAAGGTTGTAGTTCACAGGGGAAAAGAAAAGCTAAAATTCCTTTTAGCTCAACAGATTCGGCCTCGAGTACTGCTGAAACGGAATAATCATATAGAGAGATATCTACTTGAAAGTGCATGCATTACCATAAGTGATTGCAACCATTTTAATAATCATTCAGGGGTATTTAAAACAGGTCCTATTTTTCTTACATATAGCTAAAGGACAGTACAAACTAAACAAAGACTTCTTTTCACTGGAAAGATGTTTGAAGAGTTGTTCTCTTATGAAACCATTGAATTGGTTATAATTATAATTGCTTTAATTTATGGATTATCCTTGATTGCAGTGGTATAAGGCGTCTTTGTCGAGCGGCTACCTTTGCCATGGGGTTGCAAACTAAGCAATGTTGTCCTTTCGCTAAGAACATATTATAATTGTTAGATAAATTGTTTTAACATATATTTTTGTGTTTTGAAATCATTTTAAATAGATTGTTACAGTAACTGACTTTCCTGTATTCCAATAACCAATGCTTATTTGACTGCTTATTTTTATTTTTCTCTCTCATATTTTAATTAAAATGTACTGTAAACTTTGTGCGCTAATTAATAAATAGCTCTCGATAAGAGCCAGTGGAGGCCGAAACTGTTGAGCTAAAAGGAATTTCAGCTTTTCTTTTCCCCTGTGGACTACAACTTCATATATTTATCTTCGTGAAAAAAGAAGACCAAAACCTCATATATATATACATATACATATATATATATATATATATATATATATATATATATATATATATATATATAATATATATATATATATATATGGAAGGCTAGTCAAACAGAGAGATGTCTCGAGTTTACAAAGTTCACTTGAAATCAACAGTAGAATAATCATTATTCAACATAAGCATAAAATGTTAATAGTAAACCTTTCACAATAGAATGAGGAAATACAAACTGAAAAAAAATAAATCCCTCTTCGTGCAACCTGGGACACAGGTGGATGCTGATAATGTTATTATGAAAACGAGATTTTCCAGTCTGCTACTGGTGCTGCGCCATTATGCAGAATAATGACATAAGTTTCTTGCCTCGGAGAGCCTTCTCCTGGCAAAGATGGTTGTATTAAAATAGTCTGGCTTCATGGGAACGGAATTTGCAGGGGCTTTTATCAGTCATATCAGGGGGCTTCCGAATGTCTGAAATATCTTCAGGGTAAGTTTTGTTTTATTTTTTTTTTTTTTTAGCTAAATGTTTTTTTGAATTAATTATTTTTTATTATACCAACGATTTCCCCAATAGATATTTTACCTTTTGATGATGATTTCTACATAATCTAATCAAAATTATTTTTAAAGGAAATTACTGATCACATAAGGTAATTATGCAAGGTTTTTCATACGATTCAGTGCATTTGTTCATCTTCCATAAAAAGTAAAAAAATTCAATATCATGTACAGTTGGACACAGGTTTCCCTGGTACACCGTCTTGCGAGACTTCGAAAAATTACATGGCAACAGTGTTTACTGAGGGAGATGGGGGGAGAACCCCTTCTCTGCTAACAAGAGTTCCACCAATAAGTTCTGGAGTTCGTTTGGTGGGCGGAGCTATTAGGATTGATTGGAGAAAGTCACACACACACACACACACACACACACACACACGAAGTAAAAATAATCTGAGCAGTTTATATCGTTGTAATGAAGATTGTTGTCTCACTTGTAATATAAGTTTGTTTATTAAGGTTCCATTTAACTTTCGGCCGCGACGTTATCTTACAACCGTGTCTATTATTATATATCGGTCATATTCATTACACAATACTTAAAGTTTATCAACATTTTAAAGTTATATTGGTTGCAGTGCTTTTCCTCTCTCTCTCTTATACTAGCTAACTTATATATATATATCTCTCTCAGCTATACTAGCTAACTTAGTGATAAGAAAAACCCCTGCGCTCAGTATGCAGTTCTGATATGTCATTAGTGTATTCAGGAGAGGATCAGTGACCAAATAATATCGAAGATTGCCCTTCCTGACAATACCCTTAATCATAACCAAAGCAAAGAAATTTCTCCTCTCTGATACTGTAATGTCATAAACTCTTGTTCCCCTGAGTGTTCGCTTGATATATTGCCCCATTTCATAACATGAAATTAACGATTGGATCTCTCTACAGTAAGTTCCATTATAGAATTATTAAAATTAGAATTAAAAAACTTTATTCCTGATATACTATCATCAAAATCGAAGGTGTGCGGCAAAAAATTATCGCCACTAATCCTTTGCCACACAGGATTAGCTGATTAGACGTTTCTGGCAACCTCCTAGGCCACCCTTACCTCCCCTCCCCCGCGCAGTTCATACAAATGGAAGACGAGCAGTGCAAACGGCCAGCAAGACATCTAATAAGGCACTAAGTAGTACAGAACCAATATCAATACAATAAGCTATGAAGGCGCACAAAATTAAAAACTTAAGAACGTCACATGCCGTAAACAACATGTGTGGGACGACTTCTGCAACACGTCATATGACGTGGTTGACATTTTAAGGGTTAACTGTTGTTTTTTCTAAAATTATGTATGCACTGATATATTAGAGACTATATATTTCGTTGACCTCAGGTGATAGGTGAAGTCATTTGGGCTTTCCTTACAGTGGCTGACATAAGAGAGTATCATCTACTGAATTGACAGTTACCTTTTAAAATGTCCCACAGAGCATATGACCCCTATACTCAGAAACGTCAACGACGGGCAAAAAATATGCCACATTTTTACTCTTGTTCATATAACTTAGGTTTTACACCAAAGATACGTTGAAAATATCAGTAGGATATAAAGCATTACATTTCAAATAATGGAACTATTTTAATAGACTTCAAGAAGCTAATAAGCGAAAATAAGTGGCGAAGTATCATATCTGTATCGGCTACACCACAGAGAACAAAGTATACAGGTAAGGCCCCGTCCACATGGTCGAGCTTTGGTCGACGAACTTTGTCCAATGTGACGTCAGAAGCGGAGAAACAGCGGGAAAAGTTAGAACTTTGCCGCATTTTCTCCGCTTCTGACGTCACATCGAACAAAGTTCGTCGAGCAAAGCTCGGCCGTGTGGACGGGCCTTAAGGCAATTTGCCAATACTGTTACTGACCTCACTGTATGATAACAGTGCTCAGCGAGTCATTCAGTTCTATAATTCAACGCTGTTAACAAGAAACGGTGATTAGGAAGACATCAAAAACATGTGGGCCCTGAGTAAGTAGGAAAGTTTACTGCAATACTCTCAATATTGTATGGAGGCATTATGCCATTTTTTTTACAGATACTTCTAACATTATATCAAGAATATCATGGTTATAATAAAACTTGTTGTGAATTTGTTTATTAAAACATATAATCAAATAACTAGTGAGAACAAAATGAGAACGTTTTAGGTCCTATTACAAAAAATATAACATTTATATTATACAATCTAATACCTTGACCATCCACCCTCTCTCTCAGTCACTTCCATCAATCTGTCGGGCATCGAATGAACAAAGTTGAAAATTTGCTGCGGTCTCGTCTACAAATTTTCCACTGAGAGTTGATGTGAGCCATGAGTTGCTGTGTTGTTCTCTCATGATCCATTTTCCATGTGTTCACCATCTGGGCCCACACGTGTTCAATCACATTCATATCTGCTCCTTTGCTCGGCCATTCAAGAAGAAGCAGGTTATCCTGTCTGGCAAACCACTCTTGAACAACCTGAGTAGTGTGAACAGGATGGGCCCTGGTGGGAAGGGAAAATTCCTTTCTCGTAACGAAGGCAAGGAGGAGGTTTGCAGCAGCTCATATCACCCATACCATGCAGACACACCCAGCCCCATACGTTGCAGGCGACATGGCCAGATCGAACCACCTCAACGATGTTACGGGGTTCATATCTGAATGAGAGAAAAAAATGGGGGTGTATAATATAAATCATATATATATTTTATATATATACTATATATATATATATATATATATATTATATATATATATATATATATATATAGTATATATATATATATATATATATATACACCTTTGGAGAATTTAAATTCTCAGTGATGAACGACACTGAAAAAATTCTATTGTGTAATTATTTATTTAATATATTATATTTGAGGAAAAAGAGCAAATGATGCCACTGTCCCTTACCTAATATTTATCTCAGAAATAACACTCTTATTTATGTTAACTCCCTTTGTATATTTTGACAGTCCACTTCCGTGGAACAAAATCCAAAGATTAATAATTAATATAAAGAAGAATGCAATTGATAATTGATGCAAGTAACAATTTTCCTTATCATACCGAGTTCTATTTGTTCGCCAGCAATGCAGCTTCCCATGCGATGTGGACGAGAAGCACTTCTCGTTAGTAAAGATGACAATGCCCCAAAAGTCCAAAACCTTATCAGCATGATGTTGGGCAAAATCAAGCCTTCCCGCCTTATGTCGCTCCGTCAAGAGCTCCCTCGTCGCTGGAGTTCTGTGATGAATCCCAGCAGCGTGGAGTCTGCGTCGTACTGTCATCGATGACACTTTAATCCAAGGTCTTCATGAATGGCCTCGTCGTTGGTTAAGGGTTGCTCTTGAGCGGCCCTGATAATGGCGTCATCCTCAGCTGGGGTGGTTTTCCGTGGACCCCCGGGCCTAGCTAAGAGAACATATTATCTTAAATGTTTAACTTATAATTTATATAACATCGCAATCAATTCTAGATTCTTCGAATTTAGTACTCTATGGATTGATCATAATTTAGTAAACATGGCTGTATATTTTTGGTTTCAAAAGAATATCAAATAGAACGAGATTACATATATCCATAATATTCTCAATTTGGTTGGTGGTTATTAAAACTGTAAATCATTCCCGAGCCATCACTGAAATGACATTTAATAAATAAACTATCGCTATCAAAAGACACACAATGACTGTGACGGGGTGGGCACAAATAAAATGCTCTTATAGGCTTAATTTTACCGAGACAACTCAATCGACTATCTAACTTTGTTCATGATTAAGGTCGGCAAGGGCCAACCACCCACCGGTGTGGAATTATTGAGGTGCACCTGAAATATTGCTGTGGTGTTGGAATGGCTGTGGATATCTGTAGTCTAACCAAAATTATAATAGCGAGAAGAAATACATTTAAGAAAGAAACTTTCTTATCAAATAAGCAAGATTAAATAACCATGAACAATGTAACATATCCACCAATCATTCAGCATAAACAACTTACGCAAGTCGATCAAGTTCCCACACTCCTCCCACCTTCTTATCCACCACTGCACCGTGGTTGGGGACACACCAACATCACGTGCAATGGCTCGTATCGAGAAGCCATTGTCGCGTAAAGTGACAGTTCGTCCTCGCAGCGCCAGATTTGTGTCCCTTCGATTCATGGTGAGTGGTTATGAAGTCTAACCCATTTAAAAATCCTGCTGACGACCTTACCTCCGTTGGGATTCAGACTCTGTTTCGAGTCGAGTAAAACAATACCATGATTCATATATCATTATATCGTTCCTTGATTGTAGGATTAGCCAATAGGGATCATAATCACCATGGTATGAAATAAAGATACTACTGTTAAATATAATATGCTCACATAATTATTGTTCCTGTTAATAATTACATTGAGAACTGAATACTCGTTGAACACTGCTTCGTAAAATGAGCTCGGTAAAAGTGTTCGCGAATTCTCTAACCTATTTCTCTGTAACTAAGATTCGTATAAGTACGAGATTTTGCTATAGTGTACTACGATTAGCCAGAAATGGATATGACACAACAGTATAAAAAAATTCGCCTACCCTCTCCCTCCACCCCCACTTCCACCCCCTTCCTCTTCCTTCCCTCACATCTCCTCCCCCTCCTCTCTCTCTCTCTCTCTCTCTCTCTCTCTCTCTCTCTCTCTCTGAATGTTACTTCAGTGTAAGTATATTTTGTACGATTTTTTTTTATCTATCCATCTATCTAATCTAAAAATAATAATTTACAATATTGTTTATATCTAACGATTCACTTGGTTGTTACCTGCCAGCAAGGGCATTCCGGTACGGTACGGCACGGTTGATATTTAGCCTATGTATCAGGTACGGAATTACGCAACGACAATTTGACCAAAGTACGGCACGGTATAGTTCAGGTACGGAAAAATGTGCAAAAAACAAAGGAACAATATTAATGAATTATTATTAATAATAACCAGTTTTTTTACTATTATTCTTAGCATCAGCAGCAGCAGCAGTAGTAGTAGCTATTACTATTTATATCTTAAGGTCAAATTGTTTTTTCTTTCTTTAGTGACTATTGACTTGGATAAGGAGTAAATGATTATAATTATTAAAGTGAGAGATATCTGCATGTATGGTGGAGTAGTAGAACGATAGATTTTGTGATTGATGGTAAAGCTACTGTTATACTTGTGTTTGGTTACCTCCTTCGCAATCTTCATTTGGACTCAGGGCATCAGCCATATGCTTGTATTACGAAGGTGAAGAAGAGATGGCCGCCTAGGAACATCACTGTCGGCGTGGTAGCAGAAATCCGTTTGTCACGCAACTTTTCAACTTTTTTTTTTTTAGCAAAGAGAGAGCCGCCAATTGCCTACAGATTGGTTTGAATAGGTAACTGGTTACAGTTGCTCTATGTGTTACAAATAAAAATTGAGCATTTTTACCGGACATTCATTTGAGTTAAAGCCTTGATTATACCGAAAAATTATAGGAAAATCTCGTACTGATACCAGTCTTCATTACAGTGTTATTGACCAAAAACTTGACTGCACTGTCTGTGAAACCCACAGTAAGAGAGCTTTACCAATCACAAATAAACATTACCTTTTATCGGAAATGTTTTTAATTATACGTTTTGAAGTTAACTGTAATTGCGGTTGTTTTTTATTTATACTTAATGGTAATTGTAATTGTAACTGAAAAGTTCAAATAATAAAGTACTTTATTTGAAATTGTTATCCTGGAGCAGCCCTCTTACTTTTCGAGAACTCATCTTAACCAAATGCAACAGAGAGATGTTTTGAGCCGCTACCCAATTTATTTATTATATTATTAAGGGAGAATCTTAACAAGCCAGCTACCAATTCTAAAAAAAAAAATTTTATTCCATTTATTTCCTTTTTTTGTGCAAAAAGTTTTGTGAAATTTTTTCCAATATTTAAGTTCTGTATTTCAGTATTATTGAAGTTGTAATTGTAATTCGATAACAGGTCAGGTAATTATGATTCTAATTGTAATAGACATAAAGCCAACGTAATTACCCCTAACCAGCTTATATTATATAAGATATGCGACAGTAGCTACTTCATACAAAATAGATGAGCATAAAAATAATGGGAAAAAAAAAATTTTTATGCATACATTGGAGAAAACTGATTAGAAATTCAGTGATTTTTCCACTACACTTCGGCTTCTCTCGGGGCACCTCTGAATTGTTCAATCTTTAATAAATCGACTTTACCTTTCTCGGGATCTATGTGGTTCTCCACCCTTATTTGGCCAGGCAACCAATTCAAATCCTCTCGACCTTTAAACCATTCCTGGACTATTCTGGCCGTATGGATGGGGCAGCCGTCATGAATGAAAATTACAGGACTAGGTGGAAAGGGATAATTCCGCTGTTGAATGTGAAGGGAGGAAGAAATCCTGAAGAATTGTTTTAACATAATGTTTTTCCAACTGGTGAAAAACCCTTCCCCAGCTTGGTTGGGATAATCACATATACCATGTAAGGAAATCCAGGCCCACACGTTTATGGTTACAAGCCACTCCTGGCCACTTAGTAAATGTTTCCTCGGTGGTATCTGAAGGAAAACAATCTAAATTTTTTACAATTTACGCGTTGCTTTCCGTAAAAGAGAAAATAATGATATATCGTTTGGGGGAATGTAATGCTATGTAACAACCCCTGCATTAGGATAATGTTTATTCATCTATGAGGATTAATACTTATTACAAGTTTGCCTCCTCCAACCTCTTATACACTAAAACAGCTCGAAAGCTGATTAGTAGAATTTCACGTTAAAGAGGAACAGCACCACCTTTAGTAAACAGTGTTTTCAAACAGACAATTAACAATGACAGTAATGACCTGAGATGTTGCAATGCCAGTAACAGCCAATCAATCAATCAGTCCCAGTGATAACGATATCACTGCTATTACACGCTAACAAGTTTGTCACCCAATCATGGCTAGACTGAGGTGTTGTATAAATTTTGATAGGGCTTCTGTCCTTTGCTAGTAGTATTCGTTATAGTCTCCAAATGAACAGCAACATATTGTTCTCCGGGCGCAGATCGTCGCTCTACGAGAAAGTGGGCTTTCAATAGGTACTGTTGCACAGCGTCTTGACGTCTCCCCTACAACAGTAAATAAATGGAAAAGGAGGCACGCTTAGACTGGGAAATTGACCGACTTTGGATAGCATTTATTTATTTCATTTATTTATTAATTTTATAAACTATAAACCTTATAAACCCGTGAAATTATGAAACCTAAATTACAGTTGCCTTGATCCTGTTGAACTCTAATAGTGATTCTTTCTCTTTACTTCCCAGAATACCAAATAGCGTTCCCATAAGTAAAATCAGGCTATAATTAATCTTGATTATCTAGGTATCTGCATGTTAATTACGTATTTCAGTTCGAAGACCTCCACCACGAATGACCACCCTTGAGGATAACGACTACATTCGACGAGCAGCATAAGAAGATCCTTTTACCAATACTATTGCTATTTGTGAACGTCTGGCATTAAATGTTTAGGCTATGACGGTGCGAAGACGTCTGCATGAGGCAGGAATACCTCATAGAATTCTTGCCAAGAAGGAATTTCTCGGCATCGTGCTGATAGGCTTGCCTTCGTTCAACGGTTTGTGGGGGAGGATATGGAATTTTGGTCTCGAGTCTTATGCAGTGACGAAAGGTCTTTTACTAGCAGAAGTCACGGCAGAATACATAACTGAAGACCGAGTAATATAAGGTGAGTTTCTAAAATCATTAATAACAGTCAGACTATAATAATTATAAGCAAGGGTAATATTATAATCAAAAGATAATAATTTTGTCAATAACCATGTATTTTCCGCTGATTGAATTATATTGCCACGAGAAGTGGGAAAATAAAAATTCTTCATTGAAAACCCCCCATTAGTTCTACTATGGCCAGCTTTCAGGCATTAAGCGAATACATTATTAATGTTATGAATAATCACGTAGGCAAACTTATAATATAGAGTAATGCCTGTTTACTGAATTAAAGAATATCATATCATAACGGACTGTTGCAGATCAAAGTTAATGCTATTATAAGTATTAATCTTTGCAGATGAATAAACATTCGTAACTTATTGCAAGGGTTGTTACTTAGCATTTTATTTCCCCAAACGATATAGGATTATTTTCCTATTACGAAAAGCAAAGCGTGAATTGTTAATAAATTAGATTTTTTCCTTTTAGATACTGCAGAAGAAATTTACGAGGTGACCAGGAATGGGCATGTCACAGTAAACGTGTGGGGCTGGATCTTCTTACATTATATGGATGATATCACCAGGATTGAGTGGAGGCTCACTTGTAAAAAATACATTGAAATTCTTCAGGATTTCTAACTTCTTTCACTTTAACAGCGGAATTATTCCACCCCACCTGCTCCTGTCATTTTCATTCACGACCGCTGCCCCATCCATACGGCCAGAATAGTCCAGGAATGGTTTCAAGGTCGAGAGGATCTGCAGTTGCTTGACTGGCCAAGTTAGGATACAGACATGAACCTCACTAAGAATATTTAGGCTAATTTGGTAAAATGTTGGGAGCCTGAGAGGGAGAGGAGACCAGATCAACTTATGAACCTCTGAGAACACGATGGAAACTCTTCCACAACCAACCACAGATCGTCAGAAACCATGAATCTTCTATGCCTAACAGATTGCAAGAGGTGATCTAGAAGGAAGGTGGCTGGACTTCTCACTAATATTAAAAATAAATGTAAAAATTGAGTGTGTATATTTGGATTACCCCATGGCTTCCGCTGAACTTCCATGTCGTATGATGTAAAAAAAAAATCGTAAATAGACCTATGGATATCGTTTAGCTCCAGGTCATGGTTATTATAATTTATTTATTAGAAAGGTGAATTTGATATTTTAAAGGAGTTCAAAATCCTGATTTTTTCTTTAAAATTATCTAAAAAGAGAACCCTAGGACAATATGACTGAAGGGGCTGTTTAACAATAGAGACGTCTGTCTCTTATCCTCACACGAATGATGATAAGAGCGAAAGGAATTTCTGTCCGTATGACATTAAAACATTTATCACAATCAATATATTAGAAAATATAAGCCAAGTAGATATGTTTATCCAAATCATGTAATAATTATTGTAATGAACGGCGTGTAGGGAATAACCTCTACAGTATATTCAAGAGGGAATACAAACCCAACCATGAATACATGAAACCTCTGAATATCAACAATGTTTTTTCATCATTGGCAAACGAATTAAGTTTATCATATGGGAATGGTTAAAAGTTTGCACCAAGTTTGGGAGTCTCTTCACTTTCTATTACACGTTGTGGAATTTTCTCTGTCCCTAGTAGTTTCATTTTTGATTCATCAGTAACGTCTAGTCTCTCTCTCTCTCTCTCTCTCTCTCTCTCTCTCCTCTCTCTCATTCTATATGTATTTACAATTTAAAAGAGAGTGAGTTTAACCCAATCCTTCTTCTTGTAAATGTTGTTGTATTCAGAAAAATCTACAGTATAATAAAATATTTAGGATAAACACTAAAAACACGTAGGCATTAAAGATAAACAAGAAAATATTTCAAGTGGAGCTTTTCGTTAGCCATAAACTCTATCCACGAGCATATCTAGTACTTCGTCCACTCATCGAGGTCGTAACAGGCCCACCTTACCCCTAGCCCCCCACCCATTTCAGTTGTAGCAAAGCCAGGCTGAGGACATCGGTACAGCAAAAGCAAGAAGCTTGTCAGTTTGAATTACATTTTAGAATTCCAAAACCTTTAAGACGGCTTAACAACAAGAACTCTATCCCCGACACCACTCCCCCCGCCCCCCGAAATATATATGCATATATAAGTTTAGTCAAAGATTAAAGGGTGTTAATGACATATCAAAACTGAATACTTAGCGCAGTGGTATTTCTAGATGACATGTCACTTTAAAGTAGCTAATATGAGAGAGAGAGAGAGAGAGAGAGAGAGGAACTAAGGTGTCGGACACTTAAAACACTTTCACCGAGTTTTTGGGTATGTTCAATGAAGTGTTGCTGCGCTTCTCTTTATAGCTTCCTATTATGTTATTGGTAGGAAATGCACTGCAACCGATACTATAAACTTGGCTTACGTGATAAGGTTAAAATATCCTGTTATGATGTTCGTGATTCTCTCCAATACCAATATAACTCTAAAATTTTGATCAATTTTAAGTACTGCGTAATGAATATCACCGATTTATAATAACAGACACGGTGGCAAGATAACGACTTAGACGAAAGTTAAATGGAATCTTAATAAACAAACTTATATTAAAAGTGAGACAGTAATCTTAGTTACAGCGATATACCCTGCTCAGATTTCTTTTTTTTTTTTTTTACTCCGTGTGTGTGTGTGTGTGTGTGTTTCTCCAACCATACCTAATGACTCCTCCCACTGAAAGAATTCCAGAGCTTATTGGTGGAACTCTTGCTAAGAGAGGAAGAGTCCTCCCCCCATCCCCCTCAGTAAACACAGTTACCATATAATTTTTCGAAGTCACTCAAGAAGGTGTACCAGGGAAACCTGTGTCCAACTGTACATCTCTAAATCATGTGACATTGATCCTCGGCTATATGATTTTTTAAATTATTTTTTTATTTATTTTGATACAACTTTTTACTTGCACACTATACGCCACAGAAAATATTACCTTTGAGTTTAAAAGAAAACCAATATTCGTTGTAAAAATCCTTTACCCTTTGAATTTTTGAGGGAGACGTCCGGTTATTAAAAGTTAAACTGCAGTTCTTTATAGAAGGGATTTTAGGAATGATTTTCCTTTATTATTTTCCACCCTTCAAGCATTCCTTGAAATGAGGAAAGCATTAGTAAATTTTCGCATAGTTTACTAAATGACTTTTAGGTATAACTAGTTGATGGGGGGGGGGGGGGGGGGGGGGGGGGGGGAATAATTACTAATACGCAACTAAAGAAAGAAAATTAGTAGGTTTCTATGAATGAACTGACTGGCTAATGATAGTTGAATACAGTTGACTATTGAATGTGTGTGTATTGATCTCCAAGCAGATACCACTGACAAAATCGGAAAGTATTATCCTAAGTGTACGAAAAACAACAATAAAAAACTTTTGCAACCCATTATAAAAAAAAATATCCTTAACATCTTCGAAAAAAAAAATGCTTAGCTGCTTCAAATCAAAATGGATAATCAACATTTTCCTATGACCTGATTACCTAATATAAAATTTCTGTCTAATACGAATTTCACGTACTGGACCACCGTGGTTAGAGGATACTGTCTCAGCACAGAAGTCACTTAATGGAACTGACGTTGCTAGGTAATCTAACTATGATCATTAACTGAACCATGTTTGCAATTCCGTAGTTAGTCAACGTCCTCCCTCATGCAAAGTTACGGGGTGCTGAAGGACGTATTGATGATAGGTCAACATTTTGATTATCGAGAAAAGCTGAAGGTAATCCAGTATCAAATAGAGCGGGTACATGCAGATACATACGAGCACGACCTAAAACTTACTTGGAATAACTGGTAATAAGAATATCTTACCAGGAACACATTGGGTGCGTGCCAGTTAGTTGAGGATGGTTTCGTAGATGATGGATAACGCATTGTGGTAACTTTTGATGACAATGAATGAAGATACCTCATACACCATAAATTCCGAATATTTGCTCTTGTCTTCATTGAATTACTGACACACATAAGGTTGTCATTTTACCTCTAGTTTATTTCGCAATCACTTCAAGAATGAGATTTTGTTAAATATGAGAATTATTGATATAGTTTATTGTACTTAAGTTTTTTTTCCACCCGTTGTTAGTCAAGTAATTAATATGAATAATCGATGTTTTAATTATAAAAAAAGTAAATCAGAACATCATTTGAGTAATGTATGTCTGAGTAAATAATAATTTTGATAATAAAACAGATACAGCGAAGTTGATATACCACATGTGTAAGTGTTTACATAATAAAAATATGGAATGTTAGTCCATATATATAAAAGTCTAAAACTAAAGAGGTCAACCAGATTGCTTGCAGGAATGTGATCAGACTAGAGACGCTAAAGATGACGTATACAATAAGTATGTAAGCTAAGATAACATGCCGTCACCTGTAGTCATTCAATTGTTTATAAACATTAGTCCAAGCTCCCTGCTTGAGACAACTACCCCGACCTATTATTCAAACGGCCTACGTGATCTGTAGCGTGTCTCATTCGATTGTGTGTTCGTATGAAACTATGTCATCTGATAGTATGTTCATATGTTCGAACTACTGTCTGTTCCTTCATAACTTGTAACAGAGATGGTAGACAGGCAGAACAGAGTTAGCTATCGTCATTAGAAGACCTGTACCTCTTTACCTAAGCTTTATCATGTAGAGGAATAGGATTAGCCATCATCATTGGCAGAAGCGATCAAGCTATCGTCATAGAAGACTTGTCGATCATACCTGATTTTTATTCATGTAAAACTTCAGAAGAATATACTATTTTTATACCTTGTGTTTTCTACAAGAACCTCACCGAACCATGAGTTTTTAACACATCGTCGTAAAGATAATACCGACTTCGTAAGTGATCTACAAAACCCCAGACACTCCATTAAAGATGGAAGTGCAATACCAACCGACTTAGCGTATAGATTATCGCTAGTCTAACATTACCTCATAGGGCGCCTTATCATACAAGGCACAAGCCCTAATATTTGGTGGCAGCGGTGGGATAATATTAGGGCTTGTGCCTTGTATGATAAGGCGCCCTATGAGGTAATGTTAGACTAGCGATAATCTATACGCTAAGTCGGTTGGTATTGCACTTCCATCTTTAATGGAGTGTCTGGGGTTTTGTAGATCACTTACGAAGTCGGTATTATCTTTACGACGATGTGTTAAACTCATGGTTCGGTGAGGTTCTTGTAGAAAACACAAGGTATAAAAATAGTATATTCTTCTGAAGTTTTACATGATGAAGATCAGGTATGATCGTACAAGTCTTCTATGACGATAGCTTGATCGCTTCTGCCAATGATGATGGCTAATCCTATTCCTCTACATGATAAAGCTTAGGTAAAGAGGTACAGGTCTTCTAATGACGATAGCTAACTCTGTTCTGCCTGTCTACCATCTCTGTTACAAGTTATGAAGGAACAGACAGTAGTTCGAACATATGAACATACTATCAGATGACATAGTTTCATACGAACACACAATCGAATGAGACACGCTACAGATCACGTAGGCCGTTTGAATAATAGGTCGGGGTAGTTGTCTCAAGCAGGGAGCTTGGACTAATGTTTATAAACAATTGAATGACTACAGGTGACGGCATGTTATCTTAGCTTACATACTTATTGTATACGTCATCTTTAGCGTCTCTAGTCTGATCACATTCCTGCAAGCAATCTGGTTGACCTCTTTAGTTTTAGACTTTTATATATATGGACTAACATTCCATATTTTATTATGTAAACACTTACATTAGCTCGGTCAGCTACCAAAACCAACTACTGAATATTACTCAAACTTGACTTGCATTTGACTTATAGGAGTGTGATACAGACACTATGTGAATATATATATATATAAGTAAATAAAAATTCATGGTGTACATGAATTGTAAAGATAATACCGACTTCGTAAGTGATCTACAAAACCCCAGACACTCCATTAAAGATGGAAGTGCAATACCAACCGACTTAGCGTATAGATTAGATTATCGCTAGTCTAACATTACCTCATAGGGCGCCTTATCATACAAGGCACAAGCCCTAATACATGTAGTATGATAGCTATTCCGAATGTCTGGCAATCACAAAAAACTTGTAGCTCCCATTAGCAGTTTTCTTTGTTTAATTCTTTTATACAAAACTAAAATATATATATTCATATTAACATGATTCACTAGTTTTCTTATACAACATAGAAATCGTTATAAACAGCGATAATAAAAATTAAAATTTACCGAAAGAAATAGCCTCTCTATTGCTAAAACTGGTCTGAACTAACTTCACTGTCCTAAAACGACAATTTCTCTAGTTGCTTCGTAACTCGACGGGTTCCCTGTGAATTTACTTAATAAATTTCGGACCCACAAATTTCCTAGCGGTTTTGCTTTTGCAAACTCGTCATCGTGGAAGTATGAATAGATAACGGAAACTGAAGGGGATCTGCATATAACAGATGGACGAGTCAACAGTGCAAAATTTGCCTTCGGAATAACGAATCGACTTTTGGCCTTCGGAAATATGACTAAAATTGATCTATACAAATTTGGAGTAGAACGGAAAGTATTATACGTAGAATGAGGTATGTTTCCCTAAACTAAGAGGAAATTCAATAAAATAAATGCTACTTGTATTTAAAGATTATCGATTAATGACAAGGTATCTTCATCCATACGCATGCATATTCAATTCAGTGTTTGTTGATGCATTACATACGACATTCCAAAAATGGTGATATCATTTTCTTCATACAGATCATTCACTTTTTACGAATTATTCAATTAGCATTTTGGCGTTGTCAACTACTTTCGCATTTTCAATCGCAAAATGTGACTGCAAAATTGTGCCATTTTGTATTGTGACCATGTACGTTTCTTTAGTAAGAAATGAAAGCTTGTAGGCTAATATTATACATGATAATGTATATTGGACTTCAAATGTAATGTAAATTGGAATCCAAGATTATAGTTATGCTTATAAATTTACACCTTAAAGTGACACAATCATGAGGACAGAATACGAAGTAACAGCTGGTTACCGAAAAACATGCGTTTGCTTTCATGCCTAAAATTCAAGCAGCGTACAAATGGTAGTTATATTCTGAGTGTAAATAAAAAGTGAAAATTAACGCTAACAATTTATTGATTGGCCATAACAACATAAGAATGTGTGACATGGTCTATAAACATAATACAAATGGTTATGCATCGCTCCAACATATTCTCTTCAGATTATCCAAATTTCTAGGAATCTAATTAATCAATAATTCGCCACATTACTTAGCAGATTAAAGTTCAGAGACACTCATCATATCCCTATTAGCCAATCACTACCAAACTATTATAATTAGATCAATGCAAAAATCAAATACTGAAAAAAGCCTGCAAAAAAAGGGAACAAAGTCCAATATAGAGGGACTTTCATTTAAAATAATTAGAGACTACAATTAAGCAATGTCTCCATTTTAGAGTTAATTATATGACAAAGAAGATAACCATACATTATTTCACATCAAAATAATTGCTCCAACGGATAAGATGTCGTCTCTAACTAAAGAAATCAAATCTTATGTTCAGTTCTGGCAACTCCTGATGTGGAAAAAATCACCATTAGTGAAAAGATTCAGGTCCCTCCAGTCCCCTAAAAATCAAACCTTGATTAGTTGTCCTTATTACTTCATCACTTTAATGACTTGGCAGATTGAGGAAGCAACTGCTTTCCTCGAAACTTGTGTCATTAGAAGTTGAACATTGCTAGATTTTTTCTAATGTTTTTTTATAAAGGTTTTTCATTACTTGAGGTTGGCGGAATCTTGAAAATTACTCTTGTTAAAATTATTTACTTGGATTATAATTATAGTAGTGCCGTAAGACACGTATTTATGAAATAGTAACCAAAAAGCAGTAGCTATCAAAATGATTCTAAGAAAAACACAAAATATCTCTCTCTAAAAGAAGGAAAATGGAACATAATTAGTCTAAGCAAGGAGCTTAGGGTATATATCTGTTTCTTTTACTATCTACCGTACAAATATCAATCCATCAATCTGGCTTTATATATATTGATGCTCTTGCGCTTGCGTGTGCACACACTCTCACACACCACACACACACACACACACACACACACACACACACACACATATATATATATATATATATATATATATAATATATATTTATATATATATATCTGACAAAAAACTACAACCGTGAAGAGATATGTTTAAAAGGAGTGTTACTAAATGCTTTAACTGACTTACATAAGAAAAATATCCTGTTCCCCGCAGATTCATGATAGCCATCCACTCGCTAAAAAAGTTAGATGTTATAATAAGTAGATCCGACAAAGACGGCAAAATCGTAATAATGGACAAAGACTTCTACCTTGACAAAATCAACCAGCTCCTTAGCGCACAAACAACAACCCATACGAAAAACTGACGAAAAATCCCCTCCAAAACGTTCCCACAGAATTTTTTCGGGAAAGTAAGATTAATTGGCAAAGACAAAAAGAGTATTGAACTATTAGAGAAATTTAAAGTAATTAATCCTAAATTACCCTATTTTTATGGCCTTCCCAAAACTCGCAAAGACAATCTTCATTCAGACCCATCGTTTTCATGTTGCCGGTGCTTTCAATTACAAAATTTCTAAATGGTTAGCTGGCCTCCTTTCCCCTTTTTTAGGCACTTTTTTCTCCCAGTCACATTAAACATTCGGAAGATTTTTGTCACAAATTCAGAGAAGCACATATACCACTTCACAACATAAAACTTTTAAGCCTTGGCGTAGATTCCCTGTTCACTAAAGAACCAGTACAGGACGTTCTTCAGTTTTTAAGGGTAAAATTATCCCCCTATTCAGATCATTTCCCATTGACGCTTGACAAAATAATAAAGCTAGTTGAATTATGTGCATCTAATAACGTCATTTTTCATTCGGGGAATCATTCTACAAGCAAAAATTCGGGTTTGTTGGGTAGTATGGGTGTAGTCCTTTAAGTCCTGTTCTAGCCAATCTGTACATGGAATACTTTGAAACTACAGTAATAAATGCGATAAAACCCAAAAACATGCTGTGGATGAGATACGTGGATGATATCCTAACATTTTGGGATAATAGGTGGGGCAATTTCAATGAATTCCTCTCGAAATTAAACACCATTAGTGCCCAGCATCAAATTTAAAGTTGAATGGGAAACAGACAACAAAATTCCTTTCTTGATGTTTTAATAATCAGATACGACAGAATACAATTTACCATATACAGAAAACCAACGTTCTCATTTTCATACATTCACTACTTTAGCTATCATGACGTTACTATCAAGATGGTGTAGCCTTACGAATTTGTTCCCCAGAAGAATTCCTGGAAAAAAGAATTTGAACTAATTCGCAAGCAACTTTCGTCTTTAAAATACCCTGACCATATAATTGAGAAAGCAATTCACAAAGCAAACGTAATTTTCTACCGACCCCCTAAAGACAAGACCAGAGATACACCCAACAATAAAATAATAATTCCCCACCTGGACACGATTAAGAGAATAACCAAACCCCCTGGGAAAATCGAACCCTTTTGTATTTACTTACCCAAACACCTTAGCCAAATCCCTGATTAACGTCCAACAAAAGACATCTCCAAAGGACTCGGGGTATACGAAATCCCATGCCAGGACTGTGACCAATCTTACTCGGATTTACAGGTAAATCCCTTCCCCAGAAATTAATACAACACAAACGGTCAGTTAGGTATGGACAACAGAACTCGGCTATTTTCAACCATATAAATGAACATAACCATAGAATAAACTGGAATTTGTCACGTGTAATTTATAGCAGCAACTGCCGGTACAAGAGTCAAATGATGGAATCGGCCTTAATAAAAGCGAGGCAGGTAATGAACATCTCAAAAGGAGCATGGATTTCGGACACGATCGACAACGCCTTCATTCAACCAACCCTTAAGAAAATTAAAGGAAGATTATCAGCGGGGGTGACTTAAATGGCTTGTTTTGTGGATGGACCCTCTTGGTATAAATACCACCTTTTCTGTAAACTTTTCTCATTTCATCTACCTGAAGAGGGAGACAGCAGTCTCTGAAATATAGTACTTTTTCTCTATATTTTTGGTGTTTTTATGGGCTCCTTTTATTAGATATATATATATATATATATATATATATATATATATATATATATATATATATATATATATATATATATTATATATATATATATATATATATATATATATATATTATATATATATATATATAATATATATATATATATATATAGGTATATATAAGTAGCTCACCGATATAACTGATAAAAGTGTCCGATCTTACACTTATAACAGAAACTCCGATATATCGTTGTGTATATACGCGAGTGCGTGTTTTTGGTATAAAGGATATTTATACCCTGTACCATTTAAACTAAAACGCCTGTAACCGCCTATTTTAACAGTTCATTGCATTATTTAATAGTTAAAACAAAAGTATACCTTAAGTGATTACCAAAACAATTTTATATAATTTCGAAAAAAAATACACACCGAACTATCACCACAAACCACCTAGTTATCTTACATTACCCTACTACAACTGTTATTCTTAAGTGTATACACCCCTGAAACGGTTATAACAATGATCTTTTAAATCTAAAGTATCAATATTAATTAATGTAAACATACAAAATATCTATTTAGATCTACGATCTCATATCCGTAATTCTAAAAAACTAAATATTTTCTGGAGAAAGTGATCTTTTGCCAAGATTAAACAGTACAACTATGTTTATAATAATAATGGTTTAAATAAAGGCTTCTTTGGTAGCTGAATCCAATTACAGTATTTCCCTTGTATTATCATATTGTTAATGTATTACAGAATATAAATATTGCCATCGAACCCCATTTGCACTTCATATTGTTTACATTCTCAAAATCTCGGTTGATTGAAAATTAATGATTTTTTTTTCCTAGAATACAAGTGCTTGTCTTCTATTTTGGATTCCAATGTTGACAAAATATTAGCTGATGTTAGGCTTACACACAACAGAAAGTTAAGAAATCTTGGTGTTGACGTTAGTAAGAAAATAGATAGTAGTAAAGTAATTTTGATCTTTTTAAATAGAAATGTAACAAAAGAGGAAAAGTATATTCTTCTCTTGATCTTGATTTTCCCTTGAATCCCATAAAATTCAATTTCTTTAAGCATTTTTCAAGTTTTGAAAAGAAACTGCTACATTTATAGTACTGAAACCCTTACTTCTCGTTTTAGCAAAATAAATGTAATTGCATAAACTATATATATTATGTGTATATTATATATATATAGATATATTAGATATATATATATATAGATATATAGTAGATAGGAGAGAGATGAGATAGCAGATAGAGAGATATATAGTCTAGGATGAGATATAGGAGAGAGATATATGAAGATTATATATATAGAGAGAGAAGATATGAGATGAGTATATATAGATAGCGATAGAGATAGAGATAGGATATATATAGATAGAGATAGATATATATAGATAGATAGTGGATAGAGACGAGTAAGAGATAGAGATATAGAGAGAGATAGATAGATAGAGTATATAGAGTATATAATAGTATAGTAATAGTATATATAGTATAGTAATATTAAAAATATTATATATATATTATGATATATTATTATATATATATAATAGTATATTATAGGGATATATAATAATATATATATATATTATTAAGTAATATATATTATAATATAATATAAAATAATAATATGATGATAATTATATACGATATAATTATATAATAATACTATAGATATATATTATATTATATATATATTAATATATAGTAGTCTAAGATATTATATTATATAATACTATACTATAAACTATATAATTTAAGATATATATATATTATATTTAGTATATAATATATAGATATATATATCTATAGATATATATATATATTATAATATAGTGATATTTATATTGATATAAGTATATTATATGAATAATAATATAATTAGATATAATATAAATATAAGTCTATATGATATTATATATATATATATATATAATTAATATATATATATATATATATAGGTATATATAGTATAGTATAGAAGTTATAAATCTAAATGATATAGATATTAAAAATAGTATATAGATAATAATATATATAATATATATATATATATTATATATTATATTCTAGTATATATATGAGTATATATATATTTATATATAGTATATTATTAGTATATGTAGCTAGTGAGATATATATATTATAAAAAAAATATATATATATATACTATAGCGTATATATTATAATCTATAGGAAATTATATTAATATAGTTATATTAATGGTTGGAGTTAATATATCTATATCATATTATATATATATGATATACTAAAGATATATAATATAAAGAGTATATATAATTATAAGTATCTAATAAGAATAATATAAAAAGTAATTATATATATATATAATAATTATATTAATTATTAATATATTATAGTAATACTATTAATATATAGTATATATAGATAGATTATATTATTATAATTATATTATATAATAGTATAAATATATTATATATATAATAAGATAAGATATAGAATAATATCTAATAGATATGTATAAGAGGGATATATAATATATAATCTAGATATTATATAATTATAATTATTATTATAGTATAATATATAGTATATATATATTATTAGATTATATATAATATAAGTTTGAATATATATAATTATCTATAGGATATATATAAAAGATATATATATTAATATAAGTTAAATTATATAATTAGGTATATAGTTATAATATTATAGGTATAGTAGATTATATATCTATATATCTAGTATATATATATAATATATACAAGTTATAGTATATAAAATATATTAATATATATATATACTAATATATACATATATATATATATATACTATATCAGATATATATATATATATATATATATCATATATATATATACAGATATATCATATATATAGATATATAGAATCTATATATATATATATATATATGTATATATATAGATATATATAATATAATATATATATGTATATATATATATATACTATATATATATATATAGATATATATATATATATACATATATATATATAATATCTATATAGAGTATATATATCATCTATATATATATATATATATATATATATATACACTATAGCGATATATCTCTATATATATATTTATGTATATATGTTACGCATAATGTGGATAGTTGCCTAATGTGAACATTAGGCAGAAAATTGCCTAATGTGTACATTAAGCAAGCAGTTTGCATAAAGTTTACAATTTGTTAACATTAGGCCAAAAATGCCTGGTGTTCAAATTATGCAGCTCAATTTTGCCCGATGTGAATACGACTGCCTAAGCTAAACATATATTATGGTTTAGAGTAGAAATGGAAATTAATCCAACAGACAACCCACGGGAGGTTACAAGAGAATGCAACATGGTTAATGTAGAGACAGTTTAAAGAATTCCAATTTATGTGAATAAATACAAACATAATTAATGCAGTATCAGTAAAAGAGAAATAAGTCAATAGATCTCAGGGTTCCGTTGAGTCCAATCAGAAAATTTTGCATGATCTGCCCGGGTGACAGCGCGAGTTGCATTTAAATGTTTTTCTTAGGCAGATGCATCGTCCTGGTGTACATTGAGTAGTACATTGACACTTTATATATCCTTGCCCACCAGTGGTTCTTGCTGTTGCTGTTCTAATCGATAGGCAGATATGAGGAACCCCTTCAGACTTCATCAGGGGCTGTTTGATTGCACTTAGATCAGCTACTGTAAATTTTGGTCCAAGAATTCTCTCCCGACGACGTACAGTGTATAGTCCATCTTGTTCCTTGAGGACGACCACTAACAGATTTTTAGGATCTGTTGGACCACGATCGACATCCGGGACCCTCAGCGTAGCACACTGACCAATGGATAATGGCTTAAGTGACAGACCCAAAGTTGCGAACAATATTCGAATAACACTCCAGGTATAGTGGTTCGTCATTCAATTCACATTAGGCAAAATGCCCTAGCCTAATCTGAAAATCATGCATAATGTTGACAATAGGCAAGTAATTTGCCTATTGTCAACATTGTGCAAAACAAATTGCCTAATATGGAGATTAGGCAATTTTTCTGCCTAATGTTCACATTAGGCAATTATCCACATTATGCGTAACACACACACACACACACACACACACACACACACACACACACACATATATATATTATATATATATATATATATATATATATATATATATATATATATATATATATATATATATATATATATATATATATATATATATATATATATATTTATATATATATATATATATATATATATATATATATATATATATATATATATATATATGTATATATAACAATTCAGAAAGTCGCAGACAATCACATCAGAAAGAACATTTATTAGAGACGTTTCGCATATACAATGTGTATCTTCAGTCTGTTGAGATATAAAACATGTTCACATTAACACTAAAGAAAAGTGGGAACCATATGATAACAAGTAAAAATTAATACAAGTCTATAATTAACTTAAAATTTACAGAAAGGATTAAAAGTTAATGAGAAGTAAAACCGAGAAGTAAAAAGTATAAATCAGAAGCAAATACTGAGGCGCAACCAACCATTAGTTGAGAAGGAAGGAGGTAGAATGACTAGACTTTGGCAAGAAGTTAAAAAGATGACTATGCCAGATAATGCGGAGAAGATGAAACGCCACTATTCAATGAGGTAACAAGACATTTAATATATAATGACTCTAGGGTGGTTAGTAATCAGAGCCTTTGACTGAACCTAAATTAGACAAGTGCTGTTACTTCACCTCTAACTTACAATTGGTTGCATGATTTTTGATGTTCGAGTGTTCAAGCCTACTTAATTTTTGACCTGTCCTAAAACTAAACCCCATGTGACTACAGTATCTCATCTGCAGCAGCATCCTAGTTGATCAAACGTAAATTCCTGGACATCCCGGGCACGTGAATTTGTATACTAAGCTGGATTGCATGAACTGCTGCGGATGATCTTTGAAGTGAAAAAAAATTAAATTTTTCTTGGGTTGTTTGATATGTTTTACAGTTAAACAGGGAATTTCACTTTCAGCAATTCTAGTTAAAGAAACGAAAAAACGCCCTTGGGCTAGATTAAAGATTTTAAAATCAGCTACCCACACGTGGTCACAGGTAATTTTGTCAGAAAACAATACATTTTGAAAACCGAGACGTATATGACCAGACAGTACACATTACTAAAATCCCGAGTATCAAATTAATGATTTAGGAGTGGTGCGGTCAGACAAAGGCATTTTAATTCGACAAAAAATACACTTTGTATTAGTAATATGAAATTTACAAAAATATTCAAACAACGAGTGAGAAACGATCATAGGATATATATATAGCAAGGATGAGAGAGAGAGAGAAAAAAACTAAAAACATGTAGGACTAATTAATTATTAGTTAATTCATTCATTTTAAGATCCTTCACAAACATTTTACAAGAATTTGGGTCCAAATGGTACAATCCCAGACTAAGATTTAGGTTGTTTTTGTTAGTGATTTGTATAATTGCTCATTCCAGTAAATTTCTTGAAACATAATCATTAGACCTAGCAATTACAGAGCTCAGATGGATAAATATAAATAGTGCATTTGAAGTCTGGGCTGTTCTAACTGAATACATGTGCTGCTTAATTCGTACATCTAAATTTTTGCTTGATTGGCCAACATAAAAAGTTGAGGAATCCCTACAAGGAATTTTGTTAAGGATGTTGTTATTTGTTACGGGACTATTCTTAATTAGCTTACCTTTGATGGTATTATTATAAGAGAACACAAAATTAACATTAAAAGATTTAGTTATTGATTTTATGGTTTCAAATCCACGAAAGTAAAGTACATACATTTTTAGGTTTCTTTTTCATTATTAACAACACTAAAACTTTTAACGTGTTTTTTGATAACATAAATCAATTACATGAGGTGGTAGAAGAGATAATTTCCTATCTTTTTTATGTATTCTATTTCTTGGCCAAGATATTGTGGACTTGTAATCCGCAAAGCACGTAACATGGAAGAAAAAATTAAATTTTTTATATTGGTGGCTAAAATAAAAATGTACATATGCTGAATTATTTTTGGATTTTCTATAAATACTGAATTTACATTGGAAAGATTCTCTATGCACATCTAGGAAAGGGATGGCATTGTTATTTTCAGTTTCAACAGTGAATTTTATGGATGGAACTAAAGTATTCAATTTAGGCAATAAATCTTTTAAATTGATACCAACAGGTAAGACTACTAAGACGTCATCTACATATCTGTACCATTTTAAGGGGACAAGTGTGATATTCGGTAGGTGTTGACTTTCAAAAAATTTCATATGTAAGTTTGATAGGAGAGATGATAAGTAAATGGTTGCCCATGGCCATACCAAATATTTGTTGGTAATATTCTCCAGTAAAAGTAAATCAGCAGTCACAAATACACAATTAATCAGTGAAATTATGTGACTAACGGTCATGGGTAATTCATGCAATACAAGTTCATTACTTAAATATTCTAGCACAGAGTCAATAGGGATTTTTGTAAACAAAGAACATACTTCAAAACTGACAACGATATCGCTAGCTTTTAATACAATGTTATTTAGTTTTTCCACAAGATCAGAAAATTCCGGATGTGTGAATTAGATGTAGTTCCAAGTAATGGGGATAACAATTTATTAATATATTTAGATAGCTTATAAGCAATTGATCCTACACTACTAATAACTGGTCGCATAGGGTTGGTTTCTTTATGAGTTTAACTAGGCCATATAAATAAGGTAATGAGGAACACTTTACACTTAATTTACACTACAATTATGAAAGTTTTTTATCGTTTGGTCCAACGGATTTTTGGTGGATGTAAAAATCTAAAGCAAAATTCATACTGATCAGAGTCAGTAAACCTCCATCTTCCTCCTACTCCTCCTCCTCCTCCTCTTCCTCTTCCTCCACCACCTCCTCCTCCTCCTCCTCCTCCTCCTCCTCCTCCTCCTCTTCCACCTCCTCCTCCTCCTCTTCCACCTCCTCCTCTACGAGAATATTGAAGATATTACCATAGACAATGTATATATACTTGCATATATTGTGGCATTGTAGTTTTCTTTTTTTCTTCGTTTTATCTGAAAAACGTTTTATATTCGCATTAGTATTCATATACCAGAAACATTTAATGACACATTAGGAATGACGACCTGCATATCGATCACCCTGATATCCTATGTAGGACATAAGATCATTCTAATTCCGCTGGGATAAACGAAGAAATGGACATTGTGATCGCGGCACTTTATTTCTAATGAAAGAAGATAACCACAGAAAAAGAATGTTAAAACAAGTCCAAAAACGAAGCCCAGTTACTAGTATTACAGCGTTTTATGTAATGATTTTTATTGATATTAATAAATTTCATCGTTTGAAACTATATGATATAACACACAACAGATGTCAAAACAATTTTTCTTTTTAGTTATTGATTTAACAGGGAATATTCCTCTTATTCAGGATAAGGTGTAAATCTAATTTTTTATGATATAAAAAGAGAAATTTGTAAAAGGAACTGGACAAAACTTATAATAAGTGGAAATATGTCGATAACGAATGACGTGAACAAGATTGGAATGTGAAAAAAAAACAGTAAAGTATCAATTGTTTATAGAAGCTTACAAATAGTGGAACATCGAGACAAGCTGACGCGTCATAATATTAACGGACGCATTGGTGAGATTGCCAGCCCGCAAATGACCTCGATTAATTCGGAAGCACATGAATGTGACGTCAGTGCGTTAAATAAGACATGTACATGGGAAATGTAAATGCTCAGAATAGATTAGCGTGCGTGCATTCGTGTGTTCAGTAGCGTGTGTATGTCCATACGTCCGTTATAACAAATGAATGAGATATAATCTCTAGTATGGGAATTAATGGGGTAATTAGACGACAAATTATTGTAGTGGTCACAAGAGCCTTTGGAGATCCGAGGAGGCGCTAAGATCCATCGGAAAAGGTAAAGAATATTTAGAACAGTGACATTTATTTCAGAGGATTGAGAAGGGAAGTGTGGTTTTTCACTCAATATTATTGACGAACTTTAACACTTCATTGTCTGGTAATTATGGTCTCTTTATTTCAGATGGATTCTGTTGTTGCTACTTAAAAATGAATTCTCTAGACTTTTATATGACGTGTATTGATAAAGACTCAGGTATTGGGCTGACAAGTGAAGATAAAGGGGATAATTATATACATGATGCCTTCATGGAATAGTAATGGATATTTAATTATTTTCTTTGGGATTTTCTTTAATTCATTTTATTCCATTTTTAGGTTAACTATTTGGGAAATTAAAGATTATAGTTTTGTTAATCGGGGGTTTGAATTCACCTAAGACTTAATGATTAATTTCAGCTAGCTACAGGGATGACAGGTGATGGGAATCTCTCCTTTCAGTTAAATGAGGTCTTTTACCCCTTAACAAATATATTTTTACTTATCTTTCTCTAGCGGGCCACTTTAGCCCAGGGCATGGGTTTAGACGTCCTTTTGACCTAGATGATCGAGGATAGAAACAGGTAAACAAGATAATTGTAGATATTCATTAAATCAAACATTTTTTTTTCTATCCAATGACAATCCTATTGTCAAGTGACAGCAAACGTAAAGTCAATCAGTATTAATGTTGGATAAGCTGAAATTTATTTTATCCTTATTCCCACGAAAGGTTATTTAGGACTATAATTATAAAAGAACTATTGTGTCAGAAGAATGTTTCGACAATTCCAGAATATCCGACGAAAATGTTCAATGTTATTAGATGGTAGCAGTAAATAGATTTCTAAAAGCATTTCATTCCACTATTCGTGCAAAATCGTGGAAACTCTAAGTTAGAAAGCTCTAGATTGTTTCCTTTGAGTGGAATATGAAACTATTTTAGAATGTGTGTGTGTATATATATATATATATATATATTATATATATATATATATATATATATATATATATATATATATATATATGTGTGTGTGTGTGTGTGTGTGCGTGTGTGTGTGTGTGAGCGGGCGTGTATTTATGAGATATTGTGTGAATTCTGTATTGGCCATGAAAGCACACAATAATAATCTCTTGATACTCGTTGTAACTTGATAAAAGCCATTTTTTAATGATGCACCCATTATTCCTTCTCAAATTCTATCCCCTTAGTAAAACCACATTCCCAAACACACTAAAAAGAAAAAAAATAAGAAATGAAATAAAAAGAACAAGACCCCAGCAACATTAAATTGCTCTCATTGAGGAAAGCCAAGGATATTCAAGGGCTTCTTTTTATCGCGCTACAAAGCCTTTCATTTAAGCGTAAATACCAGTGCCTAAAAAGGAGATCAAGAAATATCTACATTTTTATCTTTCACTGTTTTTCACGGAATATTCTTTATGTTTTCTTTACCTTTATTTAACTGCAGTTTTAATCCATTAGCTATTGCATGAATTTACTTGTGTAATTCACGTTAAGAGCAAAGCTTACTTGCACATTATCTCTATGAGAGCGCTAGTACTTGTACTAAGGGCTTTTCTTCTATTCTAATGTTCGATCATAATGTTGCATTTGTATCAGTATCAAATTTGTATCAGTATACGAATTTTCATTAAATGGAAAAATTATTATGTTTTAACTTTGCTATATAATAGTCAAAATCTTTTCATAACTCTAATAGATTTAACTAAAGCAAATACCATTGGTAATTTATGTTTACTTTCCCATAAAGATGAACGTTTTCCTGGTAGGCGCCGACTTCTTCACAACACCAAATGTTGTTATGCATCCTACGCCCTCAGGGACAGCTGAGCTCCCAGCTGAGGGAAAGACACCTGGCATAATGCTTTCCTCGCTTTCTTTATCACGTGTTCTATCACCTAATATTTTGAGAAGCCTTGAAGATTTTGATATTTTCTGATATGCGTGACTAGGCTCGGAAGAGAATATACACACACACACACGCACACACACACACACACACACACACACACATATATATATATATATAGTGCTTCAGCATTCAATTATAAAGTGTCCAGAAGGAGTCCATGATACCATATTTAAAAGGCCAAGTTTATTACATATGATACGTTTCGCACAACTGTGTGCAACATCAGTCTGTGAATAAAATACAAAGACATATTAAAAAAAATCATATAAAGTTAAAAGCAATTCACAATTTTAAAAAATAAAGTCTAAAAAAGATTAAAAAGAGCAGTAAATAAAAAGAGAGACTACTAAAAACACCAGCCGTCCATGATCAGAGGTGAAGGTGGAATGAGTTACAGTTGGCAGAGAGAATCGACGACAACTATGCCAGGTACAGAGGTGACGAGGACAAATTACCGTTTAATGAGAGCACCAGTCTTTTAATATATAACGACTCCAGCGTTGGTAGTTGGTCAGGATATTTAACATAATCAATTATTGTAAAATGTTCTTTTTGAATTTCAGTCTTGCATATTATTGAGATCCAACGTTATTTATAAATTCACATGCCCTGGATGTCCGGGCTCTTACGTTGGATTGACTCGGAGGTTGCTGAGGGTCAGATATTGTAGCCATTTGGGCTTTAGCTTCCGTACTGGTCAAAGGATAAAACAACCAGAATTTTCCAATATCAGAACCACTCAAGTATTCCACAATTGAGATGGAGATGTTGGCCTTGATCTTATCATTAACTCATTTTAATGTCTATCTCTCCTCCTCAGGTGTGCCCATTAAAGTTTGCACGGACCATAATCCATTAACGTTCTTGAATCGGTACAAGAATAAGAGTCAGCGATTGATGCGCTGGAGTATTTTGGTCCAAGAATTCGATTTACAGTTTAAGCATATCCCAGAGGAAAGAGAATATGGTGGCCGATGCATTGTCCCGGCTGGCAGAGTAAGTGCGAACGAGGTAATCATAAGGGTTTTTCTTTACCTGTTGGTAAGTTCCCTGTCTCTCGTGTTTTCTAGTTTGAGTACTCATCATTATTTTCATATAGTTTCTTTTATTTTAGAGTGATGATGGTTGACCAGATTATGATGTAATGTAACATTCCAATGTTGGATATAATATTGACGGTTGATTATATTATTTAATATGATTTGATCTATGTTTGTACACCCCTTTGTCAGGAAAGTGCGGACTCCAAATTGTGTTAATAGTGCTTTAAAAAGTGCTGTGTTAGTGCTATAACGTGTTATGTATTCAAGACACTATGGTGTAAGGTTAATGTACAGGTGCTATGATGGGGTAAGGTCAATGTACGGGTGCTATGAAGGTTGTGCTGTGAAAAAGTACAGCTATGGTGTATGATATTTTCGGGACATTTAATCCTTATACCTTCGCGGCTTTGAACAATTCACAAGGAAAGAGGATCCTTTTTCCCTTTACATACCTTGTGTCAAAGTCTGGTGTGAACAGCAAAATGGTGTACTATTTATATTTGACAAAGGATGTGGTGTATAGTTAAGGTAGCCTATGAGGCATTAAGGCTGTCACATGTTAGTATAAGTATTAACAAGTTACCCAAGTAATGACTCCTTTATTTGGACACTAGATTTTGTTGGTGATTGGTGTATGACAATTTGGTATTATAGTATAGATTATTTTTCTTAGTTGCCACTCCCTCTCCTATTGAAACCTGGGTGATCCCATATGGTGATAATCAACTATTGATACAGGTTGGTCTTATGATTTTAGTCCTAGGTGAAGGACTTGGTGCAATTATTTAGTGTATGGTGTTAAAGTGATACTTTTCATTTGTTAACATTTGTAATTGCTTTGTTAGTAGTTTATATTATATTTCAAGTGTTTATATTGGATAATTAATTCCCTTAACTTTAACGTAAACTTTTGCATATTTGTCTTGAAAACTTTTGCATGTTTGGCTTGAATTTTTTTTTTTTTCTGGGTGAGGTGTAAGTAAGCCTTAGAATTTTTATAATGTATTAGCTTACTTAGGCTAGCTTTTAAGTTCCTCTTTCATTTCTGAAGGCTGTAAAGTTCATTGTTAATTCGCCTTCTTGTTAGTAGGGGTCTCCTCACTCCAGTGGTATTTTTGTTTAGTCTTGTTGACTAATCCTCCCTGTTTCTCCCCTCCATATTTTGGCTCTGCTGAGTTGACTTGAGACCTGATTTCCAAGCTGCAGGCAGTTGGTATCTGCACTCTGACTTGTGAGCCTGCTATCTGTCTCGGTATTGACCAAGATTACTGGGATCACTGCGTCCATAATTATTTTCAAGATGACTGGGATCACGGCTGTGCTGCAGTAGTCAGCTGAATTTTCTGATAGAGTAATTGAATTGAGATTTGCTGTCCTCGGCCTTTATTGGAGTGCTTTTGGGAGGAGACCTGTATCATTTCATCATCATCCTTTAGCATGTAAAATTCAGGTTTTTTCTTTCTTTTTGTTATTTTCTATTCCTCTCTGGGCCCCCTTTCCTCCTTCAGAGGTTGAATGTGTTGCCTAATCATTTGTGTATGTGTTGTGTGTAAATGATTTTTGTGATTTAATGTTAATGAAGTGGCCTAGTAATAACTTGTTGTATTTAATTGAATTATAATATATATTAACTTTTTTTTTCATTGTTTTGCTATCCCCCTTGAGTTATTCTTGGGCTGCATTTACCTGGGCTTGCTTTACCTTAGTGGATTGCTGCCTTTTGAACACCTAAGTTTGTGGTATTTTGATTATTTATGGTCTTGTAGACCTAGTGTGTGTTGTGGTCTAACGAGGCCATTACAATATTCACAGTACACTTTTAGACTACAGTACATGACGTTCAAGTAAATGTACACTCACACCGATATATATATATATATATAATATATATATATATATAGATATATATATATATATATATATGATAGGTAGATATATATATATATATATATATATACTATAATACACACACCACCTGTATATATATATAGATAGTACATACATACATATAGTATATATATATATATCTATATATATATATATGATATATATATATATACTATATATATATATATATATATAGATATATATATATGATATATATATATATATATATATATAAAGGATACAGGCGAGACAATTGTCAGTCAGATATATGAAGATATGACGGAAGCAGAAACAGACCGGTATAAAAACATCTTTATTTGTGTCTCATTTTCAAGAAGAAATATTATAAATTATAATAAATACAATTAACTTATGCAGAACTCTCTTTTAAAACAAATGTACATAAGGACAGATTAGTCATTGCTGGAGGTACTAACCTATATAGCAGGGAGAAGGAAGGCGACTGGAATGTGGGCT
>NC_087216.1:46811662-46814162 GCF_015104395.2 Macrobrachium nipponense | reverse complement strand
ATTTTATTTATTTTATTTATTATTATTTTATTTATTTATTTATTTATTTAATTTTTTTTTTTTCATTGACTACGAATATAAATCACCGGGACAGACAATATGTCAGTAGATTTGGATATGTTTGAACTTTTAGCTTATTTGTCATTACTAAAGCGTTAAGTTAGAGTTCAAATCTTTACGCATATATATTTGGATATTTAATTATCTATGGTTACGTTTTGCTTATTGATTTTATCGTGATTCCTTTTTTATTATAATTTGTAACCCTTCCGACTTCTTACGGAGTGTATTATATTGACTCCACTTGTATCCATATTATCTTATTTTTTTTTTATATTTATTTATTTCTATATTTTTTTTATATATATTTGATAAATTAATGGTTTTGGCTTGAATATGTGGAAAAAGTGTTCTAAGCGGCGTACCGTATAAGGCTACTTGCGGCATCAACTCTATAGATACAAGATATAAATGAAATAAAGGTATTTTAAAACCGCGAGAACCGCTATAATCCAGTTCGGATCCAATATCACGAGTTGTAACTCGTAAGACATTGACACTTCTTATTTAATTATCAGTTATTCTACCAAACCGATTGACTCTGGGTGATAAAATATATTATTGGTTTTCTTAATGGAAAGGAATTCACACAACGTGTTAAGGAGATTATTATTGATTTACACCACCTGAGTCAGATTATCATGTGTTGAATTCCATGTTTACTGATTTAGCACTCATAAATATTCCTAACGCACTCATTGCGGTGTTTGTTTTTTAGTGCTATTAATTCTATATAACGTGTCAAGGAACTATTGACACTAAGAAGTGTTTATTCCCCTCTGTCAGACTCGTAATTCTGTTAATATTCTACGTATATTCTTTCAAGGATTGATTTGGCACAGGATAGGCTCCTAAACTGACAGGTGTCTTAGTGTATCCCCTTGTTTTTCATGACACGTGTTACAATTAGTTATGTGCTTTTTATATCTGTAAGCATTGTAGGCCAGTAAAACAGTGATTTGGCTTTCTGTGACATAATAAGGAACCCTGGATGACGGAATGCAACCAGTTTAGGACAATTGGTATGAAAGAGATTATTACTACTACCTGGTCGTTAGTCATCTGCTGTGTTCTTCGGGTTTTCCTCGTCACAGACCTACATAGAACATTACATTTGATTACATTATTCTGATACACATACTATAAATATACTTTTGCTTTAGGGTTTCTGCTCGAAGTGTTTATTGTTTTTGCCTAGCCACTGACCCTGTTTCCGTTTCGAAGTGTTTATTGTTTGGTGTTTATTGTTTTGCTTATCACTGTTGACACTTGCTTTGTTCAGTTTGTAACAGTTCTGCGCTCCAACCCAGATATTCAATGGTCGCGATCTCTTGGGTTAAGGAATTTTCTTGTTTAGATACGGTTTTAACAATAGGCACGGATGTTTCTATCTCTTTTAGTCTAATTAATGGTTCTTTGCTGTATGGTGCGGGATTGCGGGATAATGCGTCAGCTATGATATTTGCTTTCCCCAGGTAGATATCTTATCTTGGCTCCAAAGACCTGAATGATCATTTGTCACCGAGGTTCCTTTTGGACTGTGATTAAAGCCTTTGAAAAACTCGGTAAAGGACTCATGTTCAGTAAGGACTTTATCAGGATAGCCATAGATTATGAACTTAAAATGTACTAGTGTTAAAGATACCTAGCCCTTCCTTGCCTATTACTGCATATTTACTTTCAGAGGGCTTTAGTTTACGTGAATAAAAAACTATAGGAAAGAACTGTTTATCATATTACTGAAGTAGTATCCCTCTTACCCCTTGGTCCGAGGCGTCTGTTGCAATAAAAAAAAAATCCTTATTTAAATCAGGGATTTTTAAGTTAGGTGAGCTGCATTATTCCGCTTTTAAGATATCGAACGCCTGTTCATGCTTTTTAGACCATAATCATCTACGCCTTCTCCGTAAGATCTGTTAAAGGAGCTGTCATAATTGAAGAGTTACATATTTACATACGATTGTAATACCCACTACAGCGCAAAAGTGCTGTATCCCCTTTTACGTTAATAAGTACCGGAAAGTTATGAATAGCCGTCACCTTACTCCATGGACTACTTTAAGACCTTGACTAGACACATAAAACCTAGATAAACATGTTCGGTTTTTTTTTTTTTTTAAAAAACTCACATTTAGATATTTTACTCTGAGATTATTTGTCTTTGTCTCTGTAGCACTAGCTCTCTTTATGTGAATGTACTTCTAAGGTATTAAGAAAAGATTACAAGATCATCCATATAGGCATGTAGGGTATCCCCCGAAAAAAAAAAAAAAAAAACTCTCCAAAACACTTATATTTGTATTGGGTGCAACGTAAGCCGGAGGCATACGTAAAAATTGATAATGTCCCCTGAGTGTGCTGAAAAAAAACGGTGTATGAGGTACAATCACTTAGGTAATGGTATCAGGTAAAAGCCTTTAAGTAAGTCCAAGTTGGTGAA
>NC_087216.1:46774162-46806662 GCF_015104395.2 Macrobrachium nipponense | reverse complement strand
AGCCATTTGCTGATCACTTCCCCATAAAATTGAATAAAATAATGCAACTTGTAGAGCTCTACGGCACTATTGACGTCTTTTCCTTTGGTGATAACTTTTACCGTCCAAATTTGGTTACAGTATGGGAAGCCCGCATAGTCCTGTATTAACGAACTTATATATGGAGCATTTCGAAACAGTAACTATAAACCTTATCAAACCTACAGCTATGATTTGAGTTTGTTATGTAGACGACATCTTAACATACCGGAAAAGTGAGTGGGGTGATATTGATGTCTATCTACAAAATTAAAGTCCTTGGTCCCGAGCATTAAACTTAAAGTAGAATGGGAAAACGATAACCAAATCCCATTTTTAGATGTCTTATTCATCATAACTAATATCAATTACAAATTCACTGTATTTACGAAAGCGTCATTCTCACTTTCATACATACATTTTTACAGCTGTCATGACATTTCAGTTAAACTGAGCATGGCAAGTAACTTTTTTCTTAGAGCCCTGAGAATTTGCTCCCCAGATTTTCTTAACAAAGAACTTGAAACAATCATATCTTGTTAAAATACCCCTAGCACATAATGGAAAAGCATTATATTAAGTAAAGGGCATTTTTTTACAAATCCACAGAAAACAAAGAAAAGCAGAAGTACACAAACAAAATCATAATCCCTCATGAGGATAATTTACGAGAGAACACAAATCTTAGGCCAACCCAACCTTTTCCTCTTCATTTTCCGAATACACTTTGGAAATCCTTAACTAACGTTCAGCAGAAACCTGTTTCTTAAGGCATAGGAGTTTAGAAAATCATCTGTATGGATTGTGATAAGGTATACTATGGTTTCACAGGTATTTCTCTCTCGGAAGGACTAACTCAACATAAACACTAAGTTTGATATTGACAACATAGTTTGGCAATTTTCCATCGTATAAATAACACAAACCATACCGTGGATTGAAACTTGTCCTGAATTTTATACAAGAGTAGCTGTCGATACAAGTGTCAGATGGTAGAATCTTCACCGATAAAACGACAAGATAATAGGATCAACCTTGCCAATTGAGCCTGGGACTCTGACTATATAGACAATATCTTCCTTAAGGCAACGATGAAGCGGATTAAGACTATTAACAGATCCAACGTCGGCTTAGTGGTGACCCCAGGCATCGCCTAATGGGCATATCTCCCACTATATATTTTTTAGATATTTTGTAGAAATGTAACTTCTACCTTTCCACTACATTGATAATGGTGGAAGTTAGTCCAACGAAATAGTCCTGAGTTTTAAACCAGAGTATTTTAATGGGTCATTTATACTTAAGACGTATCCTGTTTTAACAGAATAATTGCGCATACATACATACATACATACATACAACATACATACATACATATATATGTATATATATATATATATATATATATATATATATATATATATATATATATATAAAATTCGACACTCGTTTCTCTCACAAAAAAATTTATACGCCTCCATCTGCTCTGTTGGTCATAACATGCAAATGACAGCCACGACTTTGCATACATATTTGGTGGTTCTGCTGCCTCGGATTTACTATAAATATTCTTCAGGCATCGTTAGGTCATTTACTCTTCACAGGCTGTTTATTTTTATCGCAGCTCTTACAGTAGGATACATTATTTTTATTGTATTTTACAAATTTATCCCTATTAAAATTTCCGATTTATTAATATTATTTTTTTTTTTTTATTAACTGACCTCTTCTTTCTGTATTTCTTATGAACTTCTGTACCTTCATTCCAAGGAGCACTTATTCTTTGGCATGAATTTCTAGTTAGTGGCCCCTATGTGCTTATTCCATATGAATGTGATTTTATATTCTAAATAATAATAATAATAATAATAATAATGATAATGATATAATAATAATAATAATAATAATATAATAATAATAATATAATAATAATAATATAATAATAATAATAATAATAATAATAATAAAATACTCATAGTAGCACGAGTCTTCAAATGGAGAATCAAATCCACAGTTATGTAAATGTGCATATATTTAAATAAAAAACTGTAAGGATAGTTTTCGGGAACCGAACCTTTTCAATCCAACATGTTGATGTAGCACTCCAACGAAGGATACATAAAAGGAGTCAAAATAAGCGACTTATTTATGAACTATGGAACCAGTCGTCAATCATAGATCAGCAATGCCGTCGTTTCTGATGAAAGCGCCGCCGGTCATCTGGAACTTCTAATTGTCTTTGCCCAATGCCGTCGTTTTGATGGTCTTAAATAGCATAGGCACCGGCAGCATCGGTTACTGGAAGTAATCGAGTTACCTGAACGGGAAAAAGAGAAGCAACCGCAGCATCAGATGTGGCTAAAGAGACAACACTGTCATAATGGTCTTTATTCTTAAAAGCTTTAATCTATTTTCTTGGAAATGAGATTAGTGGTGAATTTATCTTTCTGTATGAAGATTTGTTGCCTTCCATCTATCTATCGCCGCACACTTCACTAGTCTTCTTATGCAAACATCTTTACTTCTAAAAATTATTTTAGATTCTGCCCAATTTATGTTGCCATCGAGCTTAAGACTGACTAACTAACACATTATTTTCCCCATGTAACCGGTATGCTCTTTTGCGTTCCCCGATTCTCGTGGGCAACCTTCTACCACTTTTCCCAAACAATTTAGAGTCGCATTCTGAACAGGGAATTTCATTAACACCAACAGGTTTAGTATGATTCTGTGTATTATTGTTCTGTATAAGAAGTCTTTTAATGGTGTTGCTATAATAATAAACTATATTTATTTTATTTCTGGGCTTTTTGTTCACAGTTTTCTGTATTTTGTTTAAGTGTGGATTAAAATGGAGTGCAAGAAAATTCGTAAATTTCTTTTTGTAATTTTCTTTTAAGGAATCTATTTAGCATTTTTTTTTTTTTTTAAGCGTTATCAATTAAATGTTCAGGATAACAAAGTTTTTTTTGAAAACATCATCGATGTGTTTAAGTTCTCTGTCAATGAAGTCGGAGTCGAAGATTTTCAAAGCTCTCAAAGCAAAATTGACCAAGATGCTGGTTTTAACTTCATTATTGTGTTAGAAGAAAAAATCAATATATGTTTCTTCATTGGTTTCTTTACGATATTCTGTAAATTTAAAGGTGAAAGTTACTAGGTTATGGTATATCAATATTTCTAAAAACAGCATCTTATCGTCTGTTTCATGTTCTGCTGTGAACTGAATAGAGGACAAAATTCCATTAACATACCGAAGAAAAATATCAAAGTTTGAATGGTTATCGTTAAAAAGAATGAAAATATCATCCGCGTATCTCACCCAAAAAATGGGTCTTGGTGAAGGTTCACTGTTCTGTAGAATTTAAGCTACAACAAATTCCATGCATAAATTGGCAAGAATGGGATACAAAGAAGACCATTGAAACTGCGAGCTTTTACCTATAGCCTTGTTTGTTACAGGAAAAGACACGCAAAGTTGAACTAGATCCTGGAATTGTTCAGTGGGTATAGCAAAACAATGTTACCTAAACCCGACTGTTCCTTGAGCTTAGTAAGTACATATTCTAATGGCACGTTTGTGAAAAGCGCTGTCACATCTAGACTAATAATTTCACCCTGAATATTTCCCAGTTTCTTAAGTCGTTCCATACAATCTATCGAGTGAAGAAGATGCGCTTCAGAAAAAAGTAGCTAACAAAGGGCTCAGTTGTTCTGCTAACCATTTTGCTAAAACCGATTGAGGTGAATCACAAGTAGCAACTACAGGACGGAGGGACAACCACTCCTATGAATTTTCGTTAAACCATAAAAATAAGGAGGATGGGTTTTTATTGGAAATCTTATGATTTGTTTACGTTCATGTTCAGTCAACGTACTAGCAATTTTTATTATATATCTATTGAATTTTAATTGTAGTGAAGTCAATGAGGATCTTTCATTAATTTTAGTATAAGTATTGTCATCATCAAGTAAAGAGTTCGCTTTGGAATTGTATGTGTTATTGTCCATAATAAAAAGTGACCCTCCCTTGTCCACTGTCATAATTTTGATGTCCTTGTTCTCACATAATTCCTTTAAAGCTGTTCTGTGTCTTCTAGTTAAGATTCCATTTTGTTCATTTAAATTATTATTGATTAAAATACCTTTCAAAAAGTTTAATTGAAACTCATTGTGCCTGAAATTAAAATGGTTTTTATTACTGATGTCTTGTAAGAGGTCGGTGTTACTAGGCTCTAAACAGCAATTCAATCCAAGACCAAGCAATTCTTTTTTGTTCTGCTGTAATAGTCATACAAGATAAATGAACCCATTTACAATTTTCCCCAAATTTGGTCCATATTGTTCTACCTATCAGTTATAAATTTAAATATATTTGCATTTACATAACTGGGTATTTGTTTCTCAATAATCATAATAAAATAATAAAAAATTTAATAATAAATAATAATAATAATAATAATAATAATAATAATGATAGTCTATGTGTATTTTCTCTTGGGTGTAGTGCTTTGTATATTGGAAACACATGACAATACACATAGAACTACATCCAGAGACAGGAAAATGAAAAGCAGTAAAGAGGAAGGGCATACAAACCAATGCACGGACAGTACATGAGACAGACTAAAGAACTGGCGATGAAACATGACAATGGCTACAAAAGGGAGAACTCATGAAGGAAACAGAAGGAAACTCAAGATCAGACCCTAAGAACCAGATATGTCCAAAGAACAATAGATGGAAATAATATCTCACCTCACCCATATGCAGGAAGTGCAATAAGAAAGACGAGACAATACACAACATAGCAAGCGAATGTCTTTCACTTGCACAGGACCAGTACAAAAAGAGCCATGATTCAGTAACAAAAGCCCTTCACTGGACCCTGTGCAAGAAACAACAGCTAGCTTGCAGTAAAAAGTAGTACGAACACCAGCCTGGGGGAGTGACAGAAAATGGTCAGATAAAGATTTTCTGGGACTATGGTATTAGAACAGACAGGATACGTGTCAATAGACCAAATGTGACGTTGCTTGATAAAATCAAGATGAAAGTAACACTCACTGATGTCGCAATACCATGGGACACCAGAGTAGATGAGAAAGAAAGAAAAAAAATTAAGAAGTATCAAAACCTAAAAATAGAAATAAGAAGAATATGGGATATGCCAATAGAAATTGTACCCAGGCACGATCCAAAGATCCTAGAAAAGGAACTTGGAAAAACTAGATGCTGAATTAGCTCCAGGACTCATGCAGAAGTGTGCGCTACTAGAAACAGCGCACATAGTGAGAAAAGTGATGGACTCATAAGGAGACAGGATTCAACCCGGAACCCCACTCTATAAAATCCACCCAGTCTAATAGGACTGTGATAGAATTTTTTATTATTATTATCACTATTATCATTACCATATTTAGAACCAGGGAATTTTTTCCTTTTAGTTTCTTGGAAATTTAACGGTTTATGGGTTAAAAGTTAGTATCCTATACTGCTAAGCATGGAGGCTCTATAATAGGCCGTTTGCTTCTAGTATGCAGCACATGACGCGTGGTTTGTTTGTATGGTTTTTTTTTACGTTGCATGGAACCAGTGGTTATTCAGCAACGGGACCAACGGCTTTACGTGACTTCCGAACCACGTCGAGAGTGAACTTTTATCACCAGAAATACACATCTCTCACTCCTCAATGGAATGGTCGAGAATCGAACCCGCAACCACCGAGGTGAGAGGCAACACCAAACCAACCACGCCACTGAGGCGCTTATGACGCGTGGTGAAAAAGTGGTTTTCCGAGTATAAACTATTTTCAAAACTGGATCTTATTTTAGCTTCCATATGGAATATCGATAGTAACCCTAGAAATGACTTAATTATAGAAGTTGAAATCTATATCCCGTATTTGCTTTATTTCAACATATTAAAAAAAATTCAGTTATGACGAAAAATGACAAATTTCATCACATAAAAGCAAAATTTCGATTCGTATGTCCTACATTATATAAAAGAGATATCATTTATGACTTTCGCGATAAAACGGCTAAATTAATTTTTTTTTAAGTTCAAGGTTTTTACCACGCATAAGATATAAATGAACTTTCATGGTATAAACTCTTTTATTAACTATATAATACAAAATAAAAGTTGCTTACCTAAATCTTTTTTTAACTTCTTTCCTATGCGAATTATATATATATGTGTGTGTGTGTGTGTGTGTGTATGTATGTATATATATATATATATATATATATATATATATATATATATATATATATATATATAATATATATATATATATATATATATATATATATATAATCCTATTAGTAAACAAAAATTTAGTGACTTTTATTTATTTTGGAAATAGAAATTTCTCCCACAAGGAAGCAAATAAAAACACAATGAATCCGTTAACTTCCGCGTACCCAAGAGAGACGACGTCAAAAGTGAGAGGTTCTAAACTGGATTCGTAAAAAAGAAAAGAAGTTCGTGGAATACTTCCTCTCCTACGTTTTCACGTGAAGACTTCAGGGGGAACCGTCCTGCTCTATATTTAATGCTGGTGTTTACTTCCTTCGCCTTTGTTAGGTCAGTCTCTCTCTCTCTCTCTCTCTCTCTCTCTCTCTCTCTCTCTCTCTCATATTAAACAGTTTAATGTTTTCTGCCACTAGAATCCTATTTCTGTCCTTAATATTTATTTTATATTTATCTTCTCGTATATTGCCAATTATAAATGTGATTGCAGACAAACAGAATTGTAAAGCTTTACAGTTATTTAGTCTCAGGCTGGGTATTCGCTAATATTGATTTGATTTTAAGAAGTTTAGGGTGCCATATCAAGCACCGGGCTACTTTCGGCCATTCAGCTCTAAAGAAAGTAAAATGAAGGAGTTACAGCATTTGCACAATAAGGCATGAAGATCCAGAGATGAAGCCGATGAAGTACATGGATCTAAAGGCGGGACTGGGAGAGAAACCTGTAGTTCCATTATGAATTACTAGTTAGCGAGGGTCGACAGCATGACTCAAGGAGGGAAGTGGGAATGGACGCGAAGAGGCTAGAGGCCGAAGTGACGCTATAAACACCATTTACAAATGTCTACAGTGCACCAGGTGAGGGGCATTGACGACATTGCCTTATTCTCCTATGGGGCATCCCGAAAATGATCCAATTTCCTTTTTTGTCATCCAGATTTGGCCGAACGAAGCGACTCTCATTGTAGCATCCGACCCAAACTTGAAATGAAACTTATACCGAACAAGCACTCGATTGACTGGGGGTTATCGCTAGCCCGAGATGTATCTCATCCTTTTTTCTTTCTCCTCCTTCCCCTCCCCCCCCCCCCATCCGGCTTCCATCTCCTATTTTTTTTTTTTTTTCGTTAGTTATAAAGTAAACGAAAAGGGTTCAGGCGATAAAAACAAAGAGAGAGAGGAGAGAGAGAGAGAGAGAGAGAGAGAGAGAGAGAGAGAGAGAAAAAACAGTAACTTAATGTTCTGAAATACACTTAAGATCGATCTTTACTCTTTATACAAATCACAGGTAAAAAAAGCTGATGAAATCACAAAAGGGGTACTAAAGCCCAGCCACAATATACAGATATGAAGGTCAGGGGATACAAAAGAAAGAAGTGGGGGCGTAGGTTTTACTCCACAACTTAAGAGATTATGATGAATGCGAAAAGAAGCAGAGATAGACGTTGGTAGTTCTTCGAGCGATACAATTTGAAGACATATAACAAATGTATCTACTCAATTCTTTTCTTCTTCTTCTTTTTTGTCGTCGAGAGTAATACGATGAACTTGTCTCGATTGTTGCTGTTGCGGAAGATAGAGTAATGTTCAACAAAATCTGGCCCGGGTCAATGTTGGGTGGTACTGGAATCAGGTGCTCTTGCTCAATTTTCACATCATCATGGTGGTTTGTCCAAACCGAACCTGTTTTAATATGCGCATTATAATGGCGCTCGTTTCTATACTGATTGAGAAAAGACTCCCATACGAAACCTGTAGCTATACCATACCATACCTGTATTCATACCCATACCATACTTATATATGTGCATAAACATACCCACATCCGTGCCATGCCCATATCCGTACCATACCAATATCCATACCCATAACCGTACCATACCAATACCCTAACGATATCCATAGAATTCACATACCCATATTCATAGTTTACGATACCCACACCCATACCCATATCTGTACCAAACCCATGGACATAGCTAAATTAATCGTTCTAATAATAGTCAGCAAAAGTCTTTTCACAATCAGTATAGAAAGCGAGTGTCATTATAATACGCATATTGAATAGGCTTCGGTCTGGACGAACCGCTGCTGATGATGTAAAAATTTAGCAAGAGCGCCTGATTCTGGTTTCATCCAACACTGGCCCGGTCCAGGTGTTCGTTGAACATTTACTCTAGTCTTCGCAACAGCAACAGTTGGGACCAGTTCACTGTATCATTCTAGATGATAAGAAGAACAAAGAAAACAAAAGTTACCTACAATGAAGCGTTTCATTTCTATTATTGATCTCTTCTGAGTGGATATATTTGCTCTTTGTCTCCAAATTCTATTTTCTAGAATTGGCAGTTTATCTCTTCAGGTATGGCTAGGGTTGTGAGTATTATAATGGCACTCACTTTCCATACTGATTAAGCAAAGACTCTTGCTTCTACTTTTCGCTTTCATTAAAATTCATCGGGTTGCAGAGTAAAGCCGTATGCCCTGCCCCTTTCTTTGTATCCCCTGGCAATGTGTGCTTCTCGTGACTAGGCTTTACTACCCCTTTTGTGATTTCATCACGTTTTCTTTCCCTCTGATTTCAGTCCTTATTTGTAATGGCAACGCCCTAGATCAAGAAAATGTAAAAGAAAGGAATGTATGTCATTTAGATTTTTATATAGTTTTCATTGAAACATATGGTTTCTCTGTGATTATGATGGGCTCAGCTCGTTTGCTATGTAATGATACAATATGTATACATAAATAATATATATATATATATATATATATATATATATATATATATATATATATATACATATATAAATATATATATATATATATATATATATATATATATATATTATATATATATATTACATACATATACATATATATATATATATATATACTATATATATATATATATATATATATATACATATATATATATATGTATATTTATGTATATGTATATATATATATATATATATATATATATATGTATGTATATATATATATATATATATATATATATATATATATATATTATATATATATATATATATATATATATGTGTAGGATCATATATATATATATATCTATATATATATATATATATATATAGATTATGTATATATGAGTCACATCACATTACCGTGATTCATGCCGACAAAATCTATTATCGACTTAAAAATTCCCCTTCGGTTAAACATATATGAACAAAATATATTAATCCGAGGTAGAACGAATCAGATTTAAAGGACATTTGTAGCTCTATGTATGTATGTATCTGTATATATATATATATATATATATATAGATATATATATAATATATATATATATTATATATATATATATATATATATATGCACACTGTAATCCGGGTGGCTGGGATTTACAAACTTCCAACTACTGTGGCAGTTGATGCAAAAAGAAAATAAAAGTTAACCTATACACTATAGATAAGAGTTCAATAGATTATATTAGTATATTATTAGCATACTTACAGTGAGTTTCCCGGGTCCAGAATGTAGGCTAGCATAGGCCTAGTTGCCACCCAAGTTAGGTGGAACAGGGTAGCATACCTGTTTATCAAATAATTCCATATGTTCAGATATATATTAGCATACTTTCTTATAGGTCTTGTTAAATACTATGATTCTTGCAGGAGCTCTCTATCATATTTGAAGTACTCATTGATTTTCAATCAGTTCTCTTTCAGAGCGTGGAAGGGGCTTTCCCTTTTTCACACGTAACGTAAAAGCGCTCTTCTACTCCTCTATTTTAATACATATTTGCTGAACAAGAGGAAAAAGTAATATAATATCAAGGGTAGCGGCATTGACTCCAAATACAGTGGGAGTGAGGGAACAAAAACTTGTTAGAAATATAGTCAGTGTTGTATCATGTGAGAGAGGCAATGTTGTAGTATGTGAGAGAGAGATCCCCTCCTCCTCTCGGGTCATCATTTGTATGTCTTGATCGAAATACATGGATCGTAGAGTTTTACCTATACACGAAAATATGATAAGAGTAAAACAGATTTGATGTATAGTAAGGTGGCATTTTATGATTGTTCACGTCATCGTGTTTTATCCTTGAAATCCTAAACAACCTCCTCACCTTGATCAAATGTTTTGTTATTAAATTGGCTCTTTATTGGTACAAAAAAGTACTGTTAAAGGTATATGAGTTGTAAGAGAAATTTTAAAAGTTCATTGGATAAGAAACTCATTCTATACGCTAGTAGGTCTAAGATTACCGAAACATAGAAACCTGATAATCCTTCCTTAAAGCTTCGGGTTTTAGACCTATAAGGGAAATAAAGAAGGAAATTTAACATAATACCACAATACTAGAGATAGATGACGTCAGATCGAAGTGGAATTGGGAAAATAAACTTCGTTCTATGCATGCAAGACCTACAGATGGAATGAATCAACTTTCCAAGCAGTGAGACCTGTCGTTGCTTTGCATTGCATGTCACTGATTTCTTACAATAGGTTTAATAACGGGGTGTCTACAATAAAAATGCATTACATGTAAGAACAATTACATTAATCAAGAGCCACAATAAAGAACATTAAATTTTATGGACCAATTAGAACAGACGAGACATACCAAACCGTTTGCCTATTCCATGAAGACGGTTCTTTCACGCCAAAATGCCAATAAAAAAAATTACCATTAAGGGTTTTCGAAAATTGTATTAAATTAGCCTTAAAACTTAACTGAACATATCTTTGGTTCGCGTTAATGAAGAAGTTACCTGATCTTTGCCTAAACCATGGTGTTCTGTTAGTTTCGCATCCGGTTGCTACTACAAACCTCTCAAGGTTGATGATGATGATCATTCACGCACCAACTCAAGAGTAAAGTGATTTCCATAGATAGAAAATGTGTAAGAAAAGGGGCTTGGTAACTGCATTAGATTTCCAACTTATTAGAGTAATTAGAAATACAGTAATGGAAAAATAAGAGACATCTGATTGTTGCGTAAGATAATGGACGAATCCCCAAACATGAAGAAAACAGCGTCTCTTTTGATGTCATGAATTTCGGTGGCTAATTTGAATGGCATAAGTCTTCTGTCACTATATTAAAAAATCAAACTCCGAAGGGCACCTCTCCAGAATACGAGCTTTCAGAAAACTAAGTAATATGGCTCCCTCTTTGATCGTTATTGCTCCACAGATATGTAAGGTCCCTTACCCACCTCCCACCCAGAGGCCTATGGCAACATCACTTGAACGCTAAAATTCAATATCTGGATCTCCGGAACGGCTTAATGGATTTTCAATAAATTTGGGGCGATTAGAAATCTTAGTGGGAATCCTTTAAAGCCAGAGTTTTGTCTCGGCCGGTTGAATATTTCCCCAGTTATAAAGGGCCAAAGTCGGGGTTTTTGTGTTTTCCTGGTGGCTGGGCTTTACTCACCTCCAGCTACTATGCAGTTGATATATAAGATCGGATTTCTAACTTCATAGGTACCCTTTGGTATCAAGAATATCTGAAATGTCACTTAAACAGGAGGTCATTTTCATATGCAGGGTGAAGATCAGTGTATATATTTACATTTCAGTCTTTACAGATATACTATGATATTGTCATCGATGTCTCTCTCTCTCTCTCTCTCTCTCTCTCTCTCTCTCTCTCTCTCTCTGATACTTTTCAATCTTTTCCCTTCTACTCTGGTGTCCGGCATTGTGACATCAATGAGCGATACATTCTTCTTAATGTTGTCAATCAACGTCACGTCTGGTCTATTGGCACATATCACCTTTTGTGTATTGATACCATAGTCCTCGAGGATATTTGCTTTATCGTTTTCTACCATTAAGCTCCTCCCCATTTATTCTCTGCTCGTCATATTTCAGTTATCAAAGAGGGAAGGCGGTCTTTTTAACTATATTGACATGTTAGCATAGCTACATTATGGTGTCTGGTGTCATATAAATCAGGAAAGCATAAGGAAATGTTTTTTTTGATTTCCAAGAAATATTTCGGAATGTGACGTCATATCTGTAGTATGACATCATGATACGTTTAGCAAATTTCTATTATAACTAGAATTGATATTAAGCAGAGATTTTTTGAAGAATTGCAATTACAGTTACCTTAAGAATGTGTAATGAATAACATTTCAATTAAATTACAATTACTACAAGCCTGCCTTCATCGCACAGCCGCACAGGTGTATAGGGGGCGTTGCCTATGCAGGCAAGAGATGACGACAAGCCGATTTCCAACGCTCCAGATGCAACCATCTTACTTATGCCCACCTTTGGTATGACCAGCATGCACCTGTGTAAGAGACTCTCCTGCTACGCCCAGGAGGGGGGTATAAAGAACCACGCCCGCACCAAACATCAGGAGACTTCTCGGCTTAGGGTAGTAGAAGGAGCACTCATCAGAGAGAATAAAGTAATAGGAGGAAACAAAGGTTTTACCTCAGAAGATCCCATAAGCCGAGCTTTGATATTAAAAGAAGCTAAGATTGACCCTTCTGACCTAGAGATTAGGTTTTCTCCCCAACAGACTTTTGGTGACCACTCACTTACTGCAAGGGTAAATCCCATTGACCATCAGCTCAGGATATCAGAGCGACAAGAGGGGATTAGCAACTCTCAAGGAAACCAGAACAGCCATCACATAAATGACAGCTCAACGAGAAGAAGTTCCCGAAGACTGCTGGGCCTTGACCCATGCTGACAACCTACACATCTCTTGAAAATGGGTCACATATAGGGCGTGAAAGTACTCGAGTGTGGAGTAAAATAAAATTTAAATACTTATAAGTAAGCACGTTATACACAGTGATTTTGTGGGGTTTCTTTCATTATTATTATTATTATTGTGTTGTTGTGCTGTTGTTGTTGTTGTTGTTTTTGTTGTTGTTGCTGTTGTTGTTTCTATTTTTATTATAATTTATTATTTTCATTTATTTATTTTTATTTGTTTTTTATTTATTTTTATTTTTTTATTTTATTTTTTTCTTATTTTTATTGATTGATTGATTGATTGATTAATTGATTTATTTATTTTATTTTTTATTTATTTATTTATTTATTTTCCTTTATTTTTATTTAATTTAATTTATTTTTTTTATTTATTTATTTTCATATATATTGTTAATTTAATTTTGTTTTTTATATTTATTTTTATTAATTCATTTAATGATTTTAATTATTTATTTTTTATTTTCTTATCTATTTTCTATTTGTTTTTATTTATCTATTTCTTATTTTTATTTAATTTGATTTATTTTTTTATTTATTTAATTTTATTCATTTATCTACTTTTTTTTTATTTTTATTTTTATTTATTAATTTTTATTTATTTATTTATTTTTATTTATTTGTAATGATAGCTATAAGAAATAACAGCAGATAGGGTAGCGTAAAAAAAAAAAAAAAGAGAAGGAGAGACTAATCAGAGCAGCACAGTGAAACTAACGAGAAAGAGAAAGAGAAAGTGAGAAAGAGAATTGAGCTTTGGTGCGTGAGTCAGAATTTGATCAACAAACCTAGACGAAACAAAACTTTAGTCACAGGACGTTGGGCCATAACACCATCGCAATTAAAATCTTAAGACCGCCATAAAATCTTTGACCTGTGACCTCGCACAAGACTGACTCAGCTTCCATCGAGAATGAAGCTCCACCGCCAGGAGGAGGTAATAACATGTTAAATTACTGACTCCACGAATCAAGAATCCATTTGGGCGGAGAACTAGAACCTACACAGCCTTAGGAGGCTGGGCCGAATTCGATCCGAGGGTGGCTGAATTTCAGAACGTCAGAAGAGTCAGAGGACCAGCCGTCATCGTACAGTAAAGAGGCAAAAACATTGCCAGTGGTCTGAACCAGATTCTCACTTTATAAACTTTGTATTTGTAATTTGTATTCTTTGCAATAGTAAAGAAAAGAAACTCTGACGTTCGTCTCATTCAAACTTCTCCTGAGAGACTAAAAACTATCAATATTACTAATCCAGAACTAACATTAAGAAGAAGCATAAAGCCAAACATAGAACCAGACTGCAGAACGAATCATCAAGAAGAAAGAAGCAGGTAAGAGAAAATACACTCGAACACTTTACAAAAGTCATAACAATATATATAAGATTGCTAGATTATATTCAAGTTAAAGGTCTTGTATTCAGTTCAGTAAAATATAGAACACGTATTTTTTAATCAAAAACCTACGATTAAATTGCATATGAATACTTCTAAATAAAAAATATGTATTTTATGTTTAGTAAAACATAAAATACATATTTTTTATTTAAAAAAGCATAGAAGACCTATATTTTTAACTCTTATCAGAGCCTAAATATGGCCTTTGTACCTTGTTCCAATTCTGAACATTCTTCTACACAGTTTGTTTCACGAAGACCAACTGGACCAGTGACACTAGTGGTTAAATGAAGGCAAGGACAGTAAAACTAAATGAATAAACTGTCCTTTTGTGTGTACCAGTTTCTCTCTCTCTCTCTCTCTCTCTCTCTCTCTCTCTCTCTCTCTCTCTCTCTCTCTCTGAGTTTTTTAAATTGATTTATTATCGTGTCTTTTTCGACATAATAATAATAATAATAATAATAATAATAATAATAATAATAATAATAATAATAATAATAATAATAATAATAATAATAATAATAATAATAACTTGATGGCGTTTTCTTGTTATATATTGGGAAAGAAAATGTGAAAATTTGAAAAATCATATAGAGGAAATAGTTACTACTTTATTGTATTCTGCTATAAATTGCATTACATAAGCAACACATTTAACACACATGCTTACACACACGCACACACACACATCATTTGCGTTTGTGGCTTAGCAGCAGACGGACTTCCTGAGAACTCCATTCCGGGATTCTTTCAGTCTCCGAGAAGCCGGGAAGGAAGAGAGTTCTGAGACTCCGCGGCATTTTCCAAAACGAGGCCAAGTGACAGGTTGCTGCTGCAAAACAAACAAAAATAAAAAATGAATTTTATAATGTGCATTGCTTTGTGGATGTTCCTAGCAGGAACATTTATGTGTTGTAATCGCCTCGGATACGAGGCTTCCTTACTTGGCCCCAGGTCTGTGGAAGATCGGGGATACGGATTTATAACCACATCGACGAAGGAAGGAAAAAAGATACCGCAACGCAGGAGGACGATGCTCCAGCTGGTTGATCTCATCAAGAAGATGCAGAAGTCCAAAGGAGTGATGGACTCTCGTGTTGCAAAAAAAGGAAAAGATCCAGTGAAACGGAAGGCTGAACATCAACCAGTGCGACGAACTAAGAAAGAACAGCCTGCTGCCAAAAAGCCCAAAGGACACGAAGAACGGAGGGCTCGAAGACCACCAGCTACCCAGAAGCCCAAAGGACACGAAGAACGGAGGGCTCGAAGACCACCAGCTACCCAGAAGCCCAAGGGACACGAAGAACGGAGGGCTCGAAGACCACCAGCAACCCAGAAGCCCAAAAGGCACGATGAACGGAGGGCTCGAAGACCACCAGCTACCCAGAAGCCCAAAAGGCATGATGAACGGAGGGCTCAAGAGCTCCTTTTTAAAGAACCCCCCAGAACACAATAAACCGAAGGCAGCCAAACCACCTGTTAGGCCGAAGATATGGCAGGAGGTACTGGAAGAAAGAGACGAACTGGTCTTTGGGCTGATGGAGCAGATGGAGTACTTGTCTCCAGTCTCTAAAAATGTCTTGTTTATAAACCACTTAGACAAACACATCTATGAACTTGAAGCGGCTACAAAAGACCATTTGGAAAAGGTGATTACAAGAGTCAAGCAGTGCCGCTGCCAAGAGTTAGATCCGGAGAGACAAAAAAAGACTCGCCTTGGCAGGAAGAAGCTAAAAAAGTTGCTGGCAGAACGGAGACTTTTATTGGCTGCGCTGTATTTACAAGTAGAAGGCATTGATCCAGAGGAGGAGAACCTCTCTATCATATATCACCTGATGGTCACACTGGACTGGACCTCCTTCTGGCTGGAACAGGCGCGATGGCAGCAGTCATAGAAGAAACCAAGAACTGCCAATGTCAAGCCTACGAAGGACAAGAGAAGAAGAAATGGAAGAAAGTGAGGGAACAGAAGGACGACTTAATCTACGATCTGATGGTCCGGATAGAAAGAAAGGAGCCAGTCTCGGCATATCTCCCGGTGATAAATCACCTGGAACATCACATCTTGGACCTCCGAAAGGGCAAGCAGCACAGAGCTCAAAGCTGTGATAAAGAGTATAAAAAAATGCTCATGTCAAGCTGCACTGCCCAAGAAACTCCAGAAAGATCGGGAGAAGAAGCCGTCCTTTGGGATGATGAGTTGGATGAACGTTCTGAGAGAAAGAGATAATCTAATGGAGAAATTATCAGAACAATTAAAAGAAGGGGACGACTTCACACTGAGGGGACACTATGAGAATCACCTGTGGCTCCTCCAGCGAGCAAAAGTAGGAGACATTGAGTTCCTTCTGGAAAAGGTGCGAAACTGTTGGTGCCAGAATCCATGGGAAGATGGAACTTATGGACAAGAAAGCACCACTCAAGAAACGGAAAGCGTCATAGAATATTCATCCTCATATGGATTTGATGATATTCCAGACGACAGAGGCGAATATTCGCCTTCTCGTGAAAGTTCGCCCCATTATTGGTTTGAAGACGTTCCAGGAGACAGAAACGAATATTCGTCCTCTTATGAAGACTCCTCCCATTACCCTCTTGCCACCATCGTCGAACAGCTAGTCCAACAGCAATTGCAAGAGGAAAAGAACACCCTCGTTGACGAGATGAAACGGAACGACGAAGCGAGAGAGCTGTTAATGAATGAGAGACGTGCTCTCGATGCGGAAAGAGAACTCTTCTACCAGGAAAAGGCAGAGCTCGACATTGTGCGACAGCAGTTCCATGAAGAGAAGACCGCCTTTCAGGTGGAACTCGCTCAAAGGAGGGCTGTGGATTTGGATAGGGAAGCCCTCAAGAGAGAGATGGAAACTTTCTGCATAGAATTCGTTGACTGGAGAGAAGAGCTGAGAAGAGAGAGAGAGAAGCTTCTCAGGAATCAAGAGAGGCTTGTCCAGGACGAACTGAACTTGAAATTGGAGAGGGAAGCCCTGCAGAATGAGAAGAGTCTCTTCACTACCCACCTCATACAAATGAGAGGAGACCTGATGAAGGAAAAAGAGGACCTCATCATGGCCCAGGAAAAGCTGAGGCTAGACATTGAAGCCTTCACCAGAGAGAAGAATTCGATCGAGAGTCTCGAAGACGACATGGCTTACAAGAAAGGAAAGACGAACCGGAAAAGGATTCGAGACTCAAAGAAAAAATTCAGGATATAAACCGTAGAACACTCGGTACCCAGACAAAGAGATGGAGGAAAGACATGGCGCAGGACATGACAGAGGAATTCAGAACTCATGAATCTTTACAAAACACAAGAACGGAGGATGCCAGTAAAGAGGGGGTTAATGCAAGCACGAAGCCTACAACAGCTGACAAACTTCCGAAGACGGAAACTCAAGGAGAAAAATACACCGTCGAAAGATACTCAAATAATTCGCCCGTAAAGAGTCAGCTGGAAATAGTGATCGACGAACTTCGTAGAATCGGCGAGAAAATAACCCTAATGGACAGCAAATAAAGATGGTGGAGAACTGAATGTAGGTATAGGAGAGAATTCTGAAAATGGTTCGTCACAGGGAGACCAGAGCAGGAGGAGGATGACAGCCAGCAGCTTCTTGGAGGAAGGAGGACCAGCTCTCAGTTTGAGAGCTAACAGCAGTTAGGAGGAAGGAGGACCAGCTCTCAGTTTGAGAGCTAACAGCTGTTCGGAGGAAGGAGGACCAGCTCTCAGTTTGAGAGCTAACAGCTGTACGCAGGAAGGAGGGCCAGCTCTCAGTTTAAGAGCTAACAGCTGTTCGGAGGAAAGAGGACCAGTTTGAGAGCCATCAGCTGTTCGGAGGTTGGAGGACGAGCTCTCAGTTTGAGAGCCAACAGCTGTTTGGAGGGACGCCAGAAGGCCACCAGAAGGACCCTAGAAGGACCCCAGAAGGACCCCAGAAGGGATACCAGAGGAAGACCAGAAGATGTTTCTGTGAGAATAATCTAGAAGACCGGCTCTGCAGAAAGAAGGAACTCTTTCCTTCGAGTAGCTCTGTCCCTTGATGAAGACTTCTGATAGAAGATCTCTGTCAAATCGGACAAATAGTCGGATACCTAGATCTATTCCTGCAGATGCCTTCCTTCTGGTTATTCTGTGGGAATAATCTAGAAGACCGGCTCTGCAGAAAGAGGGAATTCTTCCTTCGAGTATGCTCTGTCCCTTGATGAAGACTCTTCTAATAGAAGATCTCTGTCAAAGCAGACAAATAGTCGGATATCTAGATCTATTCCTGCTGATGACACCTTCTGGTTATTCTGTGAGAATAATCTAGATGACCGGCTCTGCAGAAAGAAGGAACTCTTCTTTCAAGTATGCTCTGTCCCTTGATGAAGACTCTTCTAATAGAAGATCTCTGTCAAAGCGGACAAATAGTCGGATATCTAGAACTATTCTTACAGATGTCTTCTTTCTGGTTATTCTGTAGGAATAATCTAGAAGACCGGCTCTGCAGAAAGAAGGAACTCTTCCTTCGAGTATGCTCTGTCATTTGATGAAGACTCTTCTAATAGAAGATCTCTGTCAATGCGGACAAATAGTTGGATATCTAGAACTATTCTTACAGATGTCTTCTTTCTGGTTATTCTGTGGGAATAATCTAGAAGACCGGCTCTGCAGAAAGAAGGAACTCTTCCTTCGAGTATGCTCTGTCCCTTGATGAAGACTCTTCTAATAGAAGATCTTTGTCAAAGCGGACAAATAGTCGGATATCTAGAACTATTCTTACAGATGTCTTCTTTCTGGTTATTCTGTGGGAATAATCTAGAAGACCGGCTCTGCAGAAAGAAGGAACTCTTCCTTCACGTATGCTCTGTCCCTTGATGAAGACTCTTCTAATAGAAGATCTCTGTCAAAGCGGACAAATAGTTGGATATCTAGATCTATTCCTGCTGATGACACCTTCTAGTTATTCTGTGAGAATAATCTAGATGACCGGCTCTGCAGAAAGAAGGAACTCTTCTTTCAAGTATGCTCTGTCCCTTGATGAAGACTCTTCTAATAGAAGATCTCTGTCAAAGCGGACAAATAGTCGGATATCTAGAACTATTCTTACAGATGTCTTCTTTCTGGTTATTCTGTGGGAATAATCTAGAAGACCGGCTCTGCAGAAAGAAGGAACTCTTCCTTCGAGTATGCTCTGTCCCTTGATGAAGACTTCTAATAGAAGATCTCTGTCAAAGCGGACAAATAGTCGGATATCTAGAACTATTCTTACAGATGTCTTCTTTCTATTTATTCTGTGGGAATAATCTAGACGACCGGCTCTGCAGAAAGAAGGAACTCTTCCTTCGAGTATGCTCTGTCCCTTGATGAAGACTTCTAATAAAAGATCTCTGTCAAAGCAGACAAATAGTCGGATATCTAGAACTATTCTTACAGATGTCTTCTTTCTGGTTATTCTGTGGGAATAATCTAGAAGACCGGCTCTGCAGAAAGAAGGAACTCTTCCTTCGAGTATGCTCTGTCCCTTGATGAAGACTTCATATAGAAGATCTCTGTCAAAGCGGACAAATAGTCGGATATCTAGAACTATTCTTACAGATGTCTTCTTTCTGGTTATTCTGTGGGAATAATCTAGAAGACCGGCTCTGCAGAAAGAAGGAACTCTTCCTTCGAGTATGCTCTGTCCCTTGATGAAGACTTCTAATAGAAGATCTCTGTCAAAGCGGACAAATAGTCGGATATCTAGAACTATTCTTACAGATGTCTTCTTTCTGGTTATTCTGTGGGAATAATCTAGATGACCGGCTCTGCAGAAAGAAGGAACTCTTCCTTCGAGTATGCTCTGTCCCTTGATAAAGACTCTTCTGATGGCAGATCTTTGTCAAAGCGGAAAAATAGTCGGATATCTAGAACTATTCTTACAGATGTCTTCTTTCTGGTTATTCTGTGGGAATAATCTAGAAGACCGGCTCTGCAGAAAGAAGGAACTCTTCCTTCGAGTATGCTCTGTCCCTTGATGAAGACTTCTAATAGAAGATCTCTGTCAAAGCGGACGAATAGTCGGATATCTAGAACTATTCTTACAGATGTCTTCTTTCTGGTTATTCTGTGGGAATAATCTAGAAGACCGCCTCTGCAGAAAGAAGGAACTCTTCCTTCGACTATGCTCTATCTCTTGATGAAGACTCTTCTAATGGAAGATCTCTGTCAAAGCGGACAAATAGTCGGATATCTAGAACTATTCTTTCAGATGTCTTCCTTCTGGTTATTCTGTGGGAATAATCTAGAAGACCGGCTCTGCAGAAAGAAGGAACTCTTCCTTTGAGTATACTCTGTCCCTTGATGAAGACTTCTAATAGATCTCTGTCAAAGCGGACAAATAATCGGATATCTAGAACTTCTTACAGATGTCTTCTTTCTGGTTATTCTGTGGGAATAATCTAGAAGACCGGCTCTGCAGAAAGAAGGAACTCTTCCCTCGAATATGCTCTGTCCCTTGATGAAGACTTCTAATAGAAGATCTTTGTCAAAGCGGGCAAATAGTCGGATATCTAGAACTATTCTTACAGATGTCTTCTTTCTGGTTATTCTGTGGGAATAATCTATAAGACCGGCTCTGCAGAAAGAAGGAACTCGTCCTTCGAGTATGCTCTGTCCCTTGATGAAGATTCTTCTAATGGAAGATCTCTTTCAAAGCGGACAAATAGTCAGGTATCTAGAACTATACCTGCAGATGTCTTCATTCTGGTTGTTAAATGCAGCTGATGCAGCAATATCTTTCAATAAGACTTATTATTATTATTATCATAATTATTATTATTATTATTATTATTTATTTATTTATTTATTTATTATTTTTTTTTTTGCTCTTTCACAGTCCTTCAATTCGACTGGGTGGTATTTACAGTGTGGGGTTCCGGGTTGCATCCTGCCTCCTGAGGAGTCCATCCCTTTTCTTACTTTGTGCGCCGTTTCTAGGATCACACTCATCTGTATGAGTCCTGGAGCTACTTCAGCCTCTAGTTTTTCTAGATTCCTTTTCAGGGATCTTGGGATCGTGCCTAGTGCTCCTTTGATTATGGGTACAATTTCCACTGGCATATCCCATATCCTTCTTATTTCTATTTTCAGATCTTGATACTTATCTACTTTTTCCCTCTCTTTCTCTTCAACTCTAGTGTCCCATGGTATTGCGACATCAATGAGTGATACTTTCTTCTTGACTTTGTCAATCAACGTCATGTATGGTCTATTTGCACGTATCACCCAATCTGTTCTGATACCATAGTCCCAGAGGGTCTTTGCCTGATCGTTTTCTATCACTCCCTCAGGTTGGTGCTCGTACCACATATTACTGCAAGGTAGCTGATGTTTCTTGCACAGGCTCCAGTGGAGGGCTTTTGCCACTGAATCATGCCTCCTTTTGTTCTGGTTCTGTGCAAGTGCCGGGCATTCGCTTACTATGTGGTTTATGGTTTCATTTTTTGTATTGCACTTCCTACATATGGGAGAGATGTTATTTCCGTCTATCATTCTTTGAACATATCTGGTTCTTAGGGCCTGATCTTGTACCGCTGTTATCATTCCTTCAGTTTCCTTCTTTAGCTCTCCCCTCTGTAGCCATTGCCATGTGTCATCGCTGGCTAGTTCTTTAGTCTGTCTCATGTATTGTCCGTGCATTGGTTTGTTGTGCCAGTCCTCTGTTCTGTTTGTCATTCTCCTGTCTCTGTATATTTCTGGGTCTTCGTCTACTTTTATTAGTCCTTCTTCCCATGCACTCTTTAGCCACTCGTCTTCACTGGTTTTCAATGTTGACGCAATTTCTATACTTAGTAGTCCTCTCCCTCCTTCCTTTCGTGTTATGTATAGTCTGTCCGTATTTGCTCTTGGGTGTAGTGCTTTGTGTATTGTGATATGTTTCCTGGTTTTCTGATCTATGGTGCAGAGTTCTGCCTTCATCCATTCCACTATTCCTGCGCTGTATCTGATTACTGGCACTGCCCATGTGTTTATGGCTTTTATCATATTTCCGGCGTTGAGTTTTGACTTGAGTATCGCATTGAGTCTCAGCATATATTCTTTCCTGATCGCGTCCTTCATCTCTTGGTGTTTTATATCCCCTCCTTCCATTATTCCCAGGTATTTGTATCCAGTCTCATCTATGTGTTTGATGTTGCTCCCATCTGGTAGCTTTATCCCTTCAGTTCTCGTTACTTTGCCTTTTTGTATGTTGACTAAGGCGCATTTTTCTATTACAAACTCCATTCTGATGTCCCCAGATACAATCCTTATATTTTGGATTAGGGTATCTATTTCCTTGATGCTCTTTCCATACAGGTTGATGTCGTCCATGAACATCAGATGGTTGATTGTGTTGCCTCTTTTCTTGAGTTGGTACCCGGCATCCATCTTCTGTAGTACTTTTGTCATGGGAATCATGGCTACTACGAAGAGTAGTGGGGACAGTGAGTCGCCCTGGAAGATCCCTCTCCTGATATTAACCTCTGCTAGTCTTATTCCAGAGCTTGTAAGTATTGTATTCCAGTTGCGCATTGTATTTTTGAGGAAGCTGATGGTATTTTCCTCTGCCCCATATATTTTCAGGCATTCTATTAGCCATGTGTGTGGTATCATGTCGAAGGCTTTCTTATAGTCTATCCATGCCAATGCTTAGGTTGGTTTTCTTCTCCTACTGTTCCTCATTACCATTTTGTGTCAGGAGCTGGTCTTTTGTGCCCCTACACTTCCTTCTGCAGCCTTTCTGTGGTGGGGGAATGGTGTTTGTCTCCTCTAGTATTTGTATAGCCTTTCACTGATGATACCTGTTAGTAACTTCCACATTATTGGTAGGCAGGTGATTGGCTGTAGTTTACTGGCTATATTTCCCTTACTATTGTCTTTTTGTACTAAGGATGTTCTTCCTGTGGTCATCCATTGGGTGCATGGTGATTTGAGATACAATGCTGGAGTTGTTCTGCTATTCGTGGGTGTAGGGCCTTGAAGTTTTTGAGCCAGTATCCATGGACTTCATCGGGACCTGGGGCTTTCCAGTTTGGCATTTTGTTTAGTTGGTGTCTGACTGTGTCTGTCGTGATCTCTGTGAATCTTTGTTTTATTCTCCCTGTTTCTTCTTCCTTGACTTCCTGGAGCCATGTTGCATGTTTGTTGTGTGATACCGGATTGCTCAATATGTTTTCCCAGAGTCTCTTACTTGGTTCGGCTTCAGGAATTTCGGGTGGGTGGTTGCCTTCCCCTCTTAGTTGGCTGTATAGTCTTTTCTGGTTGGTTCCAAATAGTTTGTTCTGTTGGTATCCCTTATTCCTGTTCATGTACCGTTGGATCTTATGTGCCTTAAGCCTCTGTTATGTGCCTTAAGCCTCTTCTATTGTGTTGTTTAGTCCCCTCTTCTGTACTTTGTATTTCTCGTTCAGTTCCCTCCTTGTTTTCCTGCTTCTTAGCCTTTTTTCTGCCATCTCTTTCAGTTTACTCAAGTCAGATCTCATCACCATGATTTGCTTTTCCAGGCGCCTTTTCCAAGGCGGTTGCTGTTTTTGTTTCTGTTGGGCTGGTTGTGCTGGTGGTTGTTGGTGTTCGAATCCCCATCAGTTCTGCTACTAATCTTGCTTCTGCATATGCCAAGTTATTTGTTTCTGTGATACTGGTGGTGTGTATTATGCCCATTATTTCATTGACCTCACTTGTTTTCTCCCTTAATTTCTTGGTGTTGTAGGCTTTCATGGAGGGGATCTTTGTTCTCTGTATCTGGTTTCATCCATTGTCTAATCTTTTGGACCCATTCCGTTCTCTCTGTTACTTCGTCGGTGTTTCTTCATGTGTCTTTGTTTGATACCTCATCCTCCCTGTCGTCTTCTGTGGCATCGTCTCTCAGTTCGTCTTCGTGTAATTCGTTGTCGTGTGACATTTCCCTTTCCAGTTCTCTCTTTCTGTTGGGGAGAGCCAGTTCTTTTTCTTTATGTTCCTTACTTGGTCTGCCAGCCTCTGCTCTGTTTGGGGGGTGTTATTCCTCTCATTCCAGATGTTGACCAATCTTCTTCTATATCCTCTCTCCGTCGGGTTGCTTCTGATGTAGCATCTCCATATTTCCTTATTTTCTTCTCTTGTCCATTTCTTCCTTTTTGCCTCTGTAGCTCCAATCTCAGGGTGTTGATTACTGTCGTTGTGGTGGTCAGTTGCTGGATGACGACCTCCAAATACCTGACCGTCTTCCCCTTCAATTGGGTTGAATACCTGGTTGCCGGACGAAGCTCCTCTGTTGCCAGAGGTTCCATTTACGTCGTTGTCGTTTATTCCTTCATTTCTTAACATCATTTCTGAGTTTTGCTATTTAACCCATAGCTGGACCCTACCCCATCAGGGATAGGTACTCATTTACAGCTGAGTAGACTGAGGATATTATGGTAAAGATCCTTTCCCTAGGAATCAACGCCGAGGAGAGCGGTCACCCATCCAATGACTGACCAGCCCCAATGTTGCTTAACCTGTCGATTGACGGCCTAACCCACTCTGCCACGGCGCCACACATTATTATTATTATTAATAATAATAATAATAATAATAATAATAATAATAATAATAATAATAATTATATTATTATTATTATTATTATTATTATTATTATTATTATTATTATTATTATTATTATTATTATTATTATTATTATTATTGTATGCTGGAAACAGGCATTCATGTTTTATTATAAATAATGGCAGAATTCACAGAATTGATTTTGTACAAAATTCTTTCAGTTTTCCTTATGATGTGTCTTTCTGGCACGCTGGTATTACTAAGCAGCTGTCCAATATTCGTCAACGGAATTTCGGGCTGGTTTTATCAAAGGCGACGGGGTATCAGGGAGAGGCTGGGGGTCAGCAACAGGTGTGTCTCGTAGGTCAAGAATAGGCCGTAGTCGTCAGGGGTCGATCCGGTATATCTTACGTTTTTCTTCTTTTCTGGTTTTTCCTATAGGCGTCTACATGTTTCGGCCACCTTTTTTTATCGGTGTCCGATAAATGCTATTTATAGAGAGGAATAGGGATTCAATGACGCATGCATTTTTTTCTTCAGTTCTAAATCATGCATTTGATTGGGAGGTCATTTATCCACATCGGCCTATTCACTCCATCTTCCCTCTAGCCCCCGACCCCCAAAACATCCCTCTTTACCACCTTCTATCGCATGAAAGCAGCGATAGATAGATATTACGGTTATTTAAAAAATTTCCCTCACCAACGAAGCTTAACATTTAGGGAAAATGATTAAGTGACCAAATTCTATTTCTTTGTTTTATAAAACAGAAAGATGATATTGAGGAGAGAGAAATTATGATTAGCTAAGGCTTATTTCTCTTATATACAATTAAACTGCAAAAAATATTAATTTCACGACGAAAATCTCCCATTAGAAATTTATCATTTCATTTCAAGATTATTAACCTAATTCCCTTTTCACAATACCTTGCGTTAGTTCATTGTTGTTTTGGTTAAATTGATGTTTGTTAAAATATAAAAAAGTCAAAGAGGAAGAAAGGTGTTGGCTAATAGATAAAAATGTAAAGGCCACAGAGTCAAAAAGATTCATCATTCAGTTACGAAAAACATAGTTTTATTTTTTTTCTGAATGGCAATACCACGACAACTGTAGATTTAGAGGATTTTAGAAGATTTTTTCACAAAAATGCATTTAGCAACTGAATCAAAATATTGTTTTTTCATCTTTTTTAAACCGTTTATACATTAAGAGATTAATTAGGATATGTGAACTTTAAGCCGAGTATCTCAAAATAAATTTTCTGTCTGTCTTTATTTTATTTCTACACATCCATTACATAGTGCGTGCACCTGTCTGTTTAAGATGATCCCTTCGTAATAGGCGTGTGCATATTTATAATAATAGTTTTTTTATTGCTTTTAAGCACAATATATGAGCACCTGGAGGTCAGAACTGTCCGCTCTGTCCTGGTCATATATGGGCAGACCTGTAAATTATATCAATTTTCCAGTTCAAAAGAGAGCAGAAGTGCAGTGGTTGACCACAATCAGCTGGTGACTGCATTCCTGTGCTGTTTCCGGTCTTGGATGTTACCATAAAGAGTGATATATTGATTTCATGGGTGAGTTTATTGCACAGGAAAATATAATGCCAGATAAACGTGTTCCTTCATACCCAGAAAGAAGTTTAAGGAACAAAGTCTATATCTGTTATTCATAATAATTAAGAACAATATTTTTTCTTCCCTTATTCCTTATGAAATCAGTTGTAACTTATTCTATTGGCAAATTCCTGTATGTTTAATATTAACAAGTCTCTCTCTTTTATTTTATGATCACGTGAGACATTACAATTTTGACATTAGAAGGAAAACCTTTATTCATAAGAGACAAGCCTACAAGGGCCAATGACTATAAATTCAAGCTTCCAAAGAATATTGTGTTTATTTGAAAGAGGTTTCAGAAGAAAATTTAGATTTCGCTCATATTTAACGAATAACAATTTCCGAAAAGTGTTGGAGGGACATATTGGAATAAAATGCATGTAGAAACAGATATTATGAATGCGATAAAAATACTGAAGAGGGATTATAGAACAGCAGAATACAGTCAATCCATAGGAAGAACTCTGCATTAGCAACAAACAATGAAGACAAGAGAAGGTCCGAGGGCCTTTGGAACTCTCTGAATGGATAGCGTAGTATATCACTTGGGGCCTTCCTATGGAACGGGAGACAAACAGAGAAAATCAGCCTCCATAAAAATTTTATGAATTCCTAATGAATGTCAACATTCCCAAATCTTGCGATCGCCTTCATGGCAGAGAAATAGTTTTCTTTATTAAAGTTTTATATTATGTATGCGTTGCTTCTGTTCATGCAGTGGCTTATCTCTTAAATGGAAGGTCATTGTTATGTTAGTAACAAATCCAGACATTTTCCCAAATTTTTCATAAGCATTTTATGTTTTTCCTTTCTTAAACAGACAAAGTATCTATTTTAAGTATATTTTTGGGTGTGTTGGGTTTCCTTAACGAAGAATACCTTCATTATCTAAAATGTTTTCTTGTCATATCCGCAAAATTGAATGTACGTATATACAGCAGCCATCTCAATACCCTCTCTTTTTCTTGGTTCGTATTTCAATATTCTACCCTCAAAAACATAAACTTCAAGATATAAAAATAAAAACGCACTTTAGGATATCTTCCGAACTAAGTAATTTGTAAATTCAGCCTAATTCTCAGTGAGCATTGGACGAGTTAAGAATTTTATCTCATATATATTCACTGGTGCTAAATTCAGACGTAATTGCTCATAAAAATGTGGCAGTAGAATCTTTTCATCTCATTTCTGAATGTAGACCACAAGGCTTTCAGTGGAAAATCTACCGTAGGGTGATGGAATAGGTTGAATGCGCACACATTTCTGTAAAAGTGAGCGAGCTATCTTCCAAAAAGAGTATTTTTTTATTTATACCTTTTAATCACATCTTCCTACGTTCATACTTCTCACCCTTTCATACCATTGCATTCCACTATTAACTATTAACTACAAATTACTCTAAAAGTAAATACACTTTATATCACTGCTTTAGTTACTACATTTCTTTAACAACCCTACGAGGAGTGTCAATTAATAGCACCACAAACTTTTTATGAAAACTTACAATATATTTCTTTCTTTATTAACATTTTCGCTTGCCTACCTTCAGCTTTAAAATCCTACTGGCGTCACATTTTCAAAGACATTAATGAATAGATGGATAAATACATTGAGAAAGAAATAAATTTTGTCGTAAGAATAATGATGAATTTACTTATCAGAAAAAGATTGGGGTACAATTCTGGTAGCAGTGCCATTTTTTCTCCAATAAATTGCGACGCCAGTTTTCCCGGATTGAAGTTATTTCCACTCCTTCGGAACTTGGAATTCAGTCCGAATTGTTCCAGTAGCAATGCAATTTCATTTTTCTCTTCATCTTTTCCTGGATTTAGTGTCAAACGAAATATGATATTTTTGGATTTCAAATGGATTTTGTTCGATTTAATTTTTGGACGTATTTAATCTTATATATATATGTATTTTGGTCCCTCAAATATCAACTATTTTATGCTGAATCAATATTACCGTGAAATCTTGAAATGAATGATAAAGATTTATAATATATATATATATATATATATATATATATATATATATATATATATATATATATATATATATATATATGTGTGTGGTGTGTGTGTGTGTGTGTGTGTGTGTGTGTGCATGTAATGTGAGTGCGTGTATTTATCTATTTACTTTACTCTTTGTACTCAGTATGTTATCGTAACTTTAGTGTCACCACAAACCTTAGGACCAGACCCAAATCTTTACATTCATTTCAAGATTTCAAGGTAATATTGATTCAGCATAAAATATTTGATAATTGAGCGACCAGAATACAGATATATAAAATTACAAACGTGCAAAAATTTAATCGAAAAATTCCATTTGAAACCCAAATATATATAATATATATATATATATATATATATATATATATATATATATATATATGTATATATATATATATATATATATATATATATATATATATCATATATATATATATATATATATATATATATATATATATATGTATGTATGCATATATAGAGGCTAGCGACGTTTCGAGACAAATTCCAATCTTCCGACTAAAGGCAAGAAATAAATGTTACATTAATACAAAGGAATTAAGCAAGTTAACGTAAAATTATTATCAATTAAACTATTGCTAAGTAAAATCACGAATTAAAAATCTCAAAGAAGTAATATTACATCAATACAAAACACGTTTAAGAAAGGGAAATATAAAATTATAAACAATTAAAATATTCCTAAGTAAAATTTTAAAAATACTTAAAAATGAGGAAAATGCCTTGCTCAAGCAGAGCCCGCCGATCCGTGTCAGGACGATGGAAAAAGTCAAGAAGAGACAAAAAACAAAGTGACGTGGCTTCACCCTATATAAGAAGCACGGTCTGCAAAGGTACTGAAGTGGTATGGTTGTTAAGTGAAGGTACCAGTTTCTCAATTGCCAAACTTTCAAGATCGAGGAGGTGGTGTTCGTATAGTTAGGTCATAATGACCTAAAGTTATTATAATTTATGTCTGCCTTACAGATTCTGACGTGATTCCTGATATTTGATTGTTCAGCAGTGGATAATTACCTTCCCGTTCTGTAACTTACACCTCCATGAGCATCACATCTCACTTTGGGCAACCGGCGCGTACTTCCTACGTAGGTCTGCTGATTAAATCGGATTGCATCAAAGAGGGCAATTTCTCTTTGTGGTTTAGGAAGATACCAGTGGTTCTAGGATTCATACAATTGAATCTGGCATCAACTGCAGGAAAATGGTGGTTTAAAGTTTTCTTAAGGGAGAACAAAAACATCCTATCATGTATATAAGGTACTTTAACATAGTATCTAAGTTTCTGTGCTAAATGGACTGTACTAGGTGGATGAAAAAAGTGATCGATGGTATTTTATACGTATTTAAATAATAGGCTCGATGGGTAACAACTGCTGTTGAAAAAACCCTCAAGAAATATTATTTCGTCATGGACTTATTTCCAACTTGATGTTAGGTTTATAGCCCTGTGGAGGAGTGTTGATAAAGAATTCGATTTAAAATTTTTAAAACAAAAACTATAGGAATTCAAGCCAAGGTTGGTAAAAGTAGGTTTCCTGTAGATTCCTATGTTAAAACAGGTAACCTTATGAACTCCATTGGGTGTAAAAAGGCTAATTGTCCATTTTCTTCTAATTCGCAGCTAAATGTAATATTTTAATGTTTAGAATTAGAATATTGTTAAAAGGAACGCTATGATGATTATCTTTAAACAAAACAAAAGTGTCTTCTACATACTTCGATAAAAAAAGTGGTTTAAAAGACGAAGGGCAATTGTCCAGCTGTCAACCGAGGGAAAACCGCAATTCTTTCATCAACATTAGTAACGGTTTTTATTTTAAAGAGCAACTTGGCATGGAAGAAAGGGAAGTCATATACTACAAGAGGAAAGGTGTAGCTCTCTTAGAATCACTTTTACGGCCCCATCAAAACCTCAAGTTGCCAAAAACAATGCATCACAACCCCATCGGAATTCTCTCTCGCGTCATCTGATCACTCCCTGTCAGGGAAGGATTTTTTTATTATTATTTTCCACAAACTTTTCTTACGCTCTTTTTAAAATACACCTAAGATCCATTGGGCGTTTTACGTCAGTTTTCACAGCCTTTTCGGGTGACGTTGCTCGCCTTGTGCTATTCGTCTGTTAACCAAGGTTGGGACAACACTAGTTCGCAGGTGTGATGAAATATATTAAATAATGGAACTTTAGTGCCCATTTGACTTGACTGACCTTACTCGGGGTGCAACTAACGTTATCTTTTTGGTAGATCTTAATCATATATGTGAAACCCTATACTCATTTTATTATGGAGGTTTTATGGAGGTCTACTACTGTAATCTAGCAGTGGTCTATGCAGTTGATACGTACATAAAAACTTATTTACTCAAAAGAACCATGTATTTCGAATACAAGCTGTGATATCTCTAATCACATATACCAGAGATCAGGAACACACAAGTTGTTACTCGAAATATATGATTCTGTTGTGTAGATAGTGTTTTTATGGGTCTTTTCAACTTTAAATAGGCCTATATTATAAAAGCCCAGTTATGTTATTATGACATGTTAAAATAGTAAAAAAGAAAATCTGACGATCTCAGATTTTCTTTTGTACTATTTTAACATGTCATAATAACATAACCGGGCTTTTATAATATAGACCCATTTAAAGTTGAAACACACGAGGCATTTCAAGACTAATAAAAGTTATAATTCATATCATATATCTTATGTCATAACGTGTAAATATATTGTCACAAACTCCATTTGTATTGTGATTACTTATTCTGAAAGTAATTGCATCCTCCGGATGGTATGCCCCTTTTTATCCAGAGCATTGCCGGGTACATCAGCGTGTCAATAGTTTTTAAAATGGGTCCATCAGGAATGAAATTAGGATGAAATGGTATAAAGAGACTATTCTTAAATTCTTTGTTGATACTGCTTGGGTTATAATAATTCTGTTTTACTTTATTTTTATAAAGTTCCCCAAAAAATATGAAGGGTAACATAATGAGTCTCCTACTTTTCAATAATTTTAAACTCATCTTCTAAAAACTCCGGTCTACAAATTCTAAGAGATCTGAGATACACACTGGAAAGTTTTGACATCTTCACTTGTTTAGAATGGTTAGAGTGAAAATGAATATCTGATAAGTTGTTTGTTGGTTTCCTATATACTAAACTAAAATTGGTGTTATGTTTAATAACTAAGACATCCAAAAATGGTATACAATTATTTTCATAATATTCTATTGTGAATTTTATGGATGATACAAAATTATTAATTGTAACGAGGTTCCTTAGAATGCTCGCTGCTGTTGTCTGGTGATTTTGATGATGCTTTGCACTCTCTCTCTCTCTCTCTCTCTCTCTCTCTCTCTCTCTCTCTCTCTCTCTCTCTCTCTCTCTCTCTCTCCAAACTGACAGCAGCCGAAGCAAACATAAGCCTATCAACATGCTTATAGTTTCAAAGAAATTTTAACGTATAACGCTCATCTACCACCTACAGAGAGAGAGAGAGAGAGAGAGAGAGAGAGAGAGAGAGAGAGAGAGAGAGTTGCTTGATAAGAGTTCCTCCCTCAGGCCTCAACGCCAACAGGGAATTCCACCCTTATTGTCGAAGCCAGAAGGTCAGTCCAATCAGTAACCCTGAAGCGTTCATCTCTAGACCCTTAGAGTTTAATACGATGATTGTATTATCCTAATTACACGAACAATATCCATCAGTTATTAATAGCGAATGCAACATACGCAATTTAAGTTATACGACACCAATGTAGAAGATTCGTGAAGGAAATTGTTTAGGGTTTCTCAACAATCTAGACTCATGACCGTCAGCGCTGATATAGATATATATATATATATATATATATATATATATATATATATATATATATATATATATATATAGATATATATATATACATATA
>NC_087216.1:46744162-46771662 GCF_015104395.2 Macrobrachium nipponense | reverse complement strand
TGATTATCTCACACATCATGCTTGATCAACAAAAATCTAATCGTTTACTTAGTTTTGGCACAATTATATGCGATGTCCGCTAAAACGTTCCCTCTGGTTTTCATGACTCAGAAAGCATTTCATGTCTACGTTGGTGGTGTCTGGTAAATAAACTTGAAAGGTATTTTGCGCACCTTGTATCAGGTTCCAGATAAGTTACTATCATGTTTCCACTCACCTCATTCTCATGTTATTTGATTTAGGTTAAAGGGCACAAAATTAATGACAAGAATAACTCATGAATGCAATTTTTTGGTTAACTATATAAGCCATACAGCGAAAAAGAGTTTGATTGTAGAATATATGATAAGCAAATGTTATAATGAATAAAACAGTAAACGAAACCGGTATATCGAATTGAATATTTTGTGCTCATGCTTTTTACAAAAAATATGAAAGTTTTCACTGGTAATTAAAATGAAATCAAGGAGGAAACAAGTGGCAAAATATAAAAAAACCCTATTGCTCGTTAATAAAAAAGCTAAAGATAAATAATTCATGAGAGGGGTAACAGATTATCCATACATGAAAACAAAGTTGCTTAATTTGTAATATAAATTACACATTTGCTAAGACCTTTCATAAATAACGGTATAGGAATTTACTTGGGATTTCTTCGACAACGAATGACGAGAAATATTTGATGCTACACTAAACATTTTCTGTCTGGAAATACCGTAAATTGAAACGCAAAATTCATCAAACTGACATTTGTATTGAAAAATGTCGTTTGTCTTTCTTCCAGGTGCAAGCAATTGGTGAATACCAGAGAAAGCTGAAATGGAAAGTTTTCGAAAGAAGCTTCTGCCGTTCAAGAATCACGAGGCTGAAGTGGGATCATCTTCTAAACTGTAGAGGAAAATGAGATTCTGCAAAAGAATAAGTGTGGGACTTTAACAGTAAGCGATAAGGAAGAACTATGACTCACAAGGTCAGTAGAACTGAAATTGTTGAATTAATATTATGTTTATGCTCTCCTTACTGCATATTCGACAGAGGGACTTTTCAATGTCAATGACCACCGAAATCGCTCATTTCCTTTGTTACTATCTGCATATTATGTCATTTCGGACGACTGTCAACTTGAAGAAGGAAATAATTTCACGCAGTTTCAATCTCCGGAGAAACTTTCCTCTGCATTTCAAGTGCGAGTCACATATTTTCTACAAATTAGAAAGCAAATTCGTTTCTAGTCTTGGTCTCTAGGCACTGATCTTAAAGACAGGCAGTTATAGAAAAGTCTTGAATATTTCCATATCAAAACCTTGATGAGTCTACAACTTCAATAGGATTCTTAACCTCGATCCATTCAGAGAAATAGTTCATGATCGCGTTTCTTTTTTACATTCATTAGATTATTATTCCATTTTCGAACAGCATTTTAATTAATATCTTTTAAACCATCTGTTCATAACTCCTTATTGGTCTTTGTAGCTCGCTTGCCATTTATTTTAATTTCTTTGTTTTGACTGATTTTGTAAATTGTATCTGGGATCACGAAAATTTCCCTGAAAAGGGTGGTTCAATTAGCAGAAAGTGAATTCGGAATTCCGTATGATTTCATAGTGAATCCACAGAATAAGTAGAAAGAGTTCCGTTAGGAAAATCTAAGACCCCAGGGACGAGGTCTCTTCCAAAATGTTAGAACTTACAGTCGAGGGAATGTGGAACTCTTTCCATGTGGATTGTTTTGAAGCTTTCTGGATTTAGATTTGTTTTCCCCGTTATCCCTTGTTCTTCTTTGGATTATAATCTTATTGTTTAATCATGCATTTTCTAACATTTATACACTATAAACATAAAAACCAACCAATTAGCAAATTAAACTTCTGAAAGAAATCTCATCTTCAAAGTAGGACTAAGCAAGAGGAAAAGAATAACAAATATAAGATATATTAATATAAATCTACAGAGATAAAGTGCTGTATAAAATGTATTTCCTGGAGAGAATTTCATTTTATAAATGTTTTGATTTGAATAAAAAAAAAAAAATTCTACTAGTCGCGTTCGTAGTCAATAAAATGATTTTCACCATACCTATAAATGAACTTGTGTCGTTAGGGTTAGAGTAACTTGTAACTTTAAGTATTGCATGTGTTTGCTACACTTTTTCAAACGTAAGGAAAATGACACTGGTTCTGAATTTCTAGTAAGTTAAGGAAAAAGGCAGCTATTAATTTCGCTTTGAGCGATTAAGGACATACTTCTTATTACGAAATTCCGTTCAAAATATTGTTTACGTATAGACTTTCTTGGTCTACCACTGCCTTAGCAATGATGTCTTTTGACTTCTGAGAAAGGACTTCAGGCTTTCCAAGATTCTCACTCTTTTCGCGATGACAGTCATATGGATTTTTGTACCAGTTTCTTTTAACAAAGGATTCATCTCTTTTAATGTATTCAGCTATCCAGGAAGGATATGCCAGCATTCCTGGCCTCTCTGAAGGTTATAGCCCGGATTCGGTCAATCCATCTGATTTCCTATAGTCGTTAGCCATGGTTGCATCTAACTACATCACTCAGTCTGAAAATACAACAAATGTAAAATGACAAGTAGCTTATTAGAAACTTAAGATAATGTACTTGGAGATAGGCTATAGCAGAAAACTTCTTAACTTTCCATTTGCTCTGAGGAGGGGGGTCCTCTAATTTCGAAACACCTGGTATATATAACCTAAAATATTATTCCGAAAAGCGCAGATGCATTTCAGTATGTAAACCGAACTCCTGTCTCATTCGTCCACGCATAAAAATACAAAAGAATAAAATAGAATATTTGATAAATATGGAAGATATCCTTCAAAAACTATGAAATAGTAGGAGTAATTTAAAAATGAATGAAAGTGTAAATATCCCATCTGGTTTAATGAAGAGGAGAGAGAATATTTGGAATATTAGTTCCATGAAGCCCCGATTCACGAGAATGGTCGGGCAAACTTTTTTTTTCTTTTACTTTTTTTTTGTACGTTAATATCAACAGTTCAAGACACATGAGAAGAAATCCCCTGGGATAATGACCTGTCTGTGAAGGGTCAAGCGATCTCCCTTGGGGAGGACGCGGCCTAATTGGATTTTCAACCTGAAGATTAATCTCTCAAAGCCCCCGGGTGGTGGGTGGGGCTGGGGCGGACAGGAACTGGGTAAATTCTTTTCAAATTAACATTTTAATCTGCCATAATTTCATTACTAACATTTTTCAAGGTTACGTTTATGCTCGTTTGTACTGATGCGTTGGATATGAAACTGGGTAAACTGACATAAAAATTCAATTTTTTTTTATTGCCATATCATTTCATTCATTACCTACTTCGCCCCTTCATTCAGAAACAGGGTCAGAGAAACGAACCGCAGAGAAGGAATTAATGGGAACTGATGTGGGGGTTGGGGGGGGAGTGGGGGTGGAGGTGTTGGGGGCTGGGTTTCAAGTCCAATAGCAGCCATTATTCATTCGAACTATTCCAACAAAGCTCTCGAATAAAGACGAACATTCCATCGTCCCATGTTTATGTACGTTTTTCATTTGACAAAAGTTCCGCCTCCTGCTAAGTTCTGCAAATCTCCAGGACACAGGACATAAGACGAAGACCGGGGTTCCCTCCCTCCCTCACTGGATGAAGAGGGAGTGCAGTCAAAAGGATAACGTGGTTTCCCTGTCCCACAGATCCCGGTCGCTTTAACCACAGCCAATAAACTGTCGACAGTCGCTAACTTTGGGGCAAATTTATTTAATCTTATTATCCGTGATCCTTATACTTTAAAAAAAAAAAAAAAAAAAAAAAAAAACGCACCGAGGTTGGTTCGGCGCAATCGAGTTTTCTGTAAACAGCAGCAGCTACAGCGTATTATCAAGGCCGCGGAAAATAGATCTATCTTTCGGTGGTCTCGGGGTAATGTTGTAGGGCCGGTGCCCACGAAACTTTAACCATGGCCCGGCGGTGGCCTATCCTATTTCGTTGCCTGAGTCACGATAATGGCTAGTTTTAACCTTATGTAAAATTAAAACTGCTAAGGCTAAAGAACTGCAATTTGATATGGAGAAGTCAATTTCTCCCATCAGGTCTTCAGTATTATTTATCCCCATAAAAAACAATGGGCAGGGGGTTTGGGGGAGGGGGAGGGGCAAAGAGCCCCAAAGCACCCCATAACAAGTGGACCACCCGCCCAATCTGGAGGTAAAAAGCTGAAAAAACCACTCCTCAACAATTGAAACTAACACTGAAACAATGGAGGGAGAAGTTTATTTCTCCCATAAGGTCTTCAGTATTATTTATTTATCCCCATAAGGCCTTCAGTAATTGTCCAGGTCAACTTTGGGTCATTTATCCCCATAATAAGCAATAGCGAGGTCAATTTCCCATCATAAGGTCATCAATAAGCGTCTAAGTAAAAAAAAAAGCTACTAAAAAAAAAACGAAAACCAAATCACAAAAATCAAAGACTCCCCCCATACGAGATTTCCTCCGGAATCGCCGGAGGTAGGTAGGTAGGTAGCAGCCATCTTGTCTTGCGTGACTATATATAGCTATAGCCAGGGCCAATTAGCCGAAAGCTAGCCTTAACAAGTGAAACCGGCCAAACCAGGGTTCAAAAGCTGAAACCACCCCTTGAAAAGTGAAAGAGGCCATACTGGGGTCAAATAAACGAAACAACCACTAAACAATTGAAAATGGCCAAACTGGACCCAAAAAGCAGAAAGCGTCCCTTGACAAGTGAAACTTCCCAAACCGGGGCCAAATAATCGAAACCAACCCTTAACAAGTGAAACAGACCAAACCGGGACCAAATGGCCGAAACCACCCTTCAACAAGTGAAACAGACCAAACCGGGACCAAATGGCCGAAACCACCCTTCAACAAGTGAAACAGACCAAGTTGGGGGTTGGGGTATGTAGGGGGGTCAAAAATTCTAAATCACACCTTAACCAGTGAACCCGGCCAAACCTGAGCCAAAAATCCACAACCACCCCTTTACAAGTGAAACATGACAAACCGGGGCCAAAACGAAGGAACCACCTTCAACAAGTGAAAAATACCAAAGGGGTGGGAGGGTGTGGGGGGGGGGGGGGGGGGGGGGGGGGGGGGGGCAAAACGCCAAAAATAAACCACACCTTAAAAAGTGAACACAGCCAAACCTGAGCCAAAACCCAAAAGCAACCTTTATCAAGAGAAAACATGCCAAACCGGGGCCAAAATGTCAAAAACCAACAAGGGAAAGAGACCAAATGGAGGTGGGGGTAGGGGGGGTGGGCTGCGGGAGGGGGTGAGGGGGCAAAAAGCCGAAAGCAGCCCCTAACAAGTGAACCTGCCCAAACTGGGGGTAAAAAGCTGAAACCACCCCTCAACAATTGAAAGTAACACTGAAACAATGGATGATCAACATACCAATTTGCAGCCCTCTAGCCTCGACAGTCTGTAAGATCTGAGGGCGAACAGAAAAAGGTGCTTTGAGGCATGTGCCATTACTCACTGGTGCCCCCGTAATTAATTAATGTTCTTTGCAACTAGTCCGAGTGCCAATGGTCCAAATTTCATTTTTCGTTCCAACCACTTTGTGTAAAGCTACTCCCATTATTATTTGAAAGACTAACTCTAAGTACACCATTCGAGACCGGTAGTAGGATTGCAAGTGTGTGTTAGGGTAGAAAAATATTGACTTTGGTAAAGAATATCCTTTATTGATTTCTCCAGGTAATTTTGACTAACTTTCAAGATTAAGTTAGTTGTTCGCACACACATATAAATGAAATTCATGCCAAAATGACTCAGAGTAGGCTTACTAAAAGATCAGTTAACTCAAAACTTTTGATTTAAACTTTGCTTTGAATTATAGGGGTTTGAAATTCAAGGTTCGTTGAAAAAATTATTTTAAAATTTTTTACAGTTAGACATAACGTTCTGTATTGAATTTTTGATAGTAGTGATAAAAACTATTCCCTTTTGCTCCTGCTTGACTAGTTAAAAAAAATGTTAATGCATAACTATTTGCGGGCAGTTCAGAGAACATACTATACTCTTGCTTCCTATTTCATCTAATCTAAGCATCATCATCCATAAAAAATCGGAAACTCTAAGTTTTGCTTGTCTTGCAAAGCTAAAGGGTAACCTGACTCAAAAATATTGTTTTCTCATTATCACCAAGCTGAAATAAGAACATTTATATGTATGTATAATCTTCAATCTGTAATCACCATTGTTGCATGTTGCAAATATCATCTTATAGTTATTATTAGGCGATTTCAGACACAAAAAACAAAATAGTGAAACATACACATAATATGAAAAATTATATTTTTCAATAAGTACAGAGAAATATGAAATAGATAAATGCCAAAATGCCTATGTTTCCTAAGTCACAAAAAAGCTGCTAAGTACATTTTAACCTATCAGCATGTCAGTCATATGAAATGATGAACATCTTTCTTAAAAGTATGTACAAACTCAACAACACTTCATCATTGGCTTGGTTGGTTAATATATCTGTTAATATGAATTATATTGTAAAGAAAGCATTGTTTAAGTTGTGTTTGCAATTAAAACACTATTGTCATTTATGGCGTCATCCTCCATCATCGTCAGTATCATCCAAGTCGGCAGCAGGGTTATGAGGGTTGCTGCATTCTGCTTTACAGCCACAGGCCAATAAACAAGGAATTCGGTTCTTACTGCAGGTACAACGAGATTTGCATTTCCTTGTTTTGCATTCACACTTCAAGAACTCATTACAAGCAGATGGCTGCCTAAGCAGAGCATACATTAGCAAGAGGGGGTTGCCTAAGAGGTGATGATGAAGAAGGAAGGGAATTATACAGGAGAGGGTATAAAAAGTAAAAATTATGGACAGCTTCAAAACAGGAAAAAGAAGGAAGTTAAAGTAGCAGAATCGGGCACTCTCCTCTGGATGGAGAAAGGCCGGAATTCTCAAAAAGAATATGGCACTGTGACAGGACACTAATGCAGAGAGAGACTATGGGTTTTCTCCAAGGTTGCTGGAATCCTCGTTGTCCTTTACCTCTCTTCCTTATCCTCTTCAATTGGTTTGATGAAACAGTGGGGGGACTCGAAAGACATAAGTCTGTGGAAGGTTCTATGATAGCATCGGCTCCGACTGCTACGACAGTCAGAACAAAAGCATTTGCCTCCATGCCTAACGCTACTTGACTCCGTCACTGACATTCTTCAGACAACTGATGGTCGACAGAGTTCTTACACTCGGACTGATTAGCTGCTGATGAAGAGGAAGGAGAGGTGATGATTACCGGCTCCCGATTTTGGATGAAAGACTCCGGGTGGGTTTGTGAGACAGCGCCTTTGGTGGAGCTTCTGCTACTGTCAGGCATGTCCTGGGGAATTGTGGGTGGAATTGGCCCTTCTGCTGCTTCCAGCATCAGTAGTGGAGGCCATTCCTGGTGGAGTAAGAGGATTCAAATGTGGCTCAACGCACACAAGGAGCAGAACATGCCACTGCCTGATGCCTTCCAGTGGTGCTGGCTGTGCAGGGGCAGGTCCGGGAGGACTACAGAATTGGTCTGGAACGAGGTAAGGGCTGGAGTCATGAGACTTCAAAAATAGGTGTTATGTCTTGTCCTCAAGAGACGCCAGACTTGAGGGGAATGTATCTAGCCACCACCAGAGCACATATTTTCGATCAGTTAGGTCATCTGACAGTGAACCGGATGTTGGGCAGAAACATTTTAATGTGACTGAGGCTTTGAATAGCAATTAAGTTATGCCTCTCAATCCTCACTCGAGGAGGGCAGCATGGTGGTGCAACAAATATGGGGTCCTGAGCCGGAAGGCCTAGATTTGATTGGTCCATCGTCAGTGCCATGGCAATAGCGGGAGCAGTAGGCCTTTTGTGGCAGTGACACTAGGAAAAGGTGTGCCCATGCAGTTTCCATGAGTCACAAATGCTCCTGCTATAATCAGGCTTTGGCCGGTTGTTCCACTGCCAATGGCCTTTATTCTTGTTATTTTGGTGATGTCGACTGCAGAGGATCTGGTTTAAAGTGTCACTGCTCTGAGAAGTGTCCAGGTCTCTTACAACGTCCACACATGGGCTTAAGTGGCTGATTATTTTGGCACTGTGTCATCTGGGAGTTGGTAACAGGGAACTCTGTCATTGGTGGTGGGTGTCCCAGACATCCACCCACTTAGAGTACTCTACGATCATCCTTGGATTTTGGTCCACCAAATAAGTGGCAAATTCAGGAGGGGCATAGGATAAAAAATTCTCTAACTGAAAAAGTTCGAGGATCTCGTCTGCAAAATAAGTGTTGGATGCCCTTTTTCACCTTTGGAGTGAAGGTGTCTCTTCACCAGCCATTTCGACATGTCTGCCCAGACTCCAGCGGTGTGCTCCTCCATTTTTGTCTCCAACTGTCACAGGTGGTTTCGAAGGCTTTGACGATGGCCTTCCTTACGCAAGTGAGGTCTCCTCACTCCTGAGTAAGGAGGACTTCAAAAGTGATGGCCCCTTTCCTTTGAGAGGTTTTCCCAAAATTACGGCTACTTCAATGGGAGGAGGCTTGAAGCTATCCAAGACCTTTTCTACGTGTTTGAGCCAGGCCTCCTGCTTGGATTCAATCCACAGTCGGATGGGGATGCTGTGGCGGGATGCACTAAAGCAACCCCCACACCCTTAATCACCCTTACAGACAATAGTCTCCTCACTCCACAACTTTCTACTTACTTTATCTGTAACCAGACTCTTAGAAAAAGGATATTTAAACCACTCAAACACCTTAACACTATAATTCCTAACCCACTTAATACTTAACAATAACAAAAATAAACCCACAACCTAACATAAATGACCCGACTAAGATTATACGATATGTTGGCCTTATAGGTGAAAGGTGCCTGCAGCACTCCACACTAGTGGCACTTGAGCCACAGTACCGTGGCTAACGGTACTTCCACGTCAATCGTACTATCCGTAGTCCAGATCAATCCAAATTCGTTCCAGTCATCAACTAAGGAATATCTATCCTCCAAGAACGATTCCACTCTCAATTCCAAGGTCCACCCATAGTCGTCGTCATCAAGATCAATATTATATCCTTGCCACAATCTAATCAAGGTTCGTTCCGAGTCGTCAACATCAATATCAATCTTCCAAGAACAATCCAATCCGTTATCCACTTCCACGCAATAGTCCGTAATCCAGTACTATATACCGGGAGACAAGGGGACAATAGCTCCTTACCCAAAGCTCAGGTGACGAGCACTGTATTATGAAGGAAGGGTAAGGAGGAACTGCAGTCCTGTAAAGGAACATCAACATCACTATCATTCAAAACTAATTAAATAAACAAACAATTATAACTCAATCCTATCACTCACATCCACACTAAAAAAGAAAATTACTTACTGTCAAAATCAAGACAGAGATAATAAAAAAAAATATATAAAAAGTCCAGGCAGCCGAAAACACATTCACTTCTGCTGCAGCCAGAATAAAAAAAAGCACTCACTCGAAACACTCGTTATCGTACTAAACTACAGAAACAAACAAAAATAAACAACTACCTCAATTACACTCACAGTTGTTTCTATCATAAACTACCATTCTACCAACCACCGCTTTCTCTCTCTCTCTCTCTCTCTCTCTCTCTCTCTCTCTCTCTCTCTCTAACTGAAGAATTTGGCAACACAGAAAATTCAATCCTCCACAATCTTACCCCCTTGCTTTGCCAAATACTTCAAACAAAACACCAACTTACGACCACTTACCGGGCCTTTTTCATCACCCAGTCCTATTCAGGAACAGAACCTCTGCTTCGAGTGCTTCATACATTTTCGGAACTATCTCTTCCACATCACCATCATCTACTGCACTACCATGGCTACCATCCATGCTCACGTCATTCAACAGGTCATGCACCACCTCTTCTACCCCATTATCATCCTGCCCAAAAATTGCAGTTATGTCTGCAAGCAACTCATCCATCTCATTCAATCCACCCTCCACTCTAACAAAAGAATCATTCATGCTACTCTCTATTTTCCAATCTCTTTTTTTCTTCCTTTCTATCCTTACTTTTTCCCTCTCTTCAGCTACCCAAGTCGCTAATTCTTGGCCAATCAGGCCCGCTGCTCTTCCTGCTTCTGTAAAAGCCGTAATTTTCTCTAATGCAGGGTTGGTCTCCATTTTGTCCGGAAGGGCTTATAAGCACAAATAGTAAATTCTTAAGGGTAACACAGACACTAACCTCTGGTAATGGCGCCCTAAAGGACAGCATAACGCCAATTTAATTCCACAAAAGTGGAATGATAACAAATTATCTGCAAGCAAAAAGGTAGAATTACTCTACGCTAACGCGTGCTGAGAGTCACAAATTACCGTGATATGGAGCGGGTTCCCAAAATGGTAATTAATGGTCACAAAGGACGTGAAAGGGGCAGGAAGACTGCAGAAGTGATTCCACGGAACAACAGTCAGCAGACTGTAAATCTTCGCCATGAAGGCGTGCAGTAGTGGCTTTCAGTCAAATGGAGTGAAAAATAATAAAGGCCAGTCAACAGACGGCAGTGAGATGCACATATACAAACACGGCGAATTCATTCGTCATGAGGGTGTAAAATATGGCCTCATGGACGATCAAGTACAATACTAGTCAAAAGACTGAAAAATACGGAAATGACAGCTGTCAGACTGTAATGAAATGTGCATATATGCATAAATATGGCAAAAGTAGTTGTCACAATGGTGAAAAGAAAAAAAAAACCATTGGCCTCACGGACTATCAAAAATAAAAGCAGTCAACCAGTAATGCGAAGCGCATATAAGATGCCGCTGATCTGATTGAAAACATCAATCAGTCCATCAGACTGTAATGGAATGCGCATATAACAATGCTGCAGAAAAAATATGTCAAGCAGTCGATCAGTCTGAAAGTAAAAGTCAATGGCGAGAGCTGTAGAAATAAAAGCAATCCCTCACCGTGATGAGTTACGCATAAAATAATGATATGCAGAATCGTCTGTCTCGAGACGTAAAAATAATGTAGACGGTGATGGCCATGTTATATTATATGAAAAATTTGGCATTACAAAGACGCAAAGTTATATAATTCCATTGTTCTTGTACATGGAACGTCGACCTCACACAGGGAGCATACTGTTTGCTCATGAGTATACCAGTTCAGTCGTTTGTAATATGAATAATATTAGGGAAATACTTCCCAGCTCCCTACAAAAGAGTTAGGACAATTGAAAATCTATGCTGTCTCTCCCTTTTCTATTGTCCCGTTACTTATCCCCGTTTCATGGGGAAAGAGACCCCTCACATGAGCAAATACATTCTCTCCCTTGTCGCCTGGGATAGACCAGCCGTCCAGTCACGTGAGGTGAGTTGCTGGCTAACCAATCCCAATATTTGTGAAGGTCGTTGGACGGGGTGGTTCACTGACCGCGAACCCCAAACAGCCACTATATTATAGTCTGTGATTGCGTGTGTTTTCTTTTAACCTCCCTTTTTTTTTAAATGTTATTGCTTATTTAGTGATACGTTCACTTTACAGTAAAGTTTCCATTTATTCATTAACTTACAGAAAGACTATTTCTTACGCTGTTACCTACCTGTGTTAGAAAAGCGCATAATACAAGAAAAGGAAAAGGGGAAAATAATATGAATGGATGAAAGTTCTTGGTGATGGGGATTTTCTGCCTAATTCGTTAGGTATAACTTTCCCAAGGAATAACTACCATGTTGTTGCCTATTTCTTGCCTACAAGCCCTATTTTTCTGCCACATGAGGCAGAAAATATGCTAGAGAGAGAGAGAGAGAGAGAGAGAGAGAGAGAGAGAGAGAGAGAGAGAGAAGATGAGTCGCTCCGTGAAATTTAAACGCTGCAAAATCGTATTGGCTTGCTAGAATAAAAACCAAATCAGATTGGTCGTGTGCCTAACTAATGCAATCTCTTTCGGCACAAGAGTTTTAGCGATTTATTTCTTTTGCAAAGGAAGCCTGGCACTGCTTCCTAGGTAATTATAACATTTTCTAGCTAATCACTAAGAATAGTGATTGAACTTCTCTCTCTTCGCTAAAATTGGCATGCATACAATTCTAAGCTTGCATACTTCTAGCTGAAAAAATGGCAGCCACAATTTGGTTTTACCCCTTACAAATAATACCTGGCTGTGGGGATTTTTCTTCTCCGTTTTGCTCATATGGGCTTATGGCGCGGGGATTTATGGTGCGTTTTTCTCTCGTGTAATCAGCTCTAACATTGCTAATTGTTAGATAATCTACGGCAATGGTCGTCAATTTTACAAATGGGAGAGTTGGAAGGGGGTTTTCTTGGATAAAAATTACTCTGACTACTCTATAAGTTAAAAAATTAAATATATCTTAGTTTTACAGGCCACTGTGCTAATCAACAGCTTTCCTAGGGCTGGCCCGAAGGATTAGATATTTTTACGTGGCTAGGAACCAATTGGTCACCTAGCAACGGGACCTACAACTTATTGTGGGATCTGAACCACACTATATCAAGAAATGAACTTCTATCACCAGAAATAAATTTCTCTGATTCCGAGTTGGCCGAGCCGGGATTCGAACCTCGGACCACCGGATTGGCAGCCCAGCTCGAAAACCACTCGTCCAGCAAGGAACTGACTTCTCGATAAACCCCCTCAGACTTTGATCTGTACATAGAAAATGGTCGGCTGAGGGACAGATTAAAATTCAAGTGAAAATTGTAAGGAAAACTCGAAGGGTTAAATTTACAAGGTATATATTTACACTTCTAGTTAATCTGCTAGTTCAACGCGCCAGCAAGGACACTAAGGACCTTCCAGGGCCGATCTAGTGCTGGAAACAGTTGCTTGGAGCACTGGAACACGTTTTCAGGGACACTAGTAGAAATTTGCTGCACGGAATATAAGTCAGAGCTCTTACAAGGAAGAGGAAGTCCACCTCACAGCAGGTAGAGATGCAATGGTAATATTTGCAACACAAGACATCCTATAAAGACATGTGCAGCTAACACAGAGTTGGACACGTGCCGTGATGCCGCCAACAATTAGACTTGCTTAAGGTAAATCTTACATTCTCAGAACTTCCTCAGAGGGCAAGGAATAAATGAATTACTACTAAAAACGTTACTTTATTGAGGGGGGAGAGGGGACCGTGAGGATGTGAACAGAACCACAAACTTACGTCATCTCCTTCAGTACATTCTCTTAGCAATTGCTAATATCAGGAGGACAGTGAAGCGATAAGCATTATTACACAACATTCAAGGGAACCACAGCTCTTAATTCAAGAGTATCCTATAGAACAAGGGAGCTCACCATAATAATGTTTAGGTAAAAATTTTGAGTATGTGATGTTAAACAAAATTATTAAAACTCTGACACTGAAAATGAGGTAGATTAGAAATTCACTCTTTTCTATTATTACCTTCAAACGTATTAATAGAGCAGAATGTCAGTGTCTTCCTATAAAAAAAAAGATTATTATTATTATTATTATTATTATTATTATTATTATTATTATTATTATTATTATTATTATTATTATTATTAAATGACAACATTCAAGGGTATAATTTAGTTTCGGATTTAAAGCTTTTGATAAGTAATCTCTTGATAGATTTATGGTAACAAAAACAAATTTGTACTCCCGCGATCCTAATTATTTATTTCTGAAACTGTAGATAGCGGCAAATGTTCTTTATTTCGCCAAAAATCGATAATTCTTTAATTAAATAAAAGTAATTAGAACAGCACATTTGATATTAATGCTAAATTCAGCCGACTTCCGTAAATGCTTTAATTAAGCATCACACTTAGCCACGGGGCACCAAAACGGCATCAACCTTCAGGAAGATCTGTAAGAATTCCATTATTAGCTGATATAATGGAAAGCCGCGGTGTTTGTAGTCATAATCGGTGTATATAACCCAGATGTTGATATATATCCTTTTCCTGGCTGCTGGAGAAATTCTCTCCTTCAAGATACTTCGGTGTTTACTGTTCTACCATTGGAATTTACCCTTCGGTGGAGGAGCTGTTTGCTTCTCTTTCATTGTATACAGTAAAGATATTGAGTCTCCTTTGAGGTAAAGGGGAGTTTGCTGGAGGTTTGGAAGTTAGGACAATATTTGTTCGCTGGGAAAGAGATGCTTTTCCCTATATACGCATACCTACCTCTCTCTCTCTCTCTCTCTCTCTCTCTCTCACACATGCACACACACACAGATATTTTGTCTGTGTGTGCGTTTGTATGTCTGAATTAATATATATATATATATATATATATATAGATATATATATAATAGATATAATATATAATATATTAATATATATATATATATATATTATATATATACATAATATATATGTGTGTGTGTGTGTGTGTGTGTGTGTGTGTGTGTGTGTGCGTGGTACGAATGAGGGAGATTGTGCTGGTCCGTAACTATGGGACACTTCCAAATGGCCTAAAATGGGAAGCGGGGGGAAAGATTGCCAATTAACTCTGCCTTAATTAGGGGCACTTTGACCTCAATTCGACCTTTAATCTATAGAACTGTTAAGTTACTCGACTACTGATCTTATGTACACGGAGAATCTCAAGTTTATTGATAGTTGGTTAATTAGTCTTTTTTTACGAAACAGTGAGTAGGCAGAATTAGAAGTTCCTAATGTTTTAATGAGAAAAAATAAGGGGTATAATAAAAAAAAGAAGAAAAAACGCAATAGCGGAAGAGGGAGCCGGCCAAAGAATCCAACCAAATCAGATAAAAATAACAAAGGGAGCTCATTAGTTTTTACATAGAGGTAAAGCTATGTGAAATATAGAAAATAATTAGTTATATACAGTGCCCAGGTTATTGAATTATCTATAAAATAAAGAAAAAGATAAATAGATTCTCTAAAGAATGTTTGAAAATGTTGAACTTATAAGTACTACAGAAATTCAACAGGGATATAAATGATTTTTATTTGGTTAACCTACGACAGTTGAAAAAGGAAAATGTAAAACAAAAATATGAACAAATCCTAGTGGAAACTGCGATGTAAGGTTTCATTCTTTAGTTAGATTTCAACACCCATATAAAAAAGAAAAATAAATTTTAAAAAATGTGACAAGGAAAGCATATATATAGGCATAATTTCAGCTTTACAAATAAGGAGCTGTCCTTATCAAGTCTCCTAGGTAATGTCATTTCTTCTTTAGCTGGTTTTCTCTCTTCACTCTCCTCTCCGTTTCTTTATTCCAACCTTTTCATAGTCTTTTCCAACAAAACTACTTCTAGTTGAACTTAAAATCTATGCCTTCAAAAGTTAACTTCTTTTTAGTGCTGTAGGTTATGAAACGCAAGATGTTCCCTCACCTTTGAGCTGATTATATGTTTAATGTCAGTAATTAGATTAAACAGAAGGTAATAACTTTCCAATCACCTTACATATTCCAACTTAGAATGCTACTATCAAATTAAGTAAATTATGACTGGGTAACTATGCCTACAGGATAGGTCGAATTTTAAATGGGTAATTAGATCAATAACCACCTAAAAACTTTACGTTAAAAAAATAGCGAAAGTTATTCTGATCATGATGAGTGTCTAAACTTAGGTACATGGGCATAATAACGTAAAATGTAAAATAGATTTTCGTAAACAACGAGGACAACCAACTGTCACATTGCCAGAGGAGTCCTCAAATATTCTTGGTGTGTAAATCATGGAGTTAATAACTACTACACCTAATCAGAGATCAGATGATTAATAGTTACTAGATTCAAATTACCGACTTATGTTAACCCACTTAACGCTCAGCAAGAAAAAAGATATTTTCCTATACTTCAAAGATGCTTCCATAAGCTGCTAACGAAGAATATAAGTATTAAAATGTAAAACATATAACACTGATAAAACAAATACTTTTAACAATAATATCATCCCCCTTCTTTCAATTATTTCTCCTTTCCTTCACCTTGATTTTTAGTGTCTCACCCCTTCAGAAGATTAATCAGAAGGCTGTTATAAAACGGGAAGGAGAATCGTTTTTACTCGTCTTTCTCTCATTTATGAGAGGGGTTTCTTTTATCATCGTCTTACCTGAGCCTTAATTGTAGATTCAGTGGGTCCCCTTTGTTTATCCTTTTACGTTTTAGGATATTTTTTCCCCTCAGTGTTCAGGTGCTTGATGTATGCCATTCGAGAAAAGTTTTATTCTTTTTTTTTTTTCAAGTAGTTCTTTTATATCATTTATGATCAATGTCGTAAGATATGCAATTTTAAGTACGTGCCGTGAATACGGCTTAGTAAATGTTAACAAGAAAATTATGAACTTAGGTTTAAATTTGGTCAATGACTTACTTGGTGTAAAACAAAAGTTATCGTTTCTCTTACATAAGACTTATACCAAGTTAAAAGTGTCTTGGACCCCGTTCTTCAGGAAAGAGGATTTGAATATCTTACAGAAACTAGGTAAACGGGATAGTTTGGTTATTTGTAAGCCAGATAAAGGAAAAGGTGTGGTATACTACGAAAGAAACAAGATTATATTGATAAGGTTAATAACATCCTTGCTGACAACAGTAAATTTCGATCACATAATGAAACAAACTTCTCGGACATTTACAAAAGAGAAGAAAAATTAATATATTTTTCAGAAAATTGAAAAATGAAGGTATTCTAAATGAAAATACAAACCAGAAACTTTGTGATAGGTTCTTCTTTTAGTATTTTATATGGACTCCGTAAGATACATAAGGAAGGAGTTACTATTAGACTCGTTATGGCAGCCTATAACAGTCCTTCTTATGCAATATCTAAATACCTTGTGTCATTGCTGAGAGAATTTGCTTATACCGAATTTTCACTTAGAAATGGATATGAGTTCCAGAAAGAAATAGTTTTACAAGTTGGTGATCTACACATGACAAGCTTCGATGTAGAATCTCATTTCACAAATGTGCCTCCGAATGAAACCATCGACATTATTTTAGACAGGATTTTTTTTTATGACGATCATATGGTTTTTCATGGTTTTAATAGACAACGTTTTAAGACGTTTCTTGAGCTTTCTGTGCAAGACTATGTTTGTTTTTAATGGTCAACTCGTTTCGCATTCGATGGAGTTGCCATGGACTCCCCGTTGGGGTCTGTGTTCGCCAATTTTTTTATGCCTTTTTTTTTAGAAGAAATCTTTTTCACTAATTGTCTACTGTAGACGATATGTTGATGACACATTTGTATCATTCAAGGCACCTTGAGAAAGTGAGATGTTTCTGGACCATATCAATATTCAACATCGAAATAGAAAGTTTACCATGGAAAAAGAAAACAACAATTGTCTACCTTTTTTAGATATCAATGGAAGCAGAGACAACGGTGATTTTATTACATCTGTGTATCGGAAAAAAAAACATATACTAACTAGACTTACTAAGAACTTCTATAGTTCATGCTTTAAGAATTTTAAACTAAACTCCATATACACTTAGTTTATAGGGCTCTTCGATATTCTTCGAGTTGGTCTCACTTTCATAATGAGATTTTGTTTTATTAATTTTTCTTTGCACAGAATTCTTATCCTAAAAACTTGGTTATTAAAGTAATTAGCAGGCTGTTGTTACACTTCTCTAATCCGGCACCATCTTATAATGTCCCAAAGAAAATATATTTGCCACAATCCCGTTTATTTCTGACAACTTTTCAACCAAACTCAAAAAAAAATTGAACAAGAATTTGAATGCCTTAAGATTCAATTAATTCCAATCAATCCACTCAAGATTGGCGTATTCTTCGTCTATAAGGACAAACTGCAGACCTTCATGAGATCCAACATTATTTCTAAATAAATTCAAGTGCCCAGGATGTACCGGTATTTATGTTGGATCTTGCTGTAGGTTACTGCAGATGAGATATTGTAGTCATATGGGATACAGATCTAGAGCGGTCCAGAAATTGAATAAACCAGATTTTTCTAATATAAAGAACCATGACTACATCGAAGTTAACAAAAACCATTTCTCCATTATTGGTGATGCAAGCCATAGTGATTACCTAACTACCCTTGAGTGAGTCCTACACGAACCTTCGCCAAGTGCAGATGTGTGTTTGGTTGTTCCTGTACTTAGCTAAAACCAAGGCGAGCGCAATGTATAGTACCTGAGGAGGACTGATTCAACTGGCCTACAATTTTCTGTTTGCTCAAATTATGAGATGGCGTGTTTTGTCATTTTTGACAAATTGGGTTTATGGGAGATAGACATAGCAGGATTCCAGCAAATGGCCAACAAAAGGGTTATAGTGAAATTTCAAGAACAACTGCTTTTTGAAGAATTCGTTAAAAAAAGTTTGATGATGAGCTGATTGGATTTGTCAGTGGGAAAACGGTAAGAGTAGTAAACTTAAGCAGTGCAAGCACATATGTTTCCATTCATTATGCTCCATTTGATATGAAAGATGATCTCCTACTTGGGGTTTTGAGCCGATACGGAAAAGTGGTTTTTATTAGACACAATTGTTTTTCATATGGGAAAGCTGAAGGCTTGTTGAATGGTATTCGTACAGTTAAGATTTTCATGAAAATCTTAACTGGGCCAAGTACAGACATACTATAAATTTGGAATTGTTGGTCATATGGCTGTAAATTGTGAGACGGACAGGAAGGCCAGACAAAACTTTTTTGACATTACCGATTTCCCATGTTTATCTACTGAGAGACCAGTATCGAATGGAGAGAACATGAACTCCGATTCGGATTAAGAAAACTTATGTAGTGTGGAAATGGTTGTTGAAAAAAAGCAGCTACCAGGTAGAACATGCACAGGCTATTGTGTTTTCAGATTACAGTGACATTGAACATTATGTAGAAACTTATGAACTTTTAGAAGGGTCAATGAAAGAACCAGAAGAGGGCCCTCGAATAAATAAAACTGTTTTCTTTTCTGCAAAGAATAAAGACAACAGTGGAAAGGATGCACAAGAATGTGAAGGTTTACAGGAGATGGTGGTGGTAGCATTGGTACACCGTGAGGATGAGTCAATGGATATACTTTTAGACAGTGAAGATGAACATTTTTCTATCAGTATGGATGCTCATATACTTAAAGCTATTACTGAAGAAAAATGGAATTGTTCCTACACATTATACAAACCATTGGTCTTTTACATAAAGAATTACTTTCAGCGCCAGCTGGAACATGGACGTAAGATTATATAACAAGGAAGTTAGGCAGTAACTGCTTGTCCGCTAGTCAGGAGTCCCACCCGACTGGACGTAAACATTCGACTTTGCTTTCAACTGCCGTCATGTGCAGACGTTCCCTCTCTGCCCGCCTCTGTCGTGGGATTGCTGGTTTATGCTTTTCTTTCTTTCTTTTGTGTACAATTATAATCATTTGGTTATTATTTGTGTGTTTGTTTGGAAATGCAAACCCACTCATCAGATAAGCCTGCTGGGCCCCCATTTACCCAGAGATTATGCCCTGGAGTGGGGGCCAGGAAAAGTGGAGCGTTTCACTCCAGAGATGATGTTGACTCTCACGCCCTCTGTGCAAGATACTGAGGGCATGAATGTAGTAGTGAATTTATCTGGGACAGATACGAGGGAAGGAAGAAGCCGCGTAAGTCTGCCAAGGCGTCGTCGGAAAGCTCTCCCTTGACTTCTTTGGTGATGGATACGTCATCTTCTCTCCTTCCTCTGCGTAAACTCCCCCACCTCGCTCTCTTCCCTTCAGGGGACATGTCTCTCTCCGCCTCTTCGCTTGATCTGTCGAGTGCAGAGGAAGGGGGGAGACATGCCAACCTGGAGTTGTACTCGGGAACTTCTGTCTGCTCAGCAGGGGATCCTTCCCCCTCTGAGTGAACAGTAACTTCCCCCATTAACCCGACTTCAACTTCTTCCTTAGATTTGTCTTCCTTAGGAGGTGGAGATCTGCAGCTGGTATGGTAAACGCTGAATCTACCTGGCACTCTGACCATAAGGAGACTGCTTCACCACTTAGCAGCGGTTCCAGTGACTCATGTGGTGGAGTCAAGGATGACCACAACAGTGTCAACACTGGGGTATGCGGCACCACCACACCTGATGTATACCTACTGCTGTGGTTCAAGCGCCAGTGCCGCTTACTTCGAAGGTAGATTACTTTCCTCCCGGTTCTAGAGGCTCCACCTCAGGAGCCGGAACCTCCTTTGGTGCTCTTCAGCTGGCGTCTACGAGTGTAGGGTCACCTGTTGGTGACCGTGCAGCTAGAGTCCTGGTGGTGAGAGCCAGAATCCAGGCTGCTGAGCATGCTAGCCACCAGGACTCTGTCACAGGGTGGAAGGATGGTAAGAGTCTACCACCATGGCAGCCTTCCAGGCCGTCTCCTGGCTTGATCTGTGATCCCTCACAGTATCCAGGGTCGCAGCTTCCTTGGGACCTATAGCTCCTGGGGAAGACTCGGTTTTCGGGAGACTCTGCCAGTCTGGAGGTAGGGCGATCTCTTACCTGGCCCATCAGACTGCTAACCTGTGGGCCAACCTGGTGCTGAGGAGGAGGGACGCTATCCTGAATCGGGTAACCAGGGTGGCCTGTCACGAGCTGGCAATGGGTCTCAGGAATGGACCGTTGCTGGGTTACACCTCTCTCTTCCTTAGAGAGATGGTGGAGTCTACGGAGGAAAAGCGGAGAGCTGAAGACACCAACTGCCTAATACACCAGGCAGTTACGAAGACTTCTGGGCAGTCTCGTTCAATTGTGGCTAATCCTCAGAGCTTAGCTAGCTCCTCCTCCACCCCTAAGATGTCAGTACCATCGAAGGGTGCACGGGGAAAGACCCAGCCTTCCTCTTTTACTTCGAGAGGTGAGTGAAAGCCCCCCTCTCAGCCCTCCTCCTCTCACGGGAAGGGGGTAAGCAAAAGGGGAAGAAGGGGAGGAAACATTAAGGACAGTGTTCCCCCTCGCCTGCTGCCGAAAGTGGGGGGCTGCCTGGTGAGCTATTGGGCAACATGGCAGCACTACAGAGCTGAGACCTGGGTAGTAGATGCCCTTCGGGAGGGATATCTTCTCCCCTTCATGTTGAAGCCACTTTACATTTCCCACCTGGTCCATCTTCAGACTTACGTTCCTGGTTCGACCAGGGACGTAGCACTCAAGCAAGAAGTGCAGACGATGCTGAGCAAGGGAGCTGTAGAAATCATGCGAGAACTGTCACTGGGGTAATACAGCCAACTTTTCCTGGTGGAGAAGCCTATGGGGGCCTGGAGACCGGTGATAGATCTCTCTCCTTTGAACCGATTTGTTTGCCAGACTCGGTTCACGATGGAAATGGCGTGCAAAGTGCTTGATTCCGTCAGGGAGAATGATTTCATGCTTTCGATGGATCTGAAGGATGCGTATTTTCAAATACCCATCCTCAACAGGAAGGTGTTCCAATTCTGGGCACTTTGCTTCAGACTCACAACCACCCATCAGGTGTTCATGCAAGTGTTCACTCTATTGTTGGTTTGGGCTCATTCGGTCGGGATACGTCTTTTGAGGTATCTTGACGATTGGCTAGTCCTGGCGAGTACTTGTTTGCAGTTGCTGCAGGACAGAGATTGCCTTCTCGACTTTTGTCGCGATGTAAGGATCGTGATAAATTTCAAGAAGTCGGATCTCAAGCCCAAGCAGAGGATAAAGTACCTGGGCATGCTGATCGATACGGTAGCAGCACGAGTCTTCCCCACAGACTTGCGGGACAGCAGGTTCAGGGAGGCAGCTCGTCGGTTTCTGTCATGACAGGAACAGCCAGCTCAGCTTTGGCATGTCATGATTTGTCACCTGTCATTGTTGGAGAAGTTAGTCCCTCACAGGCATCTTCACCTGCGGTCTCTGCAATGGAGACTGAAGGAATGTTGGTCACAAGCGCGGGATCCGCAATCCTTCCTGGTTCCTCTCACGGAAGGGAGGATATAGCCTGGTGCCTGGATGACAGGAACCTCTTAATAGGAGTGTTGCTACACACTCCCCCTCCGGAGATGCTTCTGCTTTTGGATGCATCGACCAAGGGTTGGGGCACACACCTGGAAGAGTTGCTGGTTTCAGGCACCTGGAAGAGTTGCTGGTTTCAAGCACCTTCACATCAACGTCCTGGAACTCAAGGCAGCGTTTCTCGCACTCCAAGAGTTCCAGGAACAGTTGATGGGACACTCGGTGGTGTTGATGAGTGACACCACAGTAGTGGCATACATCAACAAACAGGGGGTTCTTGTGTCCCTCCGATTGCAGGTGCACAAGCGGGCAGCAGCTCACTCGGTAGGAGCTGTCAGCCAGGTACATTCCAGGCCAGAGGAACGTAGTAGCAGACAAGCTCAGCCACCAGAATCAGGTGATTGGGACAGACTGGTCTCTACACCCAGACGTGGTGGAAAGGCTGTTCGACCTGTTGAGGCAACCAATGGTGGATCTGTTCGCCACCCAGCACAACAGAAAACTCCCGGTTTTCTTCTCTGTTGTGCTGGACCCATGTGCAGCTGCAGAGGATGCATTCCAACACCCGTGGGACAACCTCGAAGTGTATGCCTATCCCCCGTTCTCTCTGATTCACAAGGTGATCAGCAGGTTGCTGGTTACCAGCAACCTTTGGGTGGTTCTGGTGGCACCCAAATGGCCTCAGGCTGTTTAGTATCCGGACCTGCTGGCTCTTCTCTCGGAGGCACCACAGGAGATTCCCCCATGGCACAACCGCATGGCACGGTACCACCAGGCAGTACATTCCCTGTGTCTTCATGGCTGGTAGCTATCCACCATCTCTTGTGAGCGAGGGGCTTTTCTCGTCCAGCAGCAACAGAGATGGCTGGATGCCTCAGACAATCCTCTGCAGCAGTATACCAGGGAAAGTGGTCCGTCTTCTGTGGTTGGTGTCATAGATGGGGTCTCTCTCTGCTCAGAGCCATTCTGCAGCAGGTAGCGGTTTTCCTAGTCTTTCTTCACCAAGAGAAGCTCCTCTCCATATATGCAGTTAAAGGATATAAAGCTGCTTTGGCTTTAGTCCTTAAGCTGCTAGCGGTGGATATTTCTTCTTCCATGGAAATATCTCTCCTGATGAGGAGCTTTGAGTGGTCTTGCCCACCCAGGAAACTCAGGCCCCCTGAGTGCGACACGACTCTCGTCTTAAGGAGTTTGATTCATAGACCCTACGAGCCTCTCCGGGAGTTGTTAGACAGGGGACTGACCCTCAAGACCGTTTTTCTGCTGGCTCTGGCATCGACGAAGAGAGTAGGGGAAGTCAAGGGGATGGGGATCGGTTACGCTTGATTTCATCCCGGATTTCATAGTGAATACTCAGAACCCTACGGTTGCTGATGATAGGTTTGAGTACTTCACGATCCCCTTCCTAGAGGACTTCATGGGTAATGATGAGGAAGAGATGCTACTTTGTCCTGTCAGAGTGCTACGGCGCTATCTGAAGAGAACTCGCCATCTCAAGCCTGAGTGTCGACGCCTCTTTGTTAGCACCAGGGTGACCAAGAAAGAAGTGCCCAAGAGCATTATTTCTTTCTAGCTTCGTGAGGTGATCAGGAAACTGTACGACTCCAAAAGGGGCTTCGACACCGGTACCTTTCGCCCAAGAGCCCACGAAGTTAGAGGCATTGGTCCTACCCTTGCATTCCGCAAGAACTTGTCAGTTGCACAGGTGCTGAAGGCAGGGGTGTGGTCCAACCAGACCACCTTCACCTCCTTCTACCTTCGGGATATTGCCCACAGGTCCTTGGACACTTTTTCCTTGGAACCTGTGGTGGCTGTTCAACAACTTGTGTAGCTTACCCAACTCCTTTAACGGGACAAGGTTGCATATCGTCCTTGTGGTAACCGCATGAATGGAGAGCGAATGTGAGTGTGACTGGCTTCTCTTCCTTCCTCCTTTCTTCTCTTTTTCTGTGGGCAGAGAGTAGCGGTCATCACATGCTCCATTTTATCTCTTTAATTAGGGATAGAAGCAGGTATCCATCCTTTCCCTAACAAGGGGGGAAGTGGACAACAGTAAGAGACAAACCCAATGCTATATATTTGGCCTCTTACTTACGACTTTAAGTTCTTGCTTGCTATTCATAAGAGGTATGCATGCCTCCCTCTTATGAACTGGTCCAGAGGTCTGCCCTGGTCTTGCAGTGATCTCAATCCGATCATTTGGACAGAGGCAAGGATCCCCTCGTTGCTCTTACGACAGTGGGGGAATCTTGTTTGGGTGAACACCAGTCTGTTCACAAGACTCAGATTACTTCCACTAATCAGTGAGTCTTTCTTGAGTAAAGGACCGATGGTTTGTATAATGTGTAGGAACAAATGACAATTTTTGAAAGTAAATTGTATTTTTCCTAACTATACAAACCTGAGGTCCTTTACATATAGGCCCACCTCTTGCCATCCCTCAATCTGTTTCCTGGGCCCAAGGCAAAGTGGAATGTTTACGTCCAGTTGGGCGGGACTCCCGACTAGCGGACAAGCAGTTACTACCTAACTACCTTGTTATAGAATCTTACGACCGACTTCCAGCTGGCGCTGAAAGTAATTCCTTATGTAAAGGACCTCAGGTTTGTATAGTTAGGAAATATACAATTTACTTTCAAAAATTGTGATTTTAAACCTCGAAAAAGTAGGGAAATTAAAATTTACTAGGGAATCCTTATCTCAAGAGAAACAGAAGGAGCAAAAGATCAGAGAAAGGTGTAGGTAAAAATGCTGTGAAAAAGAAAAAGTGATTATCTATAAACATAAGCAATGTTCTTAAAAATTGCAACCCTGAATGTCAACGGATTACATGATGTAGGTAAACAAATGAAAGTTGTTCACATGATGAAATATTATGGTATTGGTATTCTGATATTGCAAGAACACAATCTGAAACGTTTATCAGAACTAGTGTATATATTGTTTTTAATCCCACAGTTCTCTTGAAGGGTGGAACGTTGATTTGTATTTCTAAGCAAAATGGTATAAAAATTCTGAGGGACGAAATGGATGCGAATGGGCGAATCCACGCTGTGAAAATGGTTGTATGATTCCTATCGTTAACATTTCTACCCCTGCAGGAACGAACAAGGAGACAGGGAGGATTTTTTCCGAAATGAAGTGATGTTCTTTTTAAGACACAACTCAACCTCGCTGATCATGGGGGGTTAGATTTTTTTTGTGTGACAACCATCAGAGATGTAGTAGTGCAAACAATAATGTGGTATCAAAGGCTTTAATTGCTCTCATTAAACAATTAAAGTTGAAAGATAATTATCAATTCTCAGGCGGAATTCCAGAATAAACCTATGTTAGAGACGGATATGGTTCCTGACTTGACGGAATCTATACTGTAGGTCTTTTCAAAGACATTATGGATTCTCAAACTATACCGTTAAGCTTCTCTGATCACATCATGATGGTTTTAACACTAAAGGTATATCAGAGTAAAATAGGTAAAGGGATTTGGAAATTAAATGTGCAATTGTTAGAAACCAAAAACATTGTTGAGATGTTTAAGAAATTTTAAATTATCCAAACGTCGCTTTGCTAATATACAAATTTGGTGGGACTGGGCAAAACTGGAAGGTAAATGGTTTTTTGTTACATTGAGTAAAAAATCATCAAATGAGAAATATGGTTTTTTGAAATTACTGCAGGTGCGTTTTAGGCAGTTGTATGACATCCATTATCGCACTAATACCAAATACGAATGTATACAATTGATAAAACAGAGGATTAATAGGATTCAGGGTGAGATTTTGGAGGAAATAAAAGTAAGGGCGAGAGTCAACGATTTTGTTAAAGGTGAGAAAGTGTCTGCATACTTGTTAGGTAGGGAGAAGTATGGAAGCAGTGATCACAGCATTTCCAAAATAGTTTCGAAAGATGGAAGAGTGTTTGAAAATACAGACGGAATCTTAACTTGTTTCAAAAAACATTTTGCAGAAGTGTTTACCTCTGTACGGGGAGACGAATCTATGATGGATTATTTTTTGAATTTCTGTCAGCCGATTGTTGATCCTTCGAAGATGGAAGGTTTGGATGACAGCTTCAAGAGGACGAAGTGTGGCGCGCAATTAAAAGTATACACAACAATAAATTTCCCGGTTGTGATGGGTTTTCCATTGAATTTTCTAAAAAGTTCTGGGGAATCATAAAAGATGAGTCTCTTGACACGCTGAGATATATAAATGTAGCTGGAACTCTGTCATTAACGCAAAACAAAGGTATTATTAAATTACTTGCTAAACAGGGAGACAGGACTGATATAGAAAACTGGAGACCAGTTACCATGCTTAATGCAGACTATAAGTTCTTTGCAAAGGTGCTGAAATATAAACTCCTAAATGCGATACCAGAGGTTATTATCAGATGGGCAATACTACGCTGTTCCAGGCAGGTCAATAATAAACTGCAATAATACCATTAGGGATCTGTTTTTCTATGCAAAAGATACAAAGAAGGATATGTTTGTGCTAAGTCTCGATTGGGCGAAGGCTTTTGACAAAGTACATTTAGACTTTATGTATCAGGTATTGTATAAATTTGGTTTTCCTCAAAAATTTATTGATATGATAAATTATTGTATAGAAATTGCGAGAGCAGTATATGCATAAATGGTATTCTTAGTGATTCCTTTCGTGTGACCTACTCAGTAAGACAAGGCTGTCCATTGTCTATGCACGTTTATTGTGTGTTTCAAGAGCCTCTGTCTAGAGTGATAATTAGAAACATAACTACACCGAGTCATCCCAATATGAAAAAAAGTAAAACTACAAGGTTTTGCAGATGACCTCTATGCTCTTGTGTCTACGGAATTGTCTGCTTATGAATGTTACAAGGTAATTAATAAATTTGAAGTAGCCACGGGTGGAAATCTGAGTAAAAAAAAAAAAACAACTGTTATGGGCTTTGGGAACTGTGAAAGTAAGGCCCTAGTCCAGCTACCATAGTTGAAAAGATCCTTGGTATTATGCATAATACGGGGTTTGAGGAAACTTGTGATGAGACTTGGAAATTGTTGGTAAGTAAAAATAAGGTAAGAGTAAATATAATGTGTGTCCGACCTTTAACAATCTTTCAGAAGGGAATACTTTTCAATTCATTGCTGTTGTTAAAGGTGTGGTATGTGGCGCATACAGTTCCACCTATATAGAAGTATGCTTCAGAAATAAATTCATGTATATTTAATTATTACTGAAAAGGTATGTATCACCCTATGTTTAAGTAAATTTGAAGGTAGTTTAGGAATCATTGATACTTATTCTAAAGCTCTGTCGATTTTTAGTTGTACGGCATTACGAGCGGTTAAAAATAATATAGGACTAACTGTATATTATTGCAAAATGAAGATAAACTCCTTGCTCGAGACGCCCACGCTACGAGAATATGCGTACAGTTCTCCGTAGTTTTTTTCGATTGCCATTTCGGTGTTTCGGATAGTATCTAAGCATAAGAGCTTTCCTGTACTGACTAACAGGGACGTTTACTCGTACTTAAAACCCAGCGATGCATCGAAGATTG
>NC_087216.1:46729162-46741662 GCF_015104395.2 Macrobrachium nipponense | reverse complement strand
GTTGGAGTGTTTCCTTAGTCTTTCCTGCATCCAGTTTGTATTCGCATTTTTTTCCCCCCATGTTGCTTAAGTAAAATGAACCTCTTTCAGTACTTTGAAATTCAGACTGGATTATCCTTTCTGTATCTTTTCTAGAAGGGTTTTTAGCTCATTGCTTGAAATGTGATAATGCTCATGGCCAACAGAGAATCGCGATTGTAACTGTAGCTACAAAATTTTCATTATATACTAAGGAAGGTCAGGAATCAACAGTGAGTCTCAAGATAATCCCATATACAAATGAACTGCTTGTTTTACCATAAATGTCATGTCCTTGCTCTTTCATTTAATACGAATGTACTTGATGCAATACCACCAAATAAAACTTCAGACCCCATCTCTCCGTTCTCTCTTATATAAAATGCTAAAATATCATTACGTTCTGAATTAGATGTCAGCGTCGTGTCTTGTGCTTGAATTATGCATGAAAAGAGTTACCTCTAACATAAAATTTGAGTCTTATTTTTCCCCTCTCTTGTTACATGATCCATGGTTATCCCACGATAAATTTTGCCCCAATGAACATGATCTGTATCTTCAGACACAACTTCTCTAGAAATAAGGCGGGACGACAACATTGGGAGAAATTACGTATACAGAATTCTTGAGTGCTCATGGCCTTTTGTTTTCAAATCTGCAAAAAAAATCATAGACACTAAAAATTGTGTTTGAAAAGGGAAAGGATGGTTTCATATTTTCAAAAATCAGAAAGTTAAAACTCTCACTCGCGCTCTGCGGCTTAATTTTTGAAAAATTAAAAACCATATCTAATGGTTCAAAGATATATATATGAACTGATCTGTATAGAAAATTCATGTGTGAGACATAACGGAAAATCTACTTGATGTGCTGTGCGTATGTATGATCAGAGAGTAACGATCAGATAGATATCGCTGATTCATCGAATGCCCATATGATCGTTGGTGGTGTGGCGTGGGTGATTCAAATGAGTGCCATACATTGAAGACCCTTATTGGTTCCTTTTCAATTATAAGAGGCCAATCAGCTTAGACCTGTGACCCAAACAAGTTCAGTTTGAAAAGTTAAGAGTCAGTAGGGAATTAGTGGTCGATGGGTCATGGCGCGTCTCAAAGACAGTGGTTGGCGTGTGTCGCCTTAGAGTACCTTCCGACTATATAATAATCATATAATTAGTAGCGTATTATTAGCAACAGGGCCCTGTGTAACTATTAAGTAAAATACACGTGTTAATTTTATCTTGCGCGTTTCATTGTACTGGTAGAACCCTTGTATGATCGAAAATCAGGTCATATAAATTGGTGTCAGGTGTGGGGTCTTGCCAGTGCATAATAATTAACAGCGTAATTGTGTCGGTGAAATAAACAATGCAAACTCGGAGAAATGCGGCGCGCGACGGCGGGAGTGCCAGTACTAGCAGCACCAGTGCTAACAATAACAGTGCCGAGAAAAAGGAAAGTGTGAATGATCTGTCAGTGGCAACAATTATCCAACGCGCGGTAGAAGAGTTACACAAATTAACAAGAGAAACGCAAACAAAAAAGCCTGTCGACCCACCCACAATTTTGGCCAACGTCGCGTCGTTCACGCAAGTGCGATCAGACGGAAAAGTAGAAAAACTGCCAGTGCTAGATGGATCCGTGCCTGAGTTTGATAACTTACGCACTGGTGAAGGCTTCCTTTCGATCGAGACCTTTATAAAGTGTGTTGAAAACGCCACAATTGGTTGGACAGATAGAGAAAAGAATGTGCAAGCGAAACAGAAGATCATCGGTAATGCAGCACGACAGATCAGGAGCTGGGACGTCCGTTATTCGGCAGACTGGGGTACTTTTAAACAGCACCTCACTCAGCAGTTTGCCCTACATCAAGAGGAAAAGATGGGGCTAATGGAAGGTTATGACCCCAGGTTGGGGGTGGGAGAGTCGATTTCAGCCTTCTACTATCGCGTCTGTGAGGACTATGAGTCCCTCACCCCTAACAAAGACCAGACTGTAGAGGGAAAAGAAAACTTCTGTCGACGCATCCTGAAACGAATTCTTCCCACCTACGTAGTGGGATTTCTTGTTGACGACAAGAGGCCCTTACACACCTTGCTGCCGAAGGTACAACTCCTATTCGACCACAGAAGATGCCAGCAAATGAGGATGGGGGCACAGGCCACCTCCCAACCAGTTGTTGCAACGGTTAACCAATCTGACCCAGCGAATCCTCAGCCAGCCTCACCCACCATCCAGGGGGCCGGGTCACGCACCCAGGGGCCTCGAAGAGGCAAGGGGAAAACGGCCGGGAATTACACGGTTGGCCGCTGCTGGGGGTGTGGGAGAGAGGGCCACCCTGAAGGCCCAGTGCCCCTCTTTCATTGAGCCACGACATTGTTTTCGATGCAAAGCAACAGACCACCTCGTGAGCGCTTGTTCAAAAAACGACGACGACCAGCGGAACAACGTACCCCCTCACCAAGGAGAGGAAGGGGAAGGTGGTGTGGAGGAGGAGTCGGGAGGACCCCGACTACATCCATGGCCGCCGGGTCCAAACAACGACCGTGTCCCCGGTAGGACAAGGGACGCCTTGTCGGGGAGGAGGGGAAGTCAGCACCAACCCTCGAGAAGTAGTGGATAGCCCTCCATCCCCCACCTGTCTCTGCCCATTATACGGACGTACAGGGTGCCAGGAGAGAAGGTAAGGCAAGAGCCTATCTCCCACCCTCAATCCATGAAGGAAGCTGTGGTGCCGATCGTGCAAATATGGGTAGGGGAGTGACAGGGAAGGGTGTTGATCGACACTGGTGCAAGTGTGTCTCTGTTAGAAGAACACCTGGTGACAGGATCGGTGCAGCCGATGAAAGGTTCTTTGGTTTTAAGTACTGCAGGTGGTCATCGGATGGTAACCCAGAGGGCTGTGAGGCAACAGGTAACCATCGATGGGCGAGTGGTGACACATACCTTTTATGTAGTGCCAGCATTACAAGTAGAAGGAATTTCAGTTATTTTAGGAATTGATTTTGTGGATAGGAACGAAATAATAGTGGCTGGCACAGCTGGGAAAGGGATCGAGGTATGTTTAAAGGGACAACGAATCCCCACAGAGGGGGAGAGACCGAGGTGCTTACGAGTCTCCCTTAGGTCGAAGTGAGCTGGGGGAAAAGTACCCGCTGCCCCAGAGGCGGGAGATGTGGCACCACCCTGGACCCTCTCATCCCTCGCCGTGACACCCTCACTGAGCATACCGGAAGGCACTTTAGTTATGATCAGACCCCATAACAAATGGGATGATTTTATCATTCCGGGTCTGAGTGAGGTAATGCAGGGAGAAGTTAATGTGCCATTTATGAATGTCAGTGACCAACGTATCGTACTAGACAGCAAGTCGATATGCGACCTTGAACCTTGTGAAATAGCAGATGCTTCTTACACTCTTGCGACCTTGGGTAGCACGTGTCAAGGTCGCATTGAGGAACGTATAAGTAGACTACTCCGGACAGCTGGTGGGTCTACCCCTGTTACTTATCAGAAAATTGTCAAAGAAATCGTAGAAGGTTATCAAGATGTAATCGCGATTGGCGACGAAACCCCAGGCAGAGTAAATAGTTTTCCTTTTGTTATAGAAACCGGGGGTCATCCACCCATAAGATCTAAGCCTTATAGAATACCAGTTTGTTATCAGCGGGAAGTGGAGAACGAGATTAATAAATTAAGGGAACAAGGCACAATTAGAGAAAGTGAATCCCCCTGGGCCTCGCCAATCGTGATGGTTAAAAAGAAGGATGGTTCTCTTAGGCTATGTGTTGATTATAGAAAGTTGAATATAAGTCATCAAAAGACAATGCATTCCCATTGCCCTCTATCGAAGAGTTGTTAATTAAGGTCAGGGAGAGTAAATTCTTCACCACCTTAGATTTAAAGTCAGGTTATCATCAAATCCCTATAGACGAGAGTAGCAAGGAAAAAACAGCCCTTTATAGCTAATGATCAATTGTTTGAATATAATTACCTCCCTTTTGGGGTAAAGAATGCTCCTGCTCATTTTTCACGTGTTATGATGTCCGTATTAGCTCCGCTATTAGGACATAGCGTGTTTGTTTATTTAGATGACATAATCATAATAGGGGCTACAGTAGAAGAGCACAAGAAGAACATTATTGAGGTTTTAGAAGCTTTAAAGCGACAGGGGATAAAAATTAATCTAACCAAATGTAAATTCTTTCAGCAAGAAGTTGAATTTTTGGGGCACATCATAACATCTGGAGTTGTTAATTAAGGTCAGGGAGAGTAAATTCTTCACCACCTTAGATTTAAAGTCAGGTTATCATCAAATCCCTATAGACGAGAGTAGCAAGGAAAAAACAGCCTTTATAGCTAATGATCAATTGTTTGAATATAATTACCTCCCTTTTGGGGTAAAGAATGCTCCTGCTCATTTTTCACGTGTTATGATGTCCGTATTAGCTCCGCTATTAGGACATAGCGTGTTTGTTTATTTAGATGACATAATCATAATAGGGGCTACAGTAGAAGAGCACAAGAAGAACATTATTGAGGTTTTAGAAGCTTTAAAGCGACAGGGGATAAAAATTTATCTAACCAAATGTAAATTCTTTCAGCAAGAAGTTGAATTTTTGGGGCACATCATAACATCTGGAGGCCTTAAGCCTTGTGCCGATAAAGTAGCAGCAATTAGAGAATTTCCCCGACCGAAGAATGCAAAGGAGGTAGCCAGTTTCCTCGGGCTCGCGGGCTACTACCGTAAACTCATAAAAGATTTCAGTAAAATAGCGAGACCGCTAGATTCATTGAGAAAGCAGAAAGATTTTCATTGGGAACGGGAGGCAGAAATGGCTTTTCAAGAATTAAAGATTTCACTCACTGGTAATGAACTATTAGCTTATCCAAAGTTCGATCGAGCATTTGTAGTAACCACTGACGCGAGCAGTATAGCTATCGGGGGAGTGATTTCTCAAGTTGACGATGCAGGGAAGGAAAAGCCAATTTGTTTTGCATCACGAGCATTGAAAGGAGCAGAGAAGAATTACAGTACCTTCGATACAGAGGCATTGGCTATTCTATGGATGCTGGAGAGACATCGCTACTTTTTACTGGGGCATAAAGTCAAAATTAACACAGATCACCACCCATTGAGAGATTTATTCAAGAAAGGGGATTTGACCACTCGACAGGCTCGTTGAATAGAACGACTGTTAGAGTTTGATATTGTGGGAATTGAACATATAGCAGGGAAAACAAATAGAGTAGCGGATGCCCTCTCCAGAAGTGCCATAATGGGAGTTACAACTCGAGCAGCAAAGAGAGAGGAACAACGATGGAAGAAACAGTTAAATGAGTCAGAGGCAGCCGATGTAGAAAACGGGAATAACTCGGGAACTCCAGAGTTGGGAGAGAGAGAAGGGAAACGAGTCGTGGGAGTGAAAGGGCTGATGCTCCTAGGAGGTCAGCAAGCGAATGCCCTGGGAGTGAAAATGAGTGTGTGATTGATTTGTGTGGTTGGAGTGTTGGAGAGGTGATAAGGGGTCAGGAGTCCGAGCCATGGATCGGGCAGGTTAGGGCTTATGTAAGGGGTGCGAGTAACGAGTTTCCCGATTTCCTATAGGTGCCCAGAAGTATGTTCTTCATTGAAGGAGATATTTTGTTTTGTAAATATGAGAAGAGACCGGGCGATATCCGATCTCGCGTCGTCCTTCCTCCCTCTTTGGTAGAGAAAGCCATCCACATGATACATGTAAGTGCTTATGCAGGACATATAGGTATAGAAAGGTCCCTCAGGAGGGCACGAGAATCCTTTTTTTGGATAGGAATGAGAACAGACTACAAAATTTATCAGCCAGTGCCACATATGTAATACCATGAAAAACCACAAACACTCTATTCCAAAGGCTCGCATGTGGCCAGTAGAGCCAATTAAATTTAACAGAGTGCATATCGATGTCGTAGGACCCTTTCCTCCTGGAGACGGGCAGTTCAAATATGTATGTGTGATGGTGGATGCGTTCACGCGTTATACGCACACCTACGGAATGGTGGATAAGACCGCAACATCGGTTGCCAGAGCTTGTGTTCAATTCATAACGAAATTCAGCTGTCCTCGTACTCTAATCAGTGATAATGGGCGTGAGTTTGTTAATGAAGTGATAAAAGAGCTGACAAAATTATTTAATGTGGAACATTTCACGATCGCATGCTACTGGCCTTCAGCCAATGGGTTGGTTGAATCCCATAATAGAGAAGTGACAAATATTTTGAAATATTTAGTGGCAGACAGTCCAAATCAGTGGGCAGAGATGTTGCAAATGGCGGAATTTCCACTTAATACTGCGTATAACAGCTCCATAAGAGATACCCCGTATTTTTTAGTGTATGGACAGGACCCTTCATTGCCATATACTGTGATCATGGACCCTAGAACTTTACCGTTATATAGTGTCGAGCAATACCGGGTGATGTTCTGTAACCTAACCCGAAGAATATTTCAGATAGCGCAGAAACTTCTGTTGAGGGCAAATGAAAAGTATCAGACGCAATATGATCAGTGATTCCGCACACAAACGTCTAAGATACAAATAGGGGACAGGATCTATTTGAAAAGACTGCAACCGAAGAAACATAAACTATCTAGGTCCGTACCGCGTGAAAGAAATTAAAAATGACACTGCGGTGATAAAGCATATTAGGACCGGTGCCCAGGGCGAGTACCACTTATCACACATGCATCCCGTCAGAGATGTACTGATGTGGCATATGAACAAACCGGTACCCCCATTTCCGGGACTGTCTGGTTACCTGGGAGAGGAGAGTGAAGATGATATACAAGCATGTCTAGGGATCATTAACGGTGCGCCCGACGTGCATACAGACGAAGGTCGCAAATATTGGTGTCATGTTCTAAAGTATGAACATTATTCTAAACGTATCTTTGCACCAACCTGCCGTGTTCCTTTTTAATCTTTGATTTTGATTTTGTGATGATACCTTTCCGTGCATAAATTGAGACAAATCATACTTTCTGTTTCCTTATTGTGTCTTGATGATTGATAGTAATCTGTTTAGTTTATTGCTTTTTTTGAACTGCAGGTTTTTGTGCTCCAATTTTAAGAAGAATGTAATGTGTTTAATGTGGTGATATAAAATTTATTATTCCATTGATTCTTACATAATTTCTTTTTCATTAAAGAACATATTTACAATGTGATGCGTGGAATTCAGAACAGACTGTAAATTGCCAATTGTAAGCACGCAATTTGACCCTGGCTTGCTAAGTTTAGTTTTTATTCTGCATGAATTATTAATAATAATTCTAATAACATTTCGGTCGGTAAGGTACTCAAATGATAGTGCACAAATGATAGAGACTAAATAAAAGAAAAATGCATAAAAATAAATATAGAAAAAATAGTGTTATGAGTTCTGCGGGACGCAGAACTTGTGGGGGAGAGTGGTGAACTGATCTGTATAGAAAATTCATGTGTGAGACATAACGGAAAATCTACTTGATGTGCTGTGCGTATGTATGATCAGAGAGTAACGATCAGATAGATATCGCTGATTCATCGAATGCCCATATGATCGTTGGTGGCGTGGCGTTGGTGATTCAAATGAGTGCCATACATTGAAGACCCTTATTGGTTCCTTTTCAATTATAAGAGGCCAATCAGCTTAGACCTGTGACCCAAACAAGTTCAGTTTGAAAAGTTAAGAGTCAGTGGGGAATTAGTGGTCGACGGGTCAGGACGCGTCTCAAAGACAGTGGTCGGCGCGTGTCGCCTTAGAGTACATTCCGACTATATAATAATCATATAATTAGTAGCGTATTATTAGCAACAGGGCCCTGTGTAACTATTAAGTAAAAAACACATGTGTTAATTTTATCTTGCGCGTTTCATTGTACTGGTAGAACCCTTGTATGATCGAAAATCAGGTCATATATATATATATGTATATAATATATATATATATATATATATTAATATATATATATATATATATATAGTAGTATATATACATACAATCATCATAAAAATTTCCCAGTCTTTTGCAATGTGCAAATCCTCTTTACTTTAAAATCACCTGGCAAAGATGTTATATACAAAGGGATCTTAAGCCACGTTATTTTTACATCATTCTTTAAGTTTGCACGGGAGGACGTAAGATAAACGGTGACAGTAATTGTCGTTACATTGTTCATTAGGGCCCAGAACTACAATCTGCTAAATTGATCTATTTCCAGTTTTTGCCGCTTCTAACAATAGTTCTTTTGGATACATTTATTCAGAAAACTTGAAGGAATCTGTTTGATTCCTGTTTTAAAAAAGAGGAATCGAGCAAATTCAGGAAAGCTCTCTGTATGCATTATTTCAAAATATATTCACTAGTACATAACTGTTGACATGTTTCCCCATTTCAAGACTCATGCTCCTATGAGTATTTTAACAGCTCTTTTATCAATGTGTAAAAGTGCAACTGCAAAAAGTCAGTTTTTAACTAAAAATTCTTGTTAATTTATTGCTAAAGATGAGAAGAATCCTCTTGAGCATAGTGGAACATTAGATTTCCTCTTATGAACTCGAAATTATAATTTCATTATACTGAATATTTTGCGAAATCAAGCATTTTACTACCTTCAACTATTTCATCTGTAACAATATAACAAGGACAGATAATTAACAGAACTAGATTTAGGTCTTCCTGGCTATAAAACTTCCTACAACCGATTCTTTTGGTTCGTTGGAGTCTTTGTTTTCCAGGTTAATGAAACTTCGCCTCCACACTGACGTGGCGAATCTACGCACTCAAATGCAGGCGTTAGCTCAGAAAACTTATAACAACCTAACTACACGATGGACACCATTCTTTTCTAAAAATGATCTAAATATCCTCAGAGAACTGGGTAAACATGAGTTGATAATAACCAGAATGGATAAAGGAAAAGGTGCGGTAATTCTAAACTAACAGGAATATGTATCAAAAATGGAAAATATTTTGGGTGAAGAAACAAAATTCCAAAAATGGGTGAACCTCAATACTCAACCCTTATTAAAGTAGAGGATCGAATAAACCGTTTCCTTAAAAACCTAAAAGACCGTAATATCAGTACTGACACCTACGAATCTTTATACAGTACAGGCGCTTCGTTTGGAATAATGTATGGGCTACCTAAGATTCACAAGGAAGGTATCCCAATGCGACCCATACTCACCTTATATGATACCCCCAATTATAAATTGGCCAAATTTTTTGTCCCACTTTTAGCTCCTTTAACTACTAATGAGTATAGTATAAGAATAAGACTCAGAAAATTAAAAAAAGAAGGATTTTACCTCAAGACTCGGACCTTTTTATGGCTAGTCTGGACGTCGAGTCACTTTTTAATAATATCCCAGTGAAGAAACAATTGAAATTATTTTATATCGAATTTTTCCGAACCCAGATGTTTGGTCTGGGTTCTAGCTTTTACAGCCACTGCTTTTTTTAGCTTTAAGTTAAATTCGTTGTCTACTCTCTTCCACAGGGCGTTTACCTTAATATCGGGGTGAAATGCGTTTCATGAAGAAATTATGTTTCTCCACCAATACTTTGTAAATAACTGTTTCCCATCTCAACTCTTTTACAAACAATTGCGAAAATTTCTAAATAAAATCTTCCACCCACAGCTTGAAATACCAACGGTACCTAAACTACCTTTCTGCGCTAGTGTCCCCCTAATCTATGATAGACACTTTTATCAAGAATTGAGACTTATTGTAAGCAAACACCTACCGGCAGTCGATTTAAAACTGATTCCATGTAACCCAATGACCATCTTTAAATATAAAGAGAGACTGCTTCCTTTGATGACCTCGAGAATCATATATTTGTTTAATTGCCCCAGATGTGACCTGGGGAAGTACGTGGGCTCGACCCAGAGGCTGTTGAAGGTAAGATTGGATTCTCATCGTGGAGTTAGCTATCGTACGGGCATCAAACTATCAAACCCTGAATTTTCCTTTATTAGAGATCATGGGGAAAAAAATTCAAATACAATATTTATTACAAGGATTTCAAAGTAATAAGCAAAGCTCCAAACGAACACCAATTGGCAATACTCGAATCTCTTTTTATTAAACAACTGGTTCCCCAGTTAAATACTCAGTCCACGTCAACTCCTCTGTACCTCTCTTAAGTTTCCGTCGGAAGCAAAACGGACCCTGACAGTCACTCAGCTTTTGCCTTCAGCACTACAGGTAATCACTGTTCCCTTCTCTTGTACCTCCCTTTGCATTTCTTTTTATCATGTTTTAATCTGAATCTATTTTTAATTCTGTTGTTCTGTCTAATTCGATGCTGTATATCTGGTTTCTAGCAACCGCCTTCAACTTTGGAATATAGTATATATATATATATATATATATATATATATATATATATATATATATATATATATATATATATATATATATATATATATATATATATATATATATATATATATATATATATATATATATATATATATATATGTAGATATAGAGATAGATATTTTTTTGTTTATTTATCGTTAAATATATTACTTAACAAATTAAGAAAATAAAATAATACACATATGACAAAAATTTTGTAAAAAAGCCAAGAACTAGAACCAGAAATAGTTTATATTAGATAGCAACAATAATATTAAATCTAATTGTTTGTGCAATTTCAAGTTGTTATGAACAAGACTTTTAGTAAAGAAAGTTGGTAGTTTTAGTAGAAAAACAATTTCTTTGGTTTCTGAGGAGTATTTCTTACAGACATGGAATCCTAGTGATCTTCAATCAAGGCGTGTGTATGTCAAGCGACGTCAGTCAAAAACAATTTCCCACTTACAATATGTCAAAACAAAATAAAATCGTATTACACCCCATGCTCAGATGAAGCCCCTTTGATAAAACTTCATTTCGTAACAGATTCAATGTTCACGATTTTCATACTCCCTCCATTCCTGGTGATAGATCTTTTTCGATTGACATTGACGAGGGAGGGAAAACAGCTTACTCAACGGGAGATCGGTTTTCGTTTGACTTTTTCCATCTGACGCTTCAATATTTCTCTTCTGCAACAGACGTTCACTTTTTTCTCTCTCTTTATTGAGAGAATATCTGCCAAGATATCTTAGCAACCGGATACTGGGGTAAAATAATATATTTGATTAAAATACAGTATTTTGTATTAAGTTTTTAATTTTCCATGTCACCATTTTTTATGTAATTTCCTACAAACATATGCATAAACATGCTGTGAAATGACTCATAATTTGCTCTCATATAAAGCAAGGTGTCTAAGGTTCATATCGTGTGCTAGACCCGCCAATGAAAGATACAAAAATCATGAGAAAGAGGCTAATGTATGTTCCAGACCTGCTATGAATGAAGCAAACAACTGCATTTGAATAACCGTAATATTTCATTCTCTTAATGAAAATACAAAATTACATCATAGATTGACCTTCTTTTAAGAAGTCTTCAAATACTCTTACTCGTTTGTGATAATATTGGGGAAATAATGTACAAGCGTAGATAGACAATTTACATAACTTCGATGGTAATCTGTATCCTCATTAAAAAATTAGAATAATTTTGAACGAGCGCGTGGAAGTTAACAACACAGAAATCCAGTCTAATTCAAGATGTCTTAATAACTGCTGGAGGCGAAGGGAGACGACGATGTCTTTATATTACGACGGTAATAAATATGGCCACCCATCAGTCCTAGTCCTCTCATATAACTTTGTTTTATATAAGTTCGTTATCTAAAGTTTGGAGAGAGCTATAAATAAAAATGTCTACAAATAATTTGTAAAAATGACTAAAAATAGAGATAAAAACTGGAGCTGTTTTGATCGGCATTTCTCTCCAAACTTTCAATTTCGTAATTATTTCAAAAGACTGAATTAGAATACGCTCTACCAGGTGAGCTGAGAGTTCGTGTAGGGGATACGAATAGACCATGACTTGTGTAGGCTTCCGAATCGTACAATATTCCGTAATCTTTACGCAAGTGACTGAGAGCGAAGAGTTATGCAGTGGACTCTACGCCCCCTGGAATAGCATTATGAATATCTGAGGTATGTTCAATACAGAAGGTCTCTGAGCTGGATCAGTGATGAAGCCGTAAGTTGCATTTCCTTCGTGCAGGGCAAGATGATTCATTTTAGCACTGCTGGCTAATTTCATCGATGAGATAGTTATTATGACACTAATGTGGCACGTGGGTGAAATAGTGAAATTTATGACAAGACATAGATCTAGCTCACACCAGACTACACAGACCAAATGGGCTATAGATGAAACCGAGTCTGGCGTGAAATATCATTGGGCTGGTATTGTAAGCTCAATCCAGTCGACTGATTAGTATGCGTTTAATTGCGTTATTATATGTCCAGAATCAGATCTGGCTTCAATCCCTACTCTTCACGTGGCTTTTAAACTTATTGATTCGCTTCAGCAAGGCGGTCAT
>NC_087216.1:46686944-46728662 GCF_015104395.2 Macrobrachium nipponense | reverse complement strand
GCAGATTATGATTTTACAGACATGCCGATGGACATTCATCTTGATTAGTTTCTTAACGTTTAAAATAAACGGAAATAAGTCACTATTTACTGTTAGGTGTTTACTTTTCATCATTACTATTCACTTACTCGATTATTGTTTCTTTCACCTGTGGTATACAAACTGCTATTTTTAAAGCTTATCAAAAAAGAATAGTAAAAAATGTAATAACAAATGGCATGCATGCAAAAATTTAGAGGCATATTACCCAGAAAGGGGCAACCTGTCTCTTCCAGGTTTCTACAGGAAGGGGCCGGCCTGGACTAACCTTCAGTTAATTAAAGCGGAAAATAACGTGATTTTGGAATACTCTGATACAGTATAATAAATAAATAAATAAATAAGCAAATAAATACAGACTAAAAACGAAAGTAACGACCGAAGAAAGCATACAGACTGCAAAGTAGAATCGTCGAGTTGAATTAAACAGTGAAAGAGAAATTTCAGTTAAGAACTTAAAAACAGAAGGAATCTGGATATTATAAATTGCAAATCAAACAAATTACCTCTTTTCCACTTCCATTATGATTACATGCTTTTGTTTAACTTGACCTCAGCGTCTGTCTGTATTCCTGTCTGACCTCAAGTCTTGTAACTCATGGTTACTCAAACACGGTGACAATACAACCTTCCATGATCAGTAGGTGAGCAATGATCTCTAGTGATCCAACCAAGACCTCTTCCAGTATCTGAGGGTATGAAAGAAACTCTTTGGTTTTTCAAAACTTTTTTGACTCGGTAGAATATATCTTCTATATAACCGATGCCCCTTCCCCTTCTTCCAACACCCTCCCCCATCCCCTATCCTCTTCCCTCCCCATACACCCCCCTCACCTATCTCCCCTTCCAAAGCACACTTAGCTGTGTCCTCTTCCTCCCCTTCCCGCTTCCCTCTTCCATCCACCTACTCCTCCCTTCCCCTCCCTCTTCGGAGCATGTGATCAAGTGTTAATTTAGCTTTCCTCCCCTTCCTTCTTTCATCATCCATCACCCCCTTACCTACTTCTCCCACTTCCCCTCCCCGCCCCTCCTACTTCCCTTTCCCCTCCCCTAACCTCCCCTCCTTTCCCCCTACCATCCTTTCCCTTCCTTTCTCTCTACCCTTCCCCATTCCTCCTCCAACATCCCTCCTCTTTCTCCTCCATCCCCTTCCCATTTTCCTCCCTTAAAATAGTCCTCCATTCTTCTTTCCCTCACCTTCCCATCTCCGCTTGCTCTCCCTTTCCCTTCCCCCTTCTATTCTCTTCCCTCTTGCATCCGCCTTCTTCCGTCCCTCCCCTCCCATTTCCCCTCCCCTCACCCTCTTGCTACACCTCCCTGTCCCTCTTCCCTCCCTTCCCCCTCCCCCTTCCCTCATCCTCCCCCGTAAGCAGATATCAGTTTCGTTGACTACAATCATAAATCGGATAAAATTTCTGTCAAAACTAAACTATATAAAATAAAAAATATATAAAAAAGTAAAAATGCTTTTATTAAAATGCGCTAACATAAAACGGAAATAATTCTTTGACACAGCAGAATTTTCTTACAACTAACAATGGCTACGAAAATAAAAGCGTGGAACTCAAACATGGAAGGAATTGGTATAAGAAATATTAAACATATTTCTTTTCTTATAGCATTTCCTTCCATGTTTGGGGCCCCTGCTTTTATTTCCTAGACATGATTAATTGTCAGAGAATCCTGCTTTGTCTCCAAAAATTATTGTTTTTTTACTTTTTAGTGCATTTTAATGAAAAACACGTTATTTCTTTATTTTAAGTTTTAATAATTAATTAATTTATTTATTTATTTATTTATCTACTTATTTGTTATGAAAGCTCGGTGCAAAACCCTATCACCAGTTTCCTGTATCATTTGACCTTTGGATTTTCCTACGTAACTGAGACCTTTCGCGCTCGGCCTTAAGCAAATCTAGATTACAATTTTTCCTCTTAATGGAATATTCTAGATTCTCATTGGACAAGTGGGTTGCGTACTCGCCTTTCGCTTTCCACTACTGCCAATGCGGAGCGAAAGAAATTGATTTATGGAGATTAGAAATTCATTTCTCGATATAAAGTGGTTCGGAGCTGTATGCACCGAAGCTAAGGAACCAAATGGCTCCTAGCCACATAAGCAATAATGTAATTCTTCAAACCAGCCATAGGAGAGCTATTAATCAGCTCATTGGTCTGGTTAAGCTAAGATATGGTAAAAGGAATATCCTGATTCATAACAATTGCTATAATGCGTTTCATCCTTATTTTGGGTTATTCTTAAAGATAGAGTGCATTACCGTTTTGTATATCCAAGTTTAACTGTAAAATAATTTGTTGATAGTATTGATATCTTACTGTATGTATATACATGATCAAGATTTCAATATCCATAACCAAATTCATTTAAACAAAGATACATTGACAGAAACAACTCTTAATATAAGGAAAACGACGAAAATTAATCTGATTTTGATATCGAGTGGCTACAATAAAGACGAAGTTAGACTATGATGAGGTCTTCAGTGATGTTCTGGAATTTACATTTTAAGTATTAGCAGTTAATTAACTTCTCCCTCATAGAAACAGTTTATTGAGAGAGAGAGAGAGAGAGAGAGAGAGAGAGAGAGAGAGAGAGAGAGAGAGAGAGTCCTTTTTCTGTCTTCGGCTGAGGAAATAGAAGTTACTGCTATAATAAGAAAGAGTGACTGAGTAAAATGTGGTAAGAAATTAAAAAGTCTTTCAGTTTCCGAAAAAAAGTTTTTGCGCCGGCTCAAATTACCTGTAACTTACGTATTCCATTTCGTACCCACAAGTATATTTTATATGCTACATAATATACTAAAAGCGCAAATAATCCCCTTTCCTTTCGTCTGAATAACAACAAATATGGACATTTCCTAGAGGCAATTCATAACATTTAAAAGTTATTCAACAATCATTTCGGTTAAGGGGATCTTGAAGCTTTTAACACTTCCACCCGACTGTAAGCGCTTAATCCCGAGAGAGGGAATATTCCTGGCTCTCATGAATCAACTCACAGGCCTCCCCGGGTAAAGGTCACCCGGGTTGGTCTGTTAATGGCAATTGGGGACTCGATCGATAGGGCTCTGTGCAGATAAGGGCCAGAGAGTGATAACCTATTTGGGTGCACATGAAAGGGATTTTTATGAATGTGGGGAAATGGTAAAAATATGAAACTAGTAGATCGATTAACTTCTGTCAAGATAATCCTATATAAGAATTAACATAAGTTTATCATTCTAGAGAAAGAGAAATGAATAATTGCTAACAAAAACATATTTCACAACAGTAATAAGAGAGCCGACTCAAATGGGATTAGATACAAATAGTAGCAAAAGACATGATCGGGTCCAAGGAGGCCCATTATAGATAAAAATTATAATAATCATACCAGTCTTGATAGAGACACTAATATAACGGCATGATTATTAAAAATAGCCGAGTGATATATCGATAGGTGTTCAGAATGGAATAAAGTTTATTACATATTTTTGATAAGGTTTAAATATTTGTTGAATAAAGAAAATAAAATTACACTGAATCTTTATGTTAACGATTTCACTAGATAGCTGGGTGATTTTACTCAGTTACCGAGCGAAAATGTGTTAATCATTAAAGAGATGAGAAATAAATCCTAAGGATTTATCTTCATTTTTGAGTCTTTTGTTTTAATAAAGTAATGAATAAAGATACATACTATACATATGAATATCGATGTCAGCAGGAGACATGGTAATAAATCTTCCAAGTACAGTTCATATCTGTATGAACATTGATAAAGCGGTTTGTATTCCAAAGCATCCTTTTCTCTCTTTTTTTTATTTTTACAAAATTCTACTTCATCGTACAATAAATTACAAAAAATAATAACGGACGAGAGACGTTGTATTGAATGAGAGAGGTCTTTGAACGCATATTCGAATTCAGCAAATATTCCGTACGGCTTTGAATATTTGTTTTAAGCTTCAAAAGGAATGAATATCTAGGTATCAAATTTATTTGGAAGGCATTTCAGCTTTTTGAGCCTGAATACGCTCACTTTCAAAGATATTTGTATTGTAAAGATTGCAGTCAAATTTTATAAAAGAGAATGATTTGGTATTTAATAACTATTTTACATTCATAAATAAACTCTGTCACTTTTCCATATTTCTGATAAATGTATCCATCAATATCTCTATCATTCATTACGAAAGTGAATTGCGGATCATGAATATTTTTGGATAGTACTTATAGCGTAAAAGGAAGAGAAAAAGTGACCTGGAGACATTAACACGCTGGAAGGATGTCAGATAGATAGGTTTGTTAAATGAAAATGAAAACGCCTCAGTGGCATGATCAGTATGGTCTTGGCCTGCCACCTCTGGGGCCGCGAGTTCGATACTCGGGCATGCCATTGAGGTGTGAAAGATGTGTATTTCTGGTGATAGAAGTTCACTCTCGACGTGGTTCGAAAGTCACGTAAAGCCGTTAGTCCCGTTGCTGAATAACCACTGGTTCCATGCAGCCTAAAGACACCATACAAACAAACAAACAATAAATGAAATGATTAGAGGTCATAAATGTGTGTGTATACATACATACATATATATATATATATATATATATATATATATATATATATGTATATATATATATATATATATATATATATATATATATATATATATATATATATATATATATATATATATATTGTATATAAATATTGAATATATATATTTTGGCAGGTTTGGATAATTATATAATGAATATTGATTGACACTTGCCTTATGGGCCAATAAAAATATAACAAAGTATAAAAACTTACCTTCTAATCGCATTTAACACAAAAAGGGAAGGTCGCCAGAGAGCCGATACTTACTTCAGAAACTGACTGTATTCTACAGAATTCAAGCAATTAGATTGACCCATAGCTGGTATATAAGCCAACAAGTAAGTTAATATGTATTATGTTCTTCCGCTTTGGCGAAAGATTGTTTGTCTTTTCTTACGACTGTTGTTCATAAGCATTGTTGGTTCTACTTCTCTTCTCGCCTACGTTATATCTTAGTAAAGTTGATTCTTCTTAGAATAAGGGAGATGATTCAAACGGAGGAAGTTGATAACTTAAAACAGCTTTATTTCTCAACTCCATCACAAGAGAGATGGTTTGGTCAGAAGACCGCTCCGTTTGATAACTGGAATAGAACTAACATTTCAAAGCATCGTGTCGATAGCGAAACACTAGCTATCTCAGCGATTTATATATAAAAAAAAATAAGTAGTCCGCCGGCTCGGAAGTCACAAGTTTCCGGCGCAGGTTAACAGGTCAACCGCTTCCCATGGAAGGTGTTGTGATAAGTTAACAGATACATGAATTGATGATGTACCCAAATGCAAACCAGGCTACTGCAAGCATTGCACAGCGTGATCTAGATTTGAGATTGTCACGTAGGACGCTCCTAATTCACCAATGACCCCTCAGGTCATGGGTTCTATTTACAGATATGTAATTATCTGTTACAAAGAATGTATTTATTACATATGTACTCTACAACAGCATTTACAGTTACAATTAAGTTATCATATATGGTTTGGGAGCTTGTCAGAATGAAAGCTGGAAGTGATACAATAATTCGGACTCCATAAGTAAAGGAGTGCAACAAGTGCCTGATAACAAAGCTACAGTTAAGTGGTTTTCAATATGAAATAATAATTGGCTTATGGTTCACTTGTTGCTACGACTATCTATTCGGAATATATCTTGCCAATGGCAAAGGGAAGTTGAAGTCTTCTAAGGTAATGCTCAAAAGCTGGCAAGTGGCAGAACACGAGGGACAAGATAATCCGCCTCTGGAAAAGATTCCCCGATAAGATTTCATATTTCATGCACAAAAGATTCTCACAATAATTTACCACAATGGAGGGATATAATACTGTTTTTGGGCACGAATTTAACACAATGGAGGATTGTTATAATCTATAGAGCTGGACAAAGATTAATTCAGTTACTGGATATAATTAATTGGGAAACTAATTACACTATGCATTCATAGGAGAATTGGAATTGGTAGATGAAAATCTTGAAAAGGAAATTTTAAGAAAATTGGTTAGAAGACAAGAAACTGGCATTTAATTGCTACTTCAGGACTTACCAGGAATCCAGTGTTGTATGATGCATATCTACAAATTGAACATAATCCAATATGCTCACTTTTAACAGTTTAGCATAGTGGTATGCTAGTTATAAAGGCTACGACCATAGATTTTGGACGTATGAGGCAACAGTGTGACTTCTGTGAATTCTTAGCTAAGACAGACTCACCAGCTTCATTCCATTGTCTCTTAGGAGTTGTGGCAGGTCTAAAAAAGGCAAATAAAGCCAGCAAACAGAGATCACGGGAACGTAAGCCTTAAGATATGAGTATCTAAAGGGGCAAGGCATATATGTTAACCCTGTGACTAATCTCAGCTCTCCCTAATTTGACCGTTTTTTTTTTTTCAAAACTCCTTCAATTACCACAAAAAAAAAAAAAAAAAAAAAAAAAAAAAAAAAAAAAAATCTTCCACTGACTGCGGGTGACCCTTCACCATGATTACAACTTCTGACCTTTAATTCGAAAGAGACAAGAGCAGCATACACAAACACCACAGGCGGGTGGACAGATGGAAAAAAACCGAGTATAGTTTCATATTTTTACCATTTCCCCACATTCATAAAAATCCCTTTCACCTTGCATGACTAATTCATATGCACCCAAAGAGGTTATCACTCTCCGGCCCTTATCTGCGCAGAGGCCAATCGATCGAGTCCCCAATTGCCATTAACAGACCAACCCGGGTGACCTTTACCCGGGGAGGCCTGTGAGTTGATTCATGAGAGCCAGGAATATTCCCTCTCTCGGGATTAAGCGCTTACAGTCGGGTGGAAGTGTTAAAAGCTTCAAGATCCCCTTAACCGAAATGATTGTTGAATAACTTTTAAATGTTATGAATTGCCTCTAGGAAATGTCCATATTTGTTGTTATTCAGACGAAAGGAAAGTGCATTATTTGCATTTTTAGTATATTTATAGCATCAATAATAAAATCTTACTTGTTGGTAACGAAAATCTGGAATACGTAAGTTACAGGTAATTTGAGCCGGCGCAAAAACTTTTTTTCGGAAACTGAAAAACTCTTTTTAAATTCTTACCACAAGTTACTGACTCACTTTTTCTTATTATAGAAGTAGCTTCTATTTCCTCTGCCGAAGACAGAGGAAAGGACTCTCTCTCTCTCTCTCTCTCTCTCTCTCTCTCTCTCTCTCTCTCTCTCAATAAACTGTTTCTATGAGGGAGAAGTTAATTAACTGCTAATACTTAAAATGTAAATTCCAGAACATCACTGAAGACCTCATCATAGTCTAACTTCGTCTTTATTGTAGCCACTCGATATCAAAATCAGATTTAATTTTCGTCGTTTTCCTTATATTAAGAGTTGTTTCTGTCAATGTATCTTTGTTTAAATGAATTTGGTTATGGATATTGAAATCTTGATCATGTATATACATACAGTAAGATATCAATACTATCAACAAATTATTTTACAGTTAAACTTGGATATACAAAAAGGTAATGCACTCTATCTTTAAGAATAACCCAAAAATAAGGATGGAACGCATTATAGCAATTGTTATGAATCAGGATCTTCCTTTTACCATATCTTAGCTTAACCAGACCGCTGAGCTGAGTAACAGCTCTCCTATGGCTGTTTGAAGAATTCATTATTGCTGTGGTAGGAGCCATTTGGTTCCTTAGCTTCGGTACATACAGCTCCGAACCACTTTATATCGAGAAATCAATTTCTAATCTCCATAAATCAATTTCTTTCGCTCCGCATTGGCAGTAGTGGAAAGCGAAAGGCGAGTACGCAACCCACTTGTCCAATGAGAATCTAGAATATTCCATTAAGAGGAAAAATTGTAATCTAGATTTGCTTAAGGCCGAGCGCGAAAGGTCTCAGTTACGTAGGAAAATCCAAAGGTCAAATGATACAGGAAACTGGTGATAGGGTTTTGCACCGAGCTTTCATAACAAATAAGTAGATAAATAAATAAATAAATAAATTAATTAATTATTAAAACTTAAAATAAAGAAATAGCGTGTTTTTCATTAAAATGCACTAAAAAGTAAAAAAACAATAATTTTTGGAGACAAAGCAGGATTCTCTGACAATTAATCATGTCTAGGAAATAAAAGCAGGGGCCCCAAACATGGAAGGAAATGCTATAAGAAAAGAAATATGTTTAATATTTCTTATACCAATTCCTTCCATGTTTGGAGTCCACGCTTTTATTTTCGTAGCCATTGTTAGTTGTAAGAAAATTCTGCTGTGTCAAAGAATTATTTCCGTTTTATGTTAGCGCATTTTAATAAAAGCATTTTTTAACTTTTTATATATTTTTTATTTTATATAGTTTAGTTTTGACAGAAAATTTTTAAATTTTAACCGATTTATGATTGTAGTCAACGAAACTGATATCTGCTTACGGGGGAGGATGAGGGAAGGGGGAGGGGGAAGGGAGGGAAGAGGGACAGGGAGGTGTAGCAAGAGGGTGAGGGGAAGGGGAAATGGGAGGGGAGGGACGGAAGAAGGCGGATGCAAGAGGGAAGAGAATAGAAGGGGGAAGGGAAAGGGAGAGCAAGCGGAGATGGAAGGTGAGGGAAAGAAGAATGGAGGACTTATTTTAAGGGAGGAAAATGGGAAGGGGATGGAGGAGAAAGAGGAGGGGATGTTGGAGGAGGAATGGGGAAGGGTAGAGAGAAAGGAAGGGAAGGATGGTAGGGGGAAAGGAGGGGAGGTTAGGGGAGGGGAAAGGGAAGTAGGAGGGGCGGGGAGGGGAAGTGGGAGAAGTAGGTAAGGGGAGTGGAGGGGGATGAAAGAAGGAAGGGGAGGAAAGCTAAATTAACACTTGATCACATGCTCCGAAGAGGGAGGGGAAGGGAGGAGTAGGTGGATGGAAGAGGGAAGCGGGAAGGGGAGGAAGAGGACACAGCTAAGTATGCTTTGGAAGGGGGATAGGTGAGGGGGTGTTTGGGGAGGGAAGAGGATAGGGGATGGAGAAGGGTGTTGGAAGAGGGGGAAGCAGGATGGGTTATATAGAAGATATATTCTACCGAGTCAAAAAAGTTTTGAAAAACCAAAGAGTTTCTTTCATACCCTCAGATACTGGAAGAGGTCAAGGTGGGATCACTAGAGATCATTGCTCACCTACTGATCATGTAAGGTTGTATCGTCACCGTGTTTGAGTAACCATGAGTTACAAGACTTGAGGTCAGACAGGAATACAGACAGACGCTGAGGTCAAGTTAAATAAAAGCATGTAATCATAATGGAAGTGGTAGAGGCAATTTGTTTGATTTGCAATTTATAATATCCAGATTCCTTCTCTTTTTAATTTCTTAACTGAAATTTATCTTTCACTGTTTAATTCAACTCGACGATTCTACTTTGCAGTCTGTATGCTTTCTTCGGTCGTTACTTTCGTTTTTAGTCTTTATTTATTTATTCATTTATTTATTATTTAAATTTCTTTTTTGTACTGTATCAGAGTATTCCAAAATCACGTTATTTTCCGCTTTAATTAACTGAAGGTTATCCAGGCCCTTCCTGTAGAAACCTGGAAGAGACAGGTTGCCCCTTTCTGGGTAATATGCCTCTAAGTTTTTGCATGCATGCCATTTGTTATTACATTTTTTACTATTCATTTTTGATAAGCTTTAAAAATAGCAGTTTGTATACCACAGGTTAAAGAAACAATAATCGAGTAATGATGAAAAATAAACACCCTACAGTAAACAGTGACTTATTTACGTTTATTTTAAACGTTAACAAACTAATGAAGATAAATCTCCATCGGCATGTCTGTAAAATCACAATCTGCGAAATTTGAAAGGTTGTAAAAATATGGCAAAAACGTTTGCAACTTTAATTATCATACTACAGCAGCATGATGGTCAGCAAAGCATCTATGCCTTAACTTTAGTTTGCCAAGGCATGATAAGTTAGTTCTCTTACTCGTTTGTCCAAGTTATTAGTGTAATGTTAGAGGCCATATGTAAACGTATCATATAAAAACTAGTTCGCACGTTGGTATGATATAAATACACTTAGGGGCATGAGAAGTGTAACGAATAGTACAGGAATGATTAACTATCTCCTCTGATAAAAATCGTGCTGTTTGCTGTTTTAACTTATATACAGACATATAAATAGAAATGAATGGGAATTTTAATGATATACTGCGTGCATCCATTCTGGTCTATCCAATTAGAATTTAAGCTATACAATTGTAAGTATATCCTTGGACAATAATAATACGACGTAGAACAAGAACAACATTCATTCAGCAGTTTTACACACAAGAAAATTGGACCTAAATGGAAAAGACCTAACACTATCGAAACAGAGATCAGAGAACGGACTTCGCATGTTATTTATTTATCTTGCTTCTCGTGCTTCCTTTTGATCATCGTGTTCAAAGAGCAAACGCCCACTTCGGAAGCATAGAAATATCACAGGATACTCTCTCGTATGCGAACGGGATCAGGTATCCTGAATTATATTGCATTGCAAACTAAAGCTTCGTCGTAATTCATTTTAAATAGTGGAAATCCAGGAATTAATGAAAAAACGTATTTAGAGTTATATAGAATTTGCATGATTTCATGGTAGAATGGGGTTACCAAACGTCCAATTTAAACATAATTGCCAGTCAACATCATCCTACAAAGGACTCCTGCTTATTGCAATGGAGGTCAAAGTAATAAAGTTGGGAATAATTCAATATTACATAAAGGTAAAAAGATATCGCAGAATAGAGGAAAACCTAATATCAACAAAGAGTATTACACATTCATATTAAATTTTTTTATGCGTACGTTAATAATGTATAATTAATTCTAGGTCGTGCCGTAAAAGTTATCTCTATTTTTTATTTCGCATAATATTCGGAAGAAATGAGTGGTGGCTAATATGGATCCTTTAATACTTTCCATTAAGCTTCTCGAATACCTTGAATAAGCAACAATCCAGAAATAACCGACAGACCACAGGCATGGCAAGAAAGTTTGAGAGCTCTGAGTTGCTCAGAGAAGTTATTAAACGTTATGCAAAAGATTGTTTGAACAGGTGTTGTCAGAGTAGTTTTATGCTACTTGCGTGTACCTGAGAACAAGCACAACTGAGTATTTCCTCCTGTTACTTTTATTAACCATCTTATTAAATAATTATGAAAGGAATTAAAAGCCTATCAAGATTTCTTCTTATCAGCACACAGGCGATTGGTCATTGAATAGCAAGAAAGTATTAGAACTAATAATTTTGTATGGAGAGCATCTTTATTAGTTGCGACTGTTTTCGGAGATTTACATCCCTCCGTCATCGGGCAATCTATAATGGAATATAAGTTAAAGTTAAATGTTAAATCAATGAAGTAATAATGTAATATAAGTTATATTAAAATCAAAATAAAATTACACAATTAAAAGATAAAATAACACGCAACGAAATCTTAATACATAGAGAAATACTCAATGTTTATTGTCAAAGAGACCAGAAAAATCTAAAAGCACAGCTATTCAACAATTTTACAAAGAGGTTTTATCTCTTAGGGTACATAAAGACTCAACCAATGTGAGCTCCATTTCGTTGGTTCTGCAAGTAAGGACTGAAAAAGAATCTAAATTTATAGGATGGTCACATTCTTCAGAGTGCTGACGAATAGCACTAAATAGTGGCTTGCTTAATGGCCTATTTGTTCTAACAGATCTTCAGAGATGTTCCAAGATGCGAACCCTGAACTGCCGCTTTGATTTTCCAATGTATGTACATTGAACTACTGCAATGATATTTGTACATATACACAATAGATGACTGCAGCTCAGTTGGTATTACATCCTTGAACCTGAAGAAATTTTGCAATGTAGAGTTTGGTTTAAATACCACTCAAATCTTTATTTGCGGGTAAGATTCATGCAACAGTTTGGTTAACCTTTTCTTAACATTAAAGATCCTATTTCCAACAAACGTGATGGGAAAATACATAACTGCTCTATTGACAGTGACAGTTGTAGGTTTTGGAAATAATAATTTTTAAAGCTCCTTTCCTATATAAGTATTCATAAAATCTTTGGTAAAGCCGTTGAAAGATAAGCTTTCCTTTATTAAATTAAACTCTAAGTCCATACTAACATTATTTGAACATATATTAAAAGCTCTCGAAGTTAAGATCGTAATCAAATTTCTCTTGGACTGAATAGGAATAAAACGGTGTTGACATTAATTCTGAATTCATGGGTCATTATGGAGGCAGATTTGCGTTTCATCTCTTCCTAGGAAGACCCTCAAGTGATCCCACTTAACTTTTCAGATGGGTTTTAAGATACTACAGAATCTCCTGTCTCCAGTGTTTGCTACTAATGCAGAAATCTTCCCTTGAATTGCTTGTAACTCCCCTCTTCAGGTTTTTGTTTTTTATCTCTGTGATAGTGCCTGATCTTGCATCTTTTCATATTGCAATATATTCTTATGCCTTCTCTTGGCAACTTTTACATTTTTATGAGTGTCAAAAAAGTAAGGCGTGCTAAATCAAATAAATATTGAACCGACTCCTATTAGCCTATCAGTATTGTGAGCGAGGTACTAATGAGGTACTGAGACTGGTGCTTACTGATTTTATTTACACTTGTTTTTTTTATTAAGCTAGCTTTATGCCAGCACGGGCTCTTGCTCATATGAAAAGGAATTCTTTATTGTGATTTATGGATGTGCCAGTGAAATGGTATATGTAAAATGAAAGGTTAACTGGGGTAGTTACACACCTCTGTAAGCCCTAAGTCATCCGTCAATAGGAGAGAAAGGACGATAGTAGCGAGTGTTGGTGAGTAGGAGATAGCCAATAAGGAAAAATTAAATATTTATCATCGGACAAACATCGGAATGTAGCAGAAAATTTATGAAGATTAAATACCATTTTTTCATTTACTTTAGCACAGTAAAACGCATCGATCTTTTAGTATTATTGACGATGGAGGAAAACCAAGAATTTTCAAGTGTTAGAGAAAACAGCCCAAAATGTGGTAACAGCTTAAGTAGTAGTTTGAGCGATAGTTGGAAAATTTCGGTTGTTAGACGTGAGGCGGTCGAAAAAAGGAGGGTGGGGTTGGGGAAGGAAATTATTTTTACTGGAAGAGACAGGATAGTTTCTAGTCAGTGGATTGCCTGCTATCCGAGTGATCATCCAAGGGCTGCTGTCTACGGAGATCTTTGGGAGTAGAAATGCCATGTTGCTCCCGGTTTGACACTCAAATCTGGGTTCTTTCCTTACAATTTCAGCGACTTTGGTTGGGATCACAGGGTTTTACTGTAGTTGAAAGGGCTTTTGGCATTTGGTGGCTTTGGGGTTGTCGTTGGGTACTGCAGTAGGGGATGGTTTTGACATGTTAGTTTTGGCTTTTAACTGTGCACGTGATAAACGGGCAGTGCATCGTTTGAACCATGAATGGTGATGTTAGGAAAAGATTGGGCACTTGGGAGTTGTAGGTTCCCCTTTTTCTCAATTTCTCAAGACACAACTTGGTTTTGTGTGTCTTGCTGCAGATGGCGCAGATTGCAGGGCCTCTGTAACATTCTTGATGATGACCATAATGCTGGCATTTGCATCACCAGAAGGTTCTGCTGTGTATTCTACTGTGGGGAGAAACCCCCATATTCTAAGCCATACTGGCTCAGGACAGGTCCTTTGGAGGAGGCTAACATCTTTCTTGAAGATGCTTTGGATCTTGTTAAGCACCTTTCAGCATTCACAATATGAGAGAGCTTCAAAAGAGGATCTAAAGGGAGCTCTCTTGCGTAGTTACTAATGGCAGCCTTGTTTAACTTCTTATCGGTTTTCAGGTCGACAGAAGCTTGGTCTTTTGGGATTTCAGTGAATTCCCTTCTATGATTCAATCGAGCAGAGATGCTGATGCCAGGGTTCTTCTTTGGAGGGTATTCTTCTGTGTTAGAGACTGGACGGGGAACAGTAAAATTTTGAGGAGGGGGCGAGAAGCAGGACAAAGGGGAAGGTGGTAAGGCAGGTTGTTGAGGCTTTGTCTGCTCGAGCACTGACTTCTTCTTCGAAGTTGGAGGGCAAGCTTCGTTCATGAAGTAGCCAGAAGGCGGCGGTCGTTTCTTCCTATGACGATTCATGGTTTATATTTAATTTTCCAGAGCGGTTGACACTTCTGATCGTAGAAGATAAGCAAAAACAGCTGCTAAAGGTCGAGTGATAAGGCCCTGGAACTACCAAAAAACAGGGAAGGGTGACAACACTAACGAGTTGGGATCTTATATTATATAAATATCGATTTATTTAAAAGAGTCTCAAACAGAATAGCTCGTGCGAGCCGCAAAGTAGTCCCGACCTCTTGGCATATCGAGGAATGGGTTAAATATAATCATCAGTGTTTCTTCACACATTAATTTACATATGGGTCGATACAAGATATCCGATTAACATTATACATACATTACTAAAAAGCTGTCAAAACAATGCACAAAATTATAATAATGCATACATGAAAGGTGACAATAGCAGTGATTTAGATGTTTGCATAAAATGCGCGCGAGAAGAAATTTTTTCTCTCGACATCGTGGCTTTTCCTCCCGCGTTACTCATCACGGGAAAAAATAGTATTATGTCCAAAAATAAGACATAGCCAATACCAATTGAGTAAAAGGGAAAATGATTGTGCTAGAGTCCAGTAGGATACGATGGAAACTTTAATATATATTTTGTTCCATTGGTTTTTTAAACGAACCAGAGCCAAATGTACGATATTATATTTTCCTATGAAATAATAGCACCACTTTGGTTGCAGTGAAGTTTCTACTTAAAAAGAAAATTCAAAGACTCGAGACAGTGTAGTGGGACTGACAAAATTTTGATTATAATAAAGGGAAACCAAAGCTGTCATCATATTTATAATTGTTTTTTTAACCACTGCCTTCATGTCCTGAAAAATCGATTCACTTCGAAATTAGGTATTGCTCAGGATCGTCCGTTTACCCGGGGATTTAATGGAATCACTCCAGAACTGAGGAAACCAACTTTGTTGAGCAAATATGATGTGGAATTTGTTTCCCGGATTTATAAGAAGGAAATAGGGTTTATAGGGATTATGCAGATCATCAATATGCATAACAACGCAGACTTACACACTTGACATATACATATAAATATTAGAGTTTGTGTGTGTGTGTGTTATTTTTTAATTTATTATTTTTTTTTAACTACGCAGAAGTCCATTACATTTATCTTGAGACCTCTTTATCCGCAATGGAAGTCCACAGAATCCTTGTCACATTCTCGAAAAGGAAAAGAAAGAAGCTGAACCTCCCGTTGAGGGAAAAATAAGAAGAGGAAAAGAAAAGAAAAATCCCAGGCTATCATAAACCGCAGAGTCAATAAGAGTGTTTACTTTGGGAAGCCTCATTGTGTGTTGTAGTCCGATAAAAAAATAAAACTGATGCAACCGTTCTGTTCTATTATTTTAGCAGATTCTGAACAACTCCAAAGAAAAGGTAACTTGGGTAAACTTAAATATATTTAGGTGTTCTGAATTATTCATTTATAGTCTTAAATGCGCACATGACATTAAAAAGACTCCTTATTAAAATAAGTGTATTGCTTATAACATATCAAGATAAACATTATTTACAAATTCAAAATAGACAAATATGTATTTATGCACTTAGACTGCGTTTAAAGCACAATGATATAAATTTCCAGAATATATATGTTTAATTAGCATCGTTGACATTCAAGAAAATTGTAAATCTAAGGGAATTATGTCGGGTGAAGTTCGGAAATTCTTTGAGGAGCTCAAAAGAAATAATGATGAAATAAAGGTGGTATATAGTTTGCTCATCATATCAGAAGGTAGGCTTTGCTACCAAGAGAGAGAGAGAGAGAGAGAGAGAGAGGAGAGAGAGAGAGAGAGAGCAGCTGTTCTTAAGAGAAAGCGACCTGACTTACAATTATCATATCAATCATCAATAAGATGAGACTGCTTCATATCTCCCCTTGCATCAATTAGAACTGATCCCTTGGAGCGACGTCCCCTTTGTTCAAAGAAGTGATCTTTTCCTCTGACTGCAGCAACTGCCCTTTGATCACTGTGCCTCATAATTGGTAATCATTCTCCCCTTGCATATACTATGCATCAGATCAATTAGCCCGGAAGAGACACCGGATCAGTATGCAGTTCAATGGGGAAGGGGTTTCACCTACGGGTTCGTCACAGTTATGCTAGTTAATGGTTAGAGGTAAGCCTGTGACGTAACCTTTAGGCTGAAAATGCTTTGCTTTTGTTGAGAAATATCCTTCAATCTGGAAGGGGAAGATTGGTGTTTGCGATAGAGATATGTTTTGTTATGCGGTGAATCCAAAATACCTTTGCGTAACTGAGAGAGAGAGAGAGAGAGAGAGAGAGAGAGAGAGAGAGAGAGAGAGAGAGAGAGAGAGAGAGAGCTAAATTTCAAGGCAAAAAGAAAAAGTTATTGATATCGTGTAGACAGGTAAAATTCACATTGCTCATATTATACTTGAAGTCACCTCCCAGTTTTGTCCTACGTTGGTTTCCTATTTTAATTCGTTCATGTTAAGTTACGTTTTAACTTTGTATCACCTGAAGAGTGGCGGTGTTTTTTCGTGGACAGAAAAAAAGGTATATTGTTAAAAGGTTAAGAGTCGTATAAAAAAGAGGAAACGTCTGGCTGGAAACTTCATTCGGAAATTATGTCATTAAGAGCAAACGGACCTATCATAAGCCTACTTAGATGTAGTGCATTTCGAAGGCAAAAATTGTCTTAAAGGGAATTTAAAGAAAAAGAGGCAACATACTGATGTTGCTCCCTCTAAAAGGAATTTATCGCCTGAAAATTTCTGCAATTAAACAATGAAAGTAGTTAATTAAAAAATCCTCATAGTAGCACGGGTCTTCAAATGGAGAAGCAAATCCACAGTTATTTAAATGTACATATATTCAAATTTAAAAACAGCAAGGATAGCTTTTGGAAATCTGTTCGGTTCCTCTTATCAATCTGACACGTTGATATAGCACTACAGCGAAGTAAACAAAATAGGAGTAAAAAATTAAGTGACTTGTTTATATCGACGTGTCAGATTGATAAAGGGAACCAAACAGATTCCCCTAAGCTATCCTTGCTGTTTTTAAATTTAAATACATGTACATTTACATAACTGTGGATTTGCTTCTCCATTTGAATACTCGCGCCACTATGAAGATTTTTTAATTTTTGGATCCACGCCTACACACATGGAGAGGACACCGTTGGTTTTTTACTCTCACACGGAACTTTGTGAATACCGGAAATTAGTGTAGAAGTGGACTGCCTGCCTGAGAAAGACGAGCCAGCTGCGCTTCCTGAAAAATTGCTTAGAAGAACATGTGATTCCGAAAACCTTTGGACGAATTTGCGACGTCTCCTTTCTCGGACATGAATTTCCTGACTTCCAGAGATCGTTCCTTAAAGATAAAATTGAGGAAGCGACCTGGGAAGTGGAGTGCGCTCATTTGGACCTGAGGAGACAGATGAGAGAACTGCAAGATCTTCTACATCCAGTCATGTTCGAGGGCGCCAAATGGAGAGCAGGTGAGGTGGCCTTAAGCAGAAATGTGGCACAATTGTAAACTTGACTCAAAATTAAGACATTTCATAGGTAGAACAATATGGACCAAAATAGGTGAAAATTGTAATTTTTGTTCTTTTTATTAGAAAAATACATTAAATCAAAATTACAGATATGTTATGGCATTTACATAATTGGCATTTTATAAATGTTCATCATATAACATTTACTTTTATTTAATAGCAATTTTCTTAATCCTATAACCAAATACAACAGTTTGTCATTAACATTTAGAATGTTTTTTTAATATACATCGTAAGAAATAAATTGTTTATTTTTAACTTATAATTCTCTAGTAACAGTTTTTTTCGAAGATTCCATTTACGTTTTAGAATGCTAAATAAAACGTTACTTCTTGTATTTTGTCTTTTCCCATTCCATACTGTTAATAGATAATCAATAATGAGAACTACAGCACAATTATGGTCTTTATTAGTATTACACCTGAAATCAAATAAAATAACATAAAGAAAGCTCTGGTTTCTTAAGTTACACAATGTAATCAAGGCTGTTTTTAAACTTTTTAATACCTGTTGAATCTGATCACAAAACCAGAAAATATGAAACGCATCCTCTCTACAGCCACAATGTGCACATGCATCTGTGTCTTTTATATTTAGGGCTTTCGATTTAGAGTTAGAGGGTAGAACACCATGTAAATATCTAAATAAAAATTCACGTTCATCCGGGAAGATGTCTAACACTTTCCAGATTCTTTCCCAATTATGTAATGGAAATGCTTGTTCGATTGTAGGCTTGACATTAGGCGCAAATTCTTTATACAATACTTTATTAGATAACACTGGAAGATTTAACAACTTATGTATACGCCTTAAAAAATCTATGAATGAAGAGTAAAAGCACGGCGTGGTTAATGCAGAAGTATTGTTAACTCCACAGTTAATTAAGAAGGATACTCTTGTGTAACAAAAATATCGAGTTAAACCAATATCAGCGCTATACATATTGAGAGCAGTTTTACAAAAGATTATATATGCTTTTCGATAAACATCAATCACCCTTATACCACCATTGCGTTTACAATCACTGATATTGTCCCAGAATTTATCCTGAGACGACCCCTCAACGATATCTCGTCCTTTCAATGGCGACCCATGACATCGTCACCCGTGTGAAGGTCCAACCTCTGGCAAAGTAGATCCTAAGTTTTTTTCGTTGTCACCATTCGTGTGAGCTTGGGAATTCTCTAAAGACATTGTGTGTCCGTGTTTCGTCATTAATAGTTTCTAACTGACCCATTGACAAGTCTACATGATCTTAAAAAATATGAAGTCTTGCTTTAGGACACGAATCTATCATGAACTAACATACCCAATCTAATAGTCAATTATTAGAAACTGAAATTCCTCACTAAAATAAATATGGTCTTTATCTACTGACACCTATTAAGCTTACTGGAAGAATTTTGTATCACTAACTGACCACTTACTATTAATCCCGTATCTGACAAGTATACCATCGAAAACCCCATAATGTTTATTCGGCAAAACCCCTGTACTGTTTATACAACAAACCTCCATCAAGCATAATGTTGAATATCCCTTCTATCTTACGTATCCCAAGGTAAATTCTACCTCCTCTATATAATAGAAATCCTATGTAAAGGTACCATAAAGAAAAGCTGCTTAATCCTGATTACAAGTTTCCCTTGTAGAAAAAAATAATTCAACTTTTCCCATTACAGAATGTAGTATGTATCATCACGCAAATTGCTGCCGCATCATATCAGTATCACACCCGGAATTGACCACTTAAAATTCCTTCCTGAAAGGAGTGCAAACCTCTGAGTAATTAACCCCAAAAGAAAATATCAACAATTGGTCTCATTCGAGACACCACAGCATTGTCAGCACCAAACCACCTGTTTATCCAACATGTGCTGAAATCGCACACTTGTCTAGTTAGTCTCGTAAACCCAGAAATCATCATTCCTCCAAATGGCCCCAAAACCCATCCATTTAATCCTCGCTGGGAATCCTCAATAAATCCTCACTGTTACTACAGAACCACATTAAACCTCAAAATTATCCTCAGGATATCCTCATTGTCACCACAAGGGTACCCAAAAATTGTCCTCGAAACTCCTCTATTATATAGCCACCAATATAAAATAACCATTCATATAAAATATCCACCACAGGCTTAATCCTAATCCATTTGACCACCCATATACCTCAAAGTAAACCATTTGTGATACCGCCACATGTATATTACACCCAAGAAATCACCTCGTCGGAATATAAACCACAGAGAACCACAATCCACAAATTATCCATAACAATTATATACCGTCAAATATAACCACTAGCGAATATAAACTCATAAAATATAACACCTTACCAGGGCCCCGTAAAACCACAATGCACTAGTGCCACCCCCCAAGAGCCATAATACCACAAAGAACCACAATCACCACCCCTTTAGCTCATAAAACCACAGATCACCACCAAAAATCATAGCAACTAAAAATTCACCACCAAAAGTCATCACCAGGCGAACCTCTTATAATATTTCTCAAGTCCACGGTATTTTCCCATATTTTCCACCCGTTTTCCCATGAAGAAGAAAATTACCTCGGGTTTTTATGCCAGATCGCCGCAGTTTGCGCATAGTAAGAAAGTAGTAAAAGAATGAAAGAGAAAAAAAAAAGTTACATCAAACTGATTAATCACATTTCGTCATCCATTTGCAAAATCTGGAAAAAAAATGCAACTGAGTGATGTTATCTTCTTATTAATTACCTATCTTTTTTCCATTACGATATGTGAGTTAATTTCAAAAGACCTGTCTTTTCATCTAAGATTACAAATCTGTTTCCTGTCTTTTCTTCAATAACTCTAAAAGTGACCTCAACCTTTGAACCTAATTTGTAATTTAGTTCATTTCTCACATTGATTTTTAGGAATATATTGTCTCCAATAGTAATTTTAACATCTAATGATTTCTCGTTGCTTCTTTCCACCATTTCTCTGGTCGTAGCCTCGAAGTTATGGCTGAGACAAGCAAGTCTCTCCTTTGCTGTGGAAATTAATGCTTCAATAGTATCTTCTCGATGACGAGGTATAGGTAGCAAATCAAATGTGCCTCGTGCTTAGTAATCAAACAGTGCTTCGAATGGAGACATTTTAATGGAATCACTGACCATAGTATTAATGTTATGTCTAATTATATCAATATGTCTATCCTAGTTTCCATCATTTCTTCCTACAGTCTTCCTGAGAGCTTCGAGCACTTTCATATTTGCTCATTCACATAACCCATTAGCTTCAGGTCTGTATGGAATAATTGCTACTTTCTGTATCCCCATGACTTATGCCAAACACTCTCAAGTCTTGTTTACAAATTCTCTACCATTGTCGGTCAACAAAACCTCGGGTGAGCCGTATCTGCAGATGACACCATTGAAAAATGCTATAGCTACTACTTCGGCGGTTTTACGCTTAAATGGAAAAATTTCTACTATTCTCGTTAGTTCATGAATTTTTACCAACAGGTACTTATTGCCATATCTAGATTCACAAAAATGTCCTAGGATATCCATATGTGTTCTCTGAAAAGGTCTAATTGGTATCGGATATGACCCTAACTTGCGAGAAGTTACCCTTGTGGGTTTATACACTTTTTCACAAAATTTTCCACATCTTTCCACATGTTTTTCCAAATAAACTTATTAACGCATCTCATTATACTTTTTTTCTATCCCCAAATGTGGACTACCAAACCTGCAATGTACTATATCCAAAACTACTGGAATTAGGACTTTTGGAATTACGATGTATGTTGTGTCTCCTTTGCTCTCACTAGTCCTTAATTTATATTCAATTTTCATGACCAACAGATTACCTTCTAATCCTAAACCTGAAAACGGTAACTTATATAACCTTTCCTGACTGATTCCACTCTGAGGAACGCCTTTGTGTCTGCCAAAATTTCATCCTCATCTTGCCTTTGCTCTATGAGATTTATATCCCATAGTATAGAATCACTAGTAACCACCCCAACTTGAAATCCTTCCTTATCATAGAAACTTCTACTAAGGGCATATGTGACTACATTTAATTTGCCTTCTATATATTTGAGCTTTGCATCGAAGTCCCTGATAGTTAAGAACCATCGAGCTCTTTTGTGTGACTAATCAGGCTTATTTAAAAGATCCAATAATGGTTTGTAGTCTGTAAGAACTTCTACTTTATTTTTCCATCAGCAGCATTTTAAATTGAACCAAACTTGATACTATTGCAAAGGCTTCTTTATCTACGGTAGCCATTAGTCTTTCATCGCTGCCCTTTGTTCTAAATTGCCTACTGAAGAATCCTATGGGATGGAGCTTCCCATCAAATTTTTGCATAAGGCAAGCACCTATAACCTCCTGAAGGGTATGAGTCACTAATGTGAACGGTTCACTGAAATTTGGATATTTTAGGATGAGGGATTCTGAAAAGCTACTTGTTGCGGTTCTCACCAATGAAATTGAATGTCTTCCCGCAATACATCTGTTAGAGGAGCTGCTATGTTAGAAAACCCTTTCAGAAACATACGAAAATACCCCGCCATTCCCAGGAATGACCTAATTTGTTTCTTTTATTTTGGGGTAGGAAAATTTGCAATTCTTTTTACTTAAGCGTCATTTACTCTAACTCCCTCTTTAGATATGACATGACCTAAATATGTAATTTGCTTCTTCAAGAAGGAACACTTAACTAGCTTAATTTTCAGTCCTGCTAACCTAAGTCTCCTAAATATTTTTACCCAAAAAACCGGTAAAAACTGTATTTACTAACCTCGTACAGGTCATAGGACTGCCGGACAAACCAAGAGGCATCCACATAAATTCAAAATGTCCCTTGGGCACTAAAAAAGCAGTATATTCCTTGCTATGTTCGCTAAGAGGGACCTGCAAAAACCCCTGCGCTAAATCAGTTGAGCTATAAATATTATATTCCTCAATTTCTACTAAAAATCCGATATGTACGCAACTGGGTAGCGGTCAGGAATTGTCTTCTTGTTTAAACGTCTAAAATCGGTGCATACCCGGACAGAACCGTTCTTCCTAGGCACTGCTAACAGAGGAAAGTTGTATGGAGATGCACTAAGTCTAATGATTCCTTCCTCTTCCCATTTATTGACCTCTTTTTCTACCTGTTCTCTGATTTTGAAAGGTATGTGGTATGCAGGAATAAAAATGGGTTTCGTTCCTTCCTCTAAGTTTACCTTATGTTCTAGTGCATTAGGCAATCCCAGTTTATCCCCTTGTAAAGCTACCGTGTCCCCAAATTCTGCCAAAAGTTCGCTTACTGCTTCTATATGCTCTATATAGTCTTCATTAGCTAAATGTTCTCTGAATAATTTCTTCCTTGATTGCATTTCTGCCTCTGAAAACTCTGTTTTCCCCTCTACAATAGCCACTGACCCATGTCACTATTCCAATCTTGGAGGTCTACCACGTATGTATTCTTCTGGTATTTCCTAACTGTATCATTACAGTTCAATAATTCCACCCTTATAACCCCAGTGTTTGATACTCTGTTCATCGATATCATGCTAATAACCCCTCTTAGTTTCTCGCTACCCTCAATTACGCATACATCCCTGTGCTTTTTTACTTCCCTCAGTCTAACTTTTACCATAGTCTTCGTACCTGGAATTGAAATAACATCCTCTGCTAAAACACCTTTATAATTGTGGTTAGTACTCCCCTGTTCCACGTCCCCATAATTATCACCACCCGTGGTTCTCATTGCATCCACCAGGACCCCATTGTTGGTATCAGTAATAGTATCAGTATTAGTATCAGTATCAGCATCACCACCCATACTACCATTGTTAAAACTGCCAAAATTGTTACCACCGTGGGCCTCAATATCCCGTTTATCATCATCGACAGCACCGCTGTTATTCCTCATATCATTAGTGTGGGTTCCAATATCAGGATAATCTAGGGCCCTCTCCATCCGGCAGAGGATGCCAAGTTCATCTATTACCTCCTTCTTATCATTTTGTAACTATTAATACATGTACTCATCTATCACCTCACTTTTTATAGCTTTTCCTTTCCTTCTCATTTAACACCTTATTTAGGCACCTTCTTACGTCATATACTCTCCTAATACACAGTGCCATTTGCTAGAGATTCTAGCCATATAAGTTGGTTAACCTCTTTGAAAATGCCTCAGAAGTATAGCCAGTTCTGAATAGTATGCCCATTTAAAGCCAATAGCTTTATCGTATGGAGTACCACCTTTGGCACAGTCCATATTATAGGCACTTCATAACCTCTCATGGGATAAGGAATAAGTAAAAGCCAGTACGCAGGCTATAGATTAAGCTTTGGCCTACCTCGAAAACCTTGTTTAGAACATTGCTACTTCCTAAGTTATCCATATAATTTTATTTACTATAACTAAATATTCCTTCATTCTCTCTTTTTTTCATTCTGGTTTTGTATATGGGGGAGAAATATTATACTGTATAGTTATTAAGCTAATTTGATAAATTGCACTCATTATAGATACTCTCCTTATGGCACAGGTCTGTTATCGTATAACCCGTAGGCACCCTAACCTCATAGGAAATTGTTATATTACCTCTTCAAAGCTAATTAATAGCCTGTCCTTGTATTATGGTGTTAACCTAGCAGTATTGCATGCTAGAATAAGGTTAACCATATCAACATCATTTTTTAAGTTGTTGTCTAAGTCACAAATTAAGCACGTGATTCTTGCTGATGTTTTGTTTTGATTGTATGATGCAGTTTTATTGGGTTAACATTGCGTAATATGGTCTTTCAAATAATTGTATTCATTGGATTTCTTTCTTACTTTTTAAGTCATATAAATCTCAAGTTTTATACTTAGAAGCAACTAGTTTATGATCTCAGTGATGTAAAATTATAGACAATACTATCAATCTATAAATTTAATTTTTGCTGATATTGTCACTTTTCCTCTGTGAAATCTTCACTCTCCACTTAGAGGTTGTGGAAATGAGTTAATTTTCATCCGCAACAGCTATTTTCGTCATTTCAACCCATCTAAGGTTGAAATGCCTTCTAGAAAGGCGAGGTGTAAGCGGTGTAATGTCATTGCTCTTCAAATAAAAAACATCATGTTCATAGCAATTATTCACAATGGAGATGCGGGTGAGCTTGCCTCCTCCACTCTCACACCATTTCCTTTAAGGGATTAATCTTAAATCCGCTCTGTTCTTTTGACTGCCTGAAATCTTGCACTCACAGGTTGACTGGACTCGATGCGAGAGAAGATTAACAGGTGCCATATTGGATTCTTGCCACATGCTAACCATGTGGCTGACTTAACCATGCGGGTGAGGGGTCACATGAGGACAGACTGCCATCAGACGAGAAGTTTGCGAGCTATCTCTGAACCCATAAAAGGGGTCCAGATGCAGCAGATCCCCTTAGACTCTTGCACACCTCCAGCAAGCTTGTTTGTGTTGCTCATTACTGAGATCCTGTCCCTTGGAGAATGCTACTGCTGAGTCTATGTTCTCCTTTGTTATGAGGTAAAATTCCCTCCCCACTCAGTGCCCCATTAGGAAGATAAACTCCATTCTCCAACGAAGGTGAAGTATGAGTCACAAGGTTACAGCAGTCAGTTTTATCTCAGTCTCCAACTTATTTCATTTTCACTTCCCTGTGCCTCATTTAAATTGCATCATAACTTCATAGTATGATATAATCATATGGTGCTTCCCCCACCCATTCCATTGAATGGTGTTGACTTTATAATGTGCCACTGTGATATTGTGTTATTTCTTGCTGTGTTACATTTGCACTATTATTGGATATTAAACAAAACAGCACTTCTTGGTAAAGTAACATAACTTCCTTTTTTAATGCCTCAGTAACATAATGGGTTCCCCCTGAAGTGATTATTAACATAAGAGTAACATTTGCAAGAGATCGAAAGTTCAGTACCTTTCATACCATTGCATCGATCATCATTCACGTACATAACGCAAACTTCTCGGTCAGAAATCACTATCTCTCCAGGTCTGCCATCTGTGCTGCTGTGTTTGGATTCTGGAATCTCACCTAGAGTTGCTCTGAATTTTGACTGTCTTCTGTGTTTCCTACATACCACGTGACCAGTTCGTCTAGTTCAAGAGCTATTAATTAACTGATTACTATTAAACACCATTGGGTATCATCCAATCTTTTACTGATATGATCTTGTAATGTGCGAATATAACCATCTTATTTAACTATTCTGAAGCAAGGCTTCAGCCTTAGGTTGCGGCATGGATGTACTTCCTTATACATACCATTCTTAGATCAGGTAAGCTATCCCACCCCAGTTGTGCATCCCAGTATATATATATATATATATATATATATATATATATATATATATATATATATATATATATATATATATATATAAACGAGATTATAAATCTCGTTCTTACATTTAAAAAAAAAGTAGCGATAGACCTGTACGTCTAAAGCAACTGGTAACATCCTCTCTCTCTCTCTCTCTCTCTCTCTCTCTCTCTCTCTCTCTTGACACACTTCCCCCATCCATTATCTAAGGTCATCAAATCAGACACGGAACTTACAAAAATATGCATTTATTTAAAAGCAAAGTGTAAACTGAATAACTCAGGTTCTCAACAAAAAGATTAAATGTTAAACTCAAAGTCCAAATAACTCAGATAGCCCTCAGTGATTAATCAAATAACTAACATTAGTTTAGCCATAATACTAGGCACAGTCAACATAGTCAGTACACCATAGTAAGTCACCATATTCAATACCCCTTTTCTCAGATCGGTTCCCATTCTCCAGATCAATTCCCCTTGTCTCCAGAACCAATTCCCGTTATCTCCAGAAACACCTGTTAGAAGACAGGAGAACATCTCGATAAGCATAAGATTAAAATAAAAAGATCATATAAATAGAACATCTCTGAAATAAATATTCAAATACAATCCAGTCACATCTTTGGCCAAAAGTAAATATGCTAACCCATTCAACACAGTATGCACAAACACTTCTCTATGAACACTTTGCAGAAGCCATCTTGGCTCTGCCGCCCCAGTAATGATCTGTCCTCATGGTAATCTAACACTTTCATATGTAGGGGGGAAAGACTCACTCACATGTACAAACTCACACATTGTCCACACCCATGAACTGCTTGTAACCAGTTTCAAAGGTCACCTCTGCGATCAAGCACTCATAGCGACAGAACAGGCACTGATTTGCTAAGACAGCAATTTTGATCACACCACCCCAATGAAGATACATCAGCATTCCCAAGGCTTGTCACCTCTACCACTGTGTCTTTAAGGGAAGTTAAATGATGAGTCCACATTCCAAGAAACTCATAGCACATCACATTACAATGATATTTAAAATATATCATAGCCCTCTTTTATGTAACATATATATATATATATATATATATATATATATATATATATATATATATATATATATATATATATATATATATATATATATATATATATTAGGGCTTGTGCCTTGTATGATAAGGCGCCCTATGAGGTAATGTTAGACTAGCGATAATAATATACGCTAAGTCGGTTGGTATTGCACTTCCATCTTCATGGAGTGTCTGGGTTTTGTAGATCACTTACGAAGTCGGTATTATCTTTACGACGATGTGTTAAACTCATGGTTCGGTGAGGTTCTTGTAGAAACACTAAGTATAAAAATAGATATAATTTCTTCTGAAGTTTTACATGCTGAAGATCAGATATGATTGTACAAGTCTTCTAATAACGATAGCTTGATCGCTTCTGCCAATGATAATGGCTAATCCTATTCCTCTACATGATAAAGCTTAGGTAAAGAGGTACAGGTCTTCTAATGACGATAGCTAACTCTCTTCTGCCTGTCTACCATCTCTGTTACAAGTTATGAAGGAACAGATAGTAGTTACGAAACATATGAACATACATACAATGACATAGTTTCATACGAACACACAACAAATGAGACACGTACAGATCACGTAGGCGGTAGTTGTCTCAAGCAGGGAGCTTGGACTAATGTTTATAACAATTGAATGACTACAGGTGACGGCATTGTCAACTTAGCCTACATCTTATTGTATACGTCATCTTTAGCGTCTCTAGTCTGATCACATTCCTGCAAGCAATCTTTTATATATATGGACTAACATTCCATATTTTTATTATGTAAACACTTACATTAGCTCGACCCTCAGCTACCAAAACCAACCACTGAATATTACTCAAACTTGACTTGCATTTGACTTATAGGAGTGTGATACAGACACTATGTGAATATATATATATATATATATATATATATATATATATATATATATATATATATATATATATATATATATATATATATATATATAAGTAAATAAAAATTCATGGTGTACATGAATTGATTCAAGTAATAAAATATAAAACAATGATATTGGTAAATAATAGTGATCACATGATATATATAATGATACAGTTTTTCACTTCATCTCATTAAGATACATATGCTACAGAAAATACTAATGTACTCTGACAATTGCATAGAATGAAGATTAACATGATAAAAATCATATTTTAACTGATAAAAAATGTCATATATGAATTGATAACATTATTAATGTTTATGCTGATTGATTCGTTGATTTTTACGCTAAATGTTATATATGCTTATTTCCATTAATTCATATACTAACTCTTAAAATAACTGCAGATATTGGTAAGATAAAAAGGTAACAGATTGATTATAGGCTACCTGATTTGTTTATACATATGTATATGGATTCATATAATTATGATTAATATATGTGCACTTTAAATAGATTCCTATTGCGTACACGCAAAGAGATATATTTAGATTCTGTTATTTATGATCATTTATATAAGAGATTCCTATTGCGTACACGCAAAGATATATTTCGACTCTGTTATTTATGATCAATTATATATAGATTCCTAGTGCGTACACGCAAAAAATATATTTCGATTCTGTTATTTATGATCATTTATATATAGATTCCTAGTGCGTACACGCAAAAAATATATTTCGATTCTGTTATTTATGATCATTTATATATATAGGATACATGACCGAGGTTATACTACTTCACATTTAACTAGCTTTCGAACCACTTTTCGTCCATTACACAGTTCCAGACAACCACCTATAGCCACTGAAACAGCCTTTTTTCAATGGTTAAAACAAGGGGAAAATTTGCCTGGCGGGTCCAACGTTCATTTAGCGCTCATACTTATTCTCTGCATCCTAAGCTAACACGATTACGTTCGCGGATGAATAAAAAAAAACATCCCCAGCACGAGTCCTTTTTTCGCCAGCAAAGTAGAGTTGAATATCCTTCGGGTCGTAATTGTCGGAAGTATGTCCCTTATTGTAGTCGATTCCGACAGCCGCCGGAGCGTTCCGCATTAAAACGAGATTAACGACGAGATACGGTGTCGGTCGAAGAAGTCCATGATGGTGCTTATTCCTTTCACATTGTAGGCGGTTGTTACTCGACTGCCGTCGTCCGCAGCGACGAACGATTTTTCGAAGTTGCGATGTGAAATTCTCGTACTGCAGGATACTGTAACCAGGTTCCATTAATCAGCCTGCAAGTGAAATTATATACTTGTCACAAGGGCAAAGTAAATTCAAACGACATCCAAATACAGGGGAGGGAAGAGAGCCATTTAGACCAGACTTAACCCACATGAATTCACTGATATTTGGAATTCAAAAGAGTCCGCTGTACAAACTTTTTTATCCATGGCATTAACAATGAGTGAACCTATCCAGGTCTATGATGACTGTAAAAATATCCATAATTATAACAAATAAACAGATATCAATACAAATCCCAAAGAAAATTCGATATTACTGGTAGTAAATTACTAGACAAAGAAGTGGAAAACGGAGCTATTTGTAAGATTGCCAGGCAAACATAAGAGTCAAAGAGAATATTAATCATGATTTCTATGTGCCTAACAAAAGTTTCATATTCAATTTTCTCGTGCGCATCCTCTGAGGTTAACTTTTAAAACATTATTAATAGGTAGGAGATGCAACGAAAAAAAAACCCACGATGTAACTAATTTCTAAATAAACTTTGGGTTTTCCAAGAAAAGTGACATTTTTCCCCATGAATGTTTACTTGAATGTAATAGGCTAATGTTGCAAGTAAATATTTCATATATACATATCTTGATACTTCTAAATGTCTATGAGGTTCAGAAAAAAAAATTAATTCATTTTGTTGTTATAGAAATTCTATTTGCTTATTTTGTTCATAATTTCAAAATGATTGCAAGTCCTTAACTACTTGCATTACACACACGGATAAGAATATGTATGTGGCCTGTCATGGGACCTATGAACCACATGTGAAGTTCATGAGCTGAGCATTCCTTTCTCCAGTCAATCTGCTGTTGCAACAAGCAGAGACGACACACAGATGAAGCCTGTGTAAGCAGATTATTGAGGTTAAAAGGAACAAATGCTGATACGGCCAATGATGACGTCGTCACTTGGCAGGAGATTGCTCTCAGCCAGCTAAGAGTTACGTTACTTGCTGTAAGAGATACGACTTTAGGATAATTTTTTTTGTTTTTTAATACTCGACCCACATGAGAAGAATGTCTGAAAAAAAACAGTACCAAAATTGAACAATATATTAGTTTCATGTTGGACAAAACTGCATAATTGTAATTATGTTAAATTAATATTCCTTATTCAAACTATATGAAAAAGGTTTCCATACAAATTCTATATATATTATTAGCCCTGTATAAGATTCATATAGGATTATTTCATAGATAACTTTTCACTTCTAGACTTCCTGACTTTAAAATCTCTTTTATTTTATTTTATTTATTTATTTATTATTAGTTTATTTATTTTATTTATTTATTTAATTTTTTTTTTCATTGACTACGAATATAAATCACCGGACAGACAATATGTCAGTAGGTTTTTGGATATGTGTTTGAACTTTTAGCTTATTTGTCATTACTAAAGCGTTAAGTTAGAGTTCAAATCTTTACGCATATATATTTAGATATTTAATTAACCTATGGTTACGTTTTGCTTATTGATTTTATCGTGATTCCTTTTTTATTATAATTTGTAACCCTTCCGACTTCTTACGGAGTGTATATATTGACTCCACTTGTATCCATATTTATCTTATTTTTTTTATATTTATTTATTTATATATTTTTTTTATATATATTTGATAAATTAATGGTTGGCTTGAATATGTGGAAAAAGTGTTCTAGCGCGTACCGTATAAGGGCTACTTGCGGCATCAATTCTATAGATACAAGATATAAATGATAAAGGTATTTAAAACCGCGAGAACCGCTATAATCCAGTTCGGTATATCACGAGTTGTAACTCGTAAGACATTGACACTTCCTATTTAATTATCTGTTATTCTACCAAACCGATTGACTCTGGGTGATAAAATATATTATTGGTTTTCTTAATGGAAAGGAATTCACACAACGTGTTAGGAGATTATTATTGATTTACACCACCCGAGTCAGACTTATCATGTGTTGAATTCCATGTTTACTGATTTAGCACTCATAAATATTCCTAACGCACTCAATTGCGGTGTTTGTTTTTTAGTGCTATTAATTCTATATAACGTGTCAAGGAACTATTAACACTAAGAAGTGTTTATTCCCTCTGTCAGACTCGTAATTCTGTTAATAATTCTAAATATATTCTTTCAAGGATTGATTTGGCACAGGATAGGCCCTAAACTGACAAGGGTCTTAGTTGTATCCTTGTTTTCATGACACGTGTTACAATTAGTTATGTGCTTTTTATATCTGTAAGCATTGTAGGCCAGTAAAATAGTGATTTGGCTTTCTGTGACATAGTAGGGAACCCTGATGACGGAATGCAACCAGTTTATGACGATTGGTATGAAAAAGATTATTACTACTACCTGGTCGTTAGTCATCTGCTGTGTTCTTCGAGTTTTCCTCGTCACAGACCTACATATAATATTACATTTGATCACATTATTCTGATACACATACTTTAAATGTACTTTTGCTTTAGGGTTTCTGCTCAAAAGTGTTTATTGTTTTTGCTTAGCCACTGACCCTGTTTCCGTTTCGAAGTGTTTATTGTTTGGTATTGTTTTGCTTATCGCTGTTGACACTTGCTTTGTTCAGTTTGTAACAGTTCTGCGCTCCGACCCAGATATTCAATGCTCGCGATCTCTTGGGTTAAGGAATTTTCTTGTTTAGATACGGTTTTAACAATAGGCACGGATGTTTCTATATCTTTTAGTCTAATTAATGGTTCTTTGCAGTATGGTGCGGGATTGCGGGATAATGCGTCAGCTATGATATTGCTTTCCCAGGTAGATATTCTTATCTTGGCTCCAAAGACCTGAATGATCATTTGTCACCGAGTTCCTTTTGGACTGTGATTAAAGCCTTTGAAAAACTCGGTAAAGGACTCATGTTCGGTAAGGACTTTATCAGGATAGCCATAGATTATGAACTTAAAATGTACTAGTGAGTTAAAGATACCTAGCCCTTCCTTGCCTATTATTGCATATTTACTTTCAAAGGGCTTTAGTTTACGTGAATAAAAAGCTATAGGGAAGAACTGTTTATCATATTACTGAAGTAGTACCCTCTTACCCCTTGGTCTGAGGCGTCTGTTGCAATAAAAAAAAATTCCTTATTTAAATCAGGGATTTTTAAGTTAGGTAAGCTGCATTATTCCGCTTTTAAGATATCGAACGCCTGTTGATGCTTTTTAGACCATAATCAATCTACGCTCTTCTTCGTAAGATCTGTTAAAGGAGCTGTCATGATTGAAGAGTTACATATTTACATACGATTGTAATACCCACTAAAGCGCAAAAGTGCTGTATCCCCCTTTTACGTTAATAAGTACCGTAAAGTTATGAATAGCCGACACCTTACCATGGACTACTTTTAAGACCTTGACCAAGACACATAAAAAAAACCTAGATAAACATGTTCGGTTTTTAAAAACTCACATTTAGATATTTTACTCTGAGATTATTTGTCTTTGTCTCTGTAGCACTAGCTCTACTTTATGTGAATGTACTTCTAAGGTATTTATTAGAAAGATTACAAGATCATCCATATAGGCATGTAGGGTATCCCCTAAAATCTCCAAACACTATATTGTAATTGGGGTGCAACGTAAGCCGGAGGACATACGTAAAAATTGATAATGTCCCCCTGAGTGTGCTGAAAACGGTGTATGAGGTACAATCACTTAGGTAATGGTATCTGGTAAAAGCATTTAAGTAAGTCCAAGTAGGTGAAAAAAAAATTATTCTAACCTAACAGAGATAAGATGTCGTCGGTACATCGCACTGGAAATTATCGGGAGTCGTTTCCTTGTTTAAGCGACAGTAATCTGCGCAGATACGCCAAGTCCGATCTTTTATGGCATGACGTTTGAGGGTTAAAAAAAAAATTATATGGGCTTATTTGTTTCCTAATGGCTCCTATTACTAACATTTTCAACTTCGTCATTTATCTCTATTTTGAAATTTCATTGGGTTCTACACGAAGGTACGTATATAGCTTTATGTTTGCGTCCTTAGACCGTATTTGTTTTCAATGACATCCATTTTCTCCAGAGATCACTCGCTAGTGGAGAAACTTCCTGGTATTCAGGTTGAAGATAAAAAAAAAAAAATCTGCTGAATCACCTCTGCTTGAATGACTTTATTGATATTACTTTAGATAGAATATAAGAGAGATTCATCCACGACTGATTTGGCGGGATTAAAAAATAGCAACAATAAAAAATGCGATATTTATAACTTCTGTATCCACGATATGTATACTTTTAGGGCTTTGTTCGCGGAAATCGTTATATTTCAGAGTGTCGGGAATGATTAAATTTCATTTCCCAGCAAAGTCTTTTTACACGCACTAAGACATTCGAGGGTGCATGCTTCTCGAGATTTTGCGTGCAAAGTGCGAACTGTGGTTGTGGGAGAATTCTGTTGGGTCATTTGAACAATGTTACGATTTATGAGACAAATGTATTTGTTCTTTTATATAAGTTATTAATTGATTAACTGTCTCATTTTTGTTCAAAACGGATTTAATATGTTTGAAGGTTTATAGGATTTTCCTTTGATAAACACGCCTTATTTTGCAGGATGTAAGATAAATTTTGTATACCCCTAGATGAATCTTACAATTACACTAGATACAGATCAATGTTTTTTATAACTATAGGGGGGGGGGAGGTATCTGTAAACGCTCGCTTATCCGGACTTCTCATTAGGAAGTTCGAACAACAGACGGTGAGTCCGTAAATCTGGTAATTAATCGTACTAAAGGAATAAATAAAGATATTCTAATTATTACGGCGCGTACAGTTGGGCTTAATCCACCACTACTCATAATAACTTATGTATTAAAAAAACGAAAACCTGCTCTGATTACTTTATACGGTCGTGTGTTTCATAGGAAAAATCCTTTTTAATTCAAAAAGACATCGGTATGTATGAACCAACATCGCTTTTCCCCAACAATCTGCTAGAGTCGCTTATTGTGTGGAATTTGCTTTGCTTTGAAAACTTCGGCAGATCTGACTAACCTTGACCGCTTGACTAGGTGACACAGTCACCGAGTTTGCTTGTTTGATTCTGAAACGGGCTACTGTTTCTATTTCTTTTTTTTTTGTAATAATTAGGATCCTTCTCTTTATTACCATCGGCAACGTATTGTTGTGTTTTTAGCATTATGTTGCTGGTTACGTATAAAGCAATGAATGACGACCTATTAGGAACTGAGCGATTACTAATTAAGACGAGTTATCTCTACTGCATTCAATCTTAACGTTTGTACTTCATTCTTTGCTAAAATTTGAAATAGTGAGGGATCCTGGTCAGCGCATTTAGCCTGATGAAAGTTTTTTACAGACATGTTATTCCTTGCAATCCAGCCATATTTTTAAAGTTAAGTTGAGTCATTGAGGTTCGATATTTTATATAACTCAAAAAACTCAAGGCTAAACTGCGATCGGGACTTTGCAAAGGAGCATTTATTGTCATGACCCGAAATAGTGTTTACTCTAATTTATAATTAGATTTGTACGGGTGTTCCACTTGTTTTTTGTGTGTTTTTCTAATCACTACGGTGCTTAACGACCCTATCCATGCATCTGTATAAATACAGACGTCCACTGCGTAAACGCATATTCACTGTTTAATATGATTTGTTACGTAAGGGATTAATAATCATCCCAAAATGATAAAATTAACATAGTATATGATTATGATATTCAGTAGAACTTCTGGAAACAGACACTCAAAGATCAAAAAAACTCGCAGTAGCGAAATCTCAATGATGTAGATAATTTCTGTAAAAAAGTAAGATTAAGAATGTCTCGTAAACTTCAGCCACAGGAATAACGAAATTCGACCTGCAAAGGAAACACTCAAAGTTACTCCAAATGAATAAAAAATTGTACTTAGCTTGCTTTTGTGGGAAGTCACGGTGTTCCGATAACGACACACGGCCTTGGTCCTCCTTCTCTATTTAGCGGACGACCTGGTTTGGCCTTCAGTTTCCCCCGTGCGCGTTGTTTCGATGATTCGAGCCCTTGAAAAATCCGATGCTGCAGACGCGTTTCGGTTTGTTTTCTTGCAGTGCCGGAAACGCTCACTAACGATGTTTTCTTGAATGATTCTAATGAGAGACGAAGCTTCCGTTGCCGTAGAAAAGGACACGTCGGTTTTGTTTCTTGAAGTTATTCACTAACGAGGATACTAAGTTGCTTGACGAATCTTGTTGTTTTCTGAAGTCGCTCACTAATGATGATACTAGGTTGCTTGAAGAATCTGCTGCTTTCGTCGTCGTTGACTTCATGATTTATTATTCTGTTTTTCTTCGTAGGACGTTGTAGAGTTCTTCTGGTCCGCTGGCCACAATATTAGGGCTTGTGCCTTGTATGATAAGGCGCCCTATGAGGTAATGTTAGACTAGCGATAATCTATACGCTAAGTCGGTTGGTATTGCACTTCCATCTTCAATGGAGTGTCTGGGGTTTTGTAGATCACTTACGAAGTCGGTATTATCTTTACGACGATGTGTTAAACTCATGTTCGGTGAGGTTCTTGTAAGAAAACACTAAGTAATAAAATAGATATAATTTCTTCTGAAGTTTTACATGCTGAAGATCAGATATGATTGTACAAGTCTTCTAATAACGATAGCTTGATCGCTTTCTGCCAATGTAATGGCTAATCCTATTCCTCTACATGATAAAGCTTAGGTAAAGAGGTACAGGTCTTCTAAGACGATAGCTAACTCTCTTCTGCCTGTCTACCATCTCTGTTACAAGTTATGAAGGAACAGATAGTAGTTCGAAACATATGAACATACATACAATGACATAGTTTCATACGAACACACAATCAAATGAGACACGCTACAGATCACGTAGGCGGTAGTTGTCTCAAGCAGGGAGCTTGGACTAATGTTTATAAAACAATTGAATGACTACAGGTGACGGCATGTCAACTTAGCCTACATACTTATGTAGACGTCATCTTTAGCGTCTCTAGTCTGATCACATTCCTGCAAGCAATCTTTTATATATATGGACTAACATTCCATATTTTATTATGTAAACACTTACATATATATATATACATATATATATATATATATATATATATATATATATATATATATATATATATATATATATATATATATATATATATATATAATAGTTTTTGAATGGGCAGCAGATTAACAACCCCCAAACAGTCAAATATCAGGTACCACTATAAATCATGTAAAACATGTATTAATGATGAGGATTTAACTATTATATGCCAAATACAAAATGAAAACGACCTTACAAACTTGAAATCCATTATGATAAAAAAGATGGTTCCGTCCTTAAATGCGCAATCCTTCTCTGTTTAGTTGTTCATCGCCCAGAGTGCTTGTTTATATTTTTTTTTTAAATTCGCTCAGTCACTGCCCGTTCTTTGCGAGGATAAGGCACAGAATAACCTTACTGTTTTAGTGTTATTTATTTATTTTTAATTTTTTTTTTTTTTACAGACATATAATTTTTTTTTTTGTTTTTCTTTCTGTAATTTTATAAATAATTTTAATGTAACTTAGTATGTTTTTCTGTTTTAAGATATTCATAAATTTTTAAATGTTCTACATGCTGATATTCATTGAATTTTTAAATATTGCATAATTTTTATGAATTATGCAGTGTGTAGTTTTAATGTTCATGTGTTTATCTTTAATTATAGCCTTGAGAATGCGACTATGAGTCGTGAACGTCGGCAAAATAAATGTACCTGAGTACGATGCCTTTCCCTACGGTTCCTCTGATGATATGTACCTAGAGCTGCAGCTCCGTCTTCTAGGGTTATACATGTATATATATATATATATATATATATATATATATATATATAATATATATATATATATATATATATATAATATATATATAAACTGAATCACGAAAGTTTGGAACATGATAAATGCATAAATAAAGGTATAAGCGACGAAAGAAAGATGAACAACGGATATATATATATATATATATATATATATATATATATATATATATATATATATATATATATATGTGTGTGTGTGTGTGTGTGTGTGTGTGTGTGTGTGTGTGTGTGTTTGTGTGTGTGGGTGAATTTAAATGCGTTTAAAAATGGCGTAAATTGTATTTTTTCCTAAATACATTTCAAAGTCCAGCATTCATATTCGAATGTCAAAACTGTCAAGTACCATAAATAATAGTGTGGTATTCAGAACGGAAAGTAATATTTCCCCGTCACTTCTCCGCACACGCATGATTATGAGTCCCAGAAACTCAGAGATCATTTAAGAAGCAGTTCCTGCTCCATTCTATATACCTCCTCTCTTCTTATGCAAATCCCTTTAGTAATGAGGCAGCGTCACTTCAAAATTGTTGCTTGTCGAGTGGCTGAGTTTAACGACGAATAGTTTTAATGATCTCTGCAAATTCACATTCAGTATTTGTCATTTTTCTTGTTGATGGATAGAGATGCTCTTCAATGTATTTACTGGAGGAGTCTGTGAGTCATTTTATATAATAATAATAATAATAATAATAAATATAATAATAATAATAATAATAATAATAATAATAATAATAATAATAATATAAGGACGGATAGGGTGATACGTGCAAACAGACCAGACTTGACGTTGATTGACAAAGTCAAGAAGAAAGTATCACTCATTGATGTCGCAATACCATGGAACACCAGAGTTGAAGAGAAAGAGAGGGAAAAAATGGATAAGTATCAAGATCTGAAAATAGAAATAAGAAGGATATGGGATATGCCAGTGGAAATCGTACCCATAATCATAGGAGCACTAGGCGCGATCCCAAGATCCCTGAAAAGGAATCTAGAAAAACTAGAGGCTGAAGTAGCTCCAGGACTCATGCAGAAGAGTGTGATCCTAGAAACGGCACACATAGTAAGGAGAGTGATGGACTCCTAAGGAGGCAGGATGCAACCCGGAACCCCACACTATAAATACCACCCAGTCGAATTGGAGGACTGTGATAGAGCAAAAAAAAAAAAAAAAAAAAAAAACAAAAAAAAAAAAAAAAAAAAAAAAATAATAATAATAATAATAATAATAACAGATTTTTGTTTTCAGCTGAAGACCATATACATGGAGTAGACAAAGTACCGACAGTAACATGCACAATCTAGATATATGAGATAACATGATGAAAATAATATCCACATAGTTGCTGAAGTAGTATAGCTGATAGTTATTATAATAATGGTACTAATAGTTATGATGCTGACACTAGTTAAAAAAATCATTAAAATTAATAATAATTAGTGAACAGATTGTATATAATTAAATTGCAGCCAGAGACCTTTCGTGGTTGCAGTAATAATGAAAAAGTAAAACATCAGTAATAACAAAGCCGAAGAAATATAATAATAATGACAGATTCTGCAGATGACACTTTGCAAAGATAAGACAGAGATTAAGTCATTTAGGGAACAAACGCTTCATTTTCTCATCTTTCCCACAATTTAGAACTTCTTGCCTCACTCCTAAGAATGCTTTGTATGAGCGAGTTGCTGTTGTTTTTCGCCTTACAATGATTTAAGTTGTCCAGACGGTTTTCTGTGAACATCTGAGTGGAGGAATGGTAGCGAGGAGTGTTTGTGAGGCGTCTCAAAATGTCATTATGCAAAGAGTGATACGTCTCATGGTCTCTGGGTTATAGTTCGTCCAGAGAGAACACCCATAGTTACTGTAGCAGTACGAGCGGAAGAGCAGCAGTTTCATGTCGCGGTGACAGAAGGCAAACCTCCTTGCAATCATATTGCCAGTTGCGAATAGTTTACGACCCCTCTGTTCTGTGTCTGCCGTATCTTTTAGGTCGTCCGTGAGAATGTGACCCAAATACAGAAATTCGCGCACGAATTCCAGCCAATGATTTCCGAGGAAAATTTGTGGTTGTGCAATATGCTTAAGTGATCTCGGGAGCAGCGACATGCACTGGATCTTGGTTTCGTTATATAGGATATCAAATTCCTCTGCATATTGGCGGCAAGTGTCGATGAGTCGTTGGAGACCTTGCAAAGATGGGGCAATAAGAATAAAATCGTCGGCGTAACAGGGATTGTTTTTAGTTGTTTCATTGACAGCGTATCCGATTGGGAGTGAGTTCAGTTTGACATTAAAGGCATCTGTGTACATATTAAACAGGTATGGAGAGAGAAAGCCTCCTTGCCGAAGGCCGTTTAGGGAGCCGATGGTGTACGACAATACGTTACCCCATTTGACACAGATTGCTGTGTAGAGAACCAGCAATATAAAATGCCAATTAAATATAGAGGTGTGCCTCTTTTTTGCAGCTTCTGGAAGGACTTCAGGTAGTTTACTCTACTAAATGCTTTTCTCACGTCTACAAAACAGGAAAACAGGAGAGACTGATGATAGGTAATAGTTCAGCAATTAATTCATTATATAAATGCAGGTTGAGTGCTTTACTTTGAGTCCGAACTAGTTGTGGTGTGCAGAAAAGGGAGAAGTCTCACCAGAAGAACCGATCATAGTGATTGCAGTCGGGCGATAATTGCCAGGGTCAGCTGCATCTTTTAGCTTGTTTTTGAACTAGGAATAGGGAGTCTGGAAGAAAATGGTGAATTATGCACGCATTGAATAGGCCAGTAAGCAAAATGTAGATTATCGGGTGGCATAATTTGAAAGCTTCTGCAGGGAGACCATCGCAACCGGGCGATTTATTATTAGATAAGTTTTTATGGCATCACTGATGTTACTTGGCGTAATACAATCTGCGAAATGAAATTGAATGTTATCAGTATGGAGGTTATCTACATGCCTTCGGGCGCCTTGATCGTATATGCAATTCTGGATATTGCTGAAGCGATCGCCCACATTCTTGCGATAGCCTCGTCACTCACTGCTTCTCCTTTTCTCTGTGATAGCTTTTTGATTTTGGAATTTAGGGATCGAATGTCTTTCCGAAGACAAGGATAATCACCAGATTCTAAATTTCTAGACATTACATCAGCTCTAGTTGCTTTGCATTTAATCATTGTCTAAGGGCGGCAAGTTTGAACTGCGCTCTCGCCTGTCTCGTTAGCAATGCAAAATGTCCTTCCCTCGGGCTACCATTTTGCCTCCACAGGAAAAACATTCCCCGTGAATATGAATACAAATCTTTAACCAAGTCATTCCAGCCAGGTATATTACGAGAATTACCTTGACGAAGCAAGCATAGCGGATATCATGTTCGAATAGAATTCATTCAGATCTCTCCTGTGGTGGTCATTTTTACATTTTGTGTTAGTACAAAGTAAAGCATCTGCCGGTTGAACTATTGACCGCAACCTGGTTTCAGTGGTCGCCCTAAGTATCTGGTTTTCTCTTGGTTTTTAAAATCCTAGTTTAAAGCTGGTGGGCAATCAATTAGTGGGTTCACGGTAAGGAGGGATGGGATACTGGATGACACTGTAAAAGTATGTGGCCGTAGTCTGTTGCAAGATCGTAGCGATGTTGCAGGCCACAATGGAATCATGAAGTTATGGAGATGTGATCCAGTAGTGCAGCCAGGAGGTTGTAGTTGTGTCCGTTCTATTTTGTACATAAGAATATGAGGAAATAGGGAGGATCATGACATCGCTAATCTGGCGAGCACGATTTTGACAGAAGCGAGTAAGTTTGTTATAAAATTTTTTGTGGGGTGAGAATGAAGGCCCCCAATTGTTCAAATATGATCAGCAGGAGAATAGTGAATCATACTGTGCAACTCGCCTAGGATCATGCAGTACTGATCAAAATTATTTTGATGTCATGACTTTTTAATCTCATTTGTCATAATAGAATTTTAATGTTCAGTAAGTTAGTTTCTTGGAATCTTTCACACAAAGAATGATTTATGCCTCCGAATCAATAGCATAAACAAATATAAACTCGCACGCACAAGCACACACACATACACACATATTGGTTTAATAATATATATATATATATATATATATATATATATATCTAAATATAGATATATATAAAAATATATACCTATATTATATATATAAAATATATATATTATATGTATATATATATAGATATATATATATATATATATATATATATATATATATATATATATACATATATATATATATATACATAAATCTATATATATATATATATATATATAATATATATATATATATATATCATATATATATATAAACATATATATATGTATATTATTATATATATATATATATATATATATATATATTATATATATACTATATATATATATATACATACATACATAGACGCATACAGAAAGTAGATGATGATAAGGGTTACATGACCGCCTTGC
>NC_087216.1:46659539-46686444 GCF_015104395.2 Macrobrachium nipponense | reverse complement strand
GCAAGGCGGTCATGTACCCTTATCTTATCAATCTACATCTGTATGCGTGTATGTATGTATATATTATATATATATATATATATAATATATATATATAATATATATGTGTGTGTGTGTGTGTGTGTGTGTATGTGTGTGTGTGTGTGCTTGTGCGTGCGAGTTTTATATTTATGCTATTGATTCGGAGGCATAAATCATTCTTTTGTGTGAAAGATTCCAAGAAACTAACTTACTGAACGTTTAAATTCTGTTATGACAAATGAGATTAAAAGTCATGACATCAAAATAATTTTGATCAATACTGCATGATCCTAGGCGAGTTGCACAGTATGATTCACGATTCTCCTGCTGATTATATTTGAATACTCGGGGGCCTTAATTCTCACACCACAAAACAATTTTATAACAAACTTACTCGCTTCTGTCAAAATCGTGCTCGCCAGATTAGCGATGTCATGATCCTCCCTATCTCCTCTTATTCTTATGTACAAAATAGAACGGACACAACTACAACCTCCTGGCTGGACCACTGCATGACATCTTCATAACTTCATGATTCCATTGTGGCCTGCAACATCGCTACGATCTTGCAACAGGCTACGGCCACATCCCTTTACAGTGTCATCCAGTACCCCATCCCTCCTTACCGTGAACCACCTAATTGATTGCCCACCAGCTTTAAACTGGGATTTTAAAACCAACAGAAAACCAGATACTTCAGGGCGACCACTGAAACCAGGTTACGGTCAATAGTTCAAACCGGCAGATGCTTTACTCGTACTAACACAAAAATGTTAAAATGACCACCACAGGAGAGATCTGAATGAATTCTATTCGAACATGATATCCTGTATGCTTGCTTCGTCAAGGTAATTCTTGTAATATACCTGGCTGGAATGATCTGTATTTATATTCACGGGAAATGTTTTTGCTGTGGAGGCAAAATGGTAGCCCGAGGGAAGGACATTTTCATTGCTAACGAGACAGGCGAGAGCTCAGTTCAAACTTGCCGCCCTTAAGCACTGCACATTAAATGCAAAGCAACTAAGAGCTGATGTAATGTCTAGAAATTTAGAATCTGGTGATTATCCCTGTCTTCGGAAAGACATTCAATCCCTAAATTGCAAAATCAAAAAGCTATCACAGAGAATAGGAGAAGCAGTGAGTGACGAGGCTAACGCAAGTATGTGGGGGATCACTTCAGCAATATCCTGAATTGCATATACGATCAAGGCACCCGAAGGCATGTAGATAACCTCCATACTGATAACATTCAATTTCATTTCGCAGATTGTATTACGCCAGCCAAATAACATCAGTGATGCCATAAAAAACTTATCTAATAATAAATCGCCCGGTTGCGATGGTCTCCCTGCAGAAGCTTTCAAATTCTGCCACCTGATAATCTACATTTTGCTAACTGGCCTATTCAATGAGTGCATAATCACCATTTTTCTTCCAGACTCCCTATTCCTAGTTCAAAAACAAGCTAAAAAGATACAGCTGACCCTGGCAATTATCGCCGACTGCAATCACTATGATCGGTTCTTCTGGTGAGACTTCTCCCTTTTCTGCACATCACAACTAGTTCGGACTCAAAGCAAAGCACTCAACCTGCATCTATATACTGAATTAATTGCTGAACTATTACCTATCATCAGTCTCTCCTGTTTTCCTGTTTTGTAGACGTGAGAAAAGCATTTAGTAGAGTAAACTACCTGAAGTCCTTCCAGAAGCTGCAAAATAGAGGCACACCTCTATATTTAATTGGCATTTTATATTGCTGGTTCTCTACACAGCAATCTGTGTCAATGGGGTAACGTATTGTCGTACACCATCGGCTCCCTAAACGGCCTTCGGCAAGGAGGCATTCTCTCTCCATACCTGTTTAATATGTACACAGATGCCTTTAATGTCAAACTGAACTCACTCCCATTCGGATACGCTGTCAATGAAACAACTATAAACAATCCCTGTTACACCGAACGATTTATTCTTATTTCCCAATCAGTGCAAAGGTCCCAATGAACTCATTGACACTTGCCGCCAATATGCATTGGAATTTGATATCCTATATAACGAAACCAATACCCAGTGCATGTGGCTGCTCCCAAGATCGCCTAAGCATATGCACAACCACAAATTTTCCTCGGAAATCATTGGCTGGAATTCGTGCGTGAATTTCCGTATTTGGGTCACATTATCACGGACGACCTAAAAGATACGGCAGACACAGAACAGAGGCGTCGTAAACTATTCGCAACTGGCAATATGATTGCAAGGAGGTTTACTTTCTGTCACCGGAGACATGAAACTGCTGCTCTTCCGCTCGTACTGCTACAGTATCTATGGGTGTTCCCTTTGGGAAAATGAAAGCGGTTCAAAGTGCCATCTGAAGAATCTGTCATTATTATTATATTTCTTCGGCTTTGTTATTACTGATGTTTTACTTTTTCATTATTACTGCAACCACGTAAGGCCTCTGGCTGCAATTTAATTATGTACAATCTGTTCACTAATTATTATTAATTTTAATGTTTTTTTAACTAGTCTCAGTATCATTACTATTAGTACCATTATTATAATAACTATCAGCTATAATACTTCAGCAACTGTGTGGATATTATTAATTTTTTTTTCATCATATTATCTCATATATCTAGATAGTGCATGTTACTGTCGGTACTTGTCTACTCCATGTATATGGTCTTTCAGCTGAAAACAAAAATATGTTATTATTATTATTATTATTATTATTATTATTATTATTATTATTATTATTATTATTATTATTATTATTATTATTATTATTATTATTATTATAATGACTCACAGACTGTTCCAGTAAATACATTGAAGAGCGTCTCATCCATCAACAAGAAAAAATGACAAATACTGAATGTTGAACTTTTGCAAGTGATTCAATTAAACTATTCGTCGTTAAACTCAGCCACTCGACAAGCAACAATTTTGAAGTGACGCTGCCTCATTACTAAAAGGATTTGCATAAGAAGAGAGGTATATAGAATGGAGCAGGAACTGCTTCTTAAATGATCTCTGAGTTTCTGGGACTCATAATCATGCATGTGCGGAGAAGTGACGGGGAAATATTACTTTCCCTTCTGAATACCACACTATTATTTATGGTACTTGACAGTTTTGACATTCGAATATGAATGCTGGACTTTGAAATGTATTTATGAAAAATACAATTTACGCCATTTTTAAAAGCATTTAAATTCACCCACACACACAAACACACCCACAGACACAGACACACACACACACACATATATATATATATATATATATAAATATATATATATATATATATATATATATATATATATATATATATATATATATATATATATATATATATATATATATATATATATATATATATCCGTTGTTTATCTTTCTTTCGTCACTTATACCTTTATTTATGCATTTATCATGTTCCAAACTTTCGTGATTCAGTTGTATATAATATATATATATATATATATATATATCTATATATATATATATATATATATATATATATAATATATATATATAAAACCCTAGAGACGGAGCTGCAGCTCTAGGTACATATCATCAGAGGAACCGTAGGGGAAGGCATCGTACTCAGGTACATTTATTTTGCCGACTTTTCACGACTCATAGTCGCATTCTCAAGGCTATAATTAAAGATAGACACATGAACATTAAAACTACACACTGCATAATTCATAAAAATTATGCAATATTTATAAATTCAATGAATATCAGCATGTAGAACATTTAAAAATTTATGAATATCTTAAAACAGAAAAACATACTAAGCGCTAAAATTATGTTTCAGTAAAAGTTACATTAAATTATTTATAAAAATTACAGAAAGAAAAACAAAAAAATTATATGTCTGTAAAAAAAATTAAAAATAAAAAATAAATAACAATAAAAACAGTAAGGTTATTCTGTGCCTTATCCTCGCAAAGAACGGGCAGTGACTGATCGAATTTAAAAAAAAAAAATATAAAACAAGCACTCTGGGCGATGAACAACTAAACAGGAAGAAGGATTGCGTATTTAAGGATGGAACTATCTTTTTATCATAATGGATTACAAGTTTGTAAGGTCGTTTTCATTTTGTATTTGGCATATAATAGTAAAATCCTCATCATTAATACATGTTTTACATGATTTATAGTGGTACCTGATATTTGACTGTTTTGGTGCTTGTTAATCTGCTGCCCTTTCAAAAACTTATATATATATATATATATATATATATATATATATATATATTATATATATTATATATATATATATATATATATATATATATATATGTGTCACATAAAAGAGGGCTATGATATATTTTAAATATCATTGTAATGTGATGTGCTATGAGTTTCTTGGAATGTGGACTCATCATTTAACTTCCCTTAGAGACACAGTGCTAGAGGTGACAAGCCTTGGGAATGCTGATGTATCTTCATTGGGGTGGTGTGATCAAAATTGCTGTCTTAGCAAATCAGTGCCTGTTCTGTCGCTATGAGTGCTTGATCGCAGAGGTGACCTTTGAAACTGGTTACAAGCAGTTCATGGGTGTGGACAATGTGTGAGTTTGTACATGTGTGTGAGTCTTTCCCCCTAACTATGAAGTGTTAGATTACCATGAGGACAGATCATTACTGGGCGGCAGAGCCAAGATGGCTTCTGCAAAAAGTGTTCATAGAGTAGTGTTTGTGCATACTGTGTTGAATGGGTTAGCATATTTACTTTTGGCCAAAGATGTGACTGGATTGTATTTGAATATTTATTTCAGAGATGTTCTATTTATATGATCTTTTTATTTTAATCTTATGCTTATCGAGATGTTCTCCTGTCTTCTAACAGGTGATTCTAGAGATAAGGGGAATTGGTTCTGGAGACAAGGGGGGATTGATCTGGGAGAAGGGAACCGATCTGAGAAAAGGGGTATTGAATATGGTGACTTACTATGGTGTACTGACTATGTTGACTGTGCCTAGTATTATGGCTAAACTAATGTTAGTTATTTGATTAATCACTGAGGGTAATCTGAGTTATTTGGACTTTGAGTTTAACATTTAATCTTTTTGTTGAGAACCTGAGTTATTCAGTTTACACTTTGCTTTTAAATAAATGCATATTTTTGTAAGTTCTGTGTCTGATTTGATGACCTTAGATAATGGATGGGGGAGGTGTGTCGAGAGAGAGAGAGAGAGAGTTATTGGGAATCGAGAGAGAGAATTGTTGGGAAGAGAGAGAGAGAGAGAGAGAGAGAGAGAGAGAGAGAGAGAGTTATTGGGAATCGAGAGAGAGAATTGTAGGAGAGAGAGAGAGAGAGAGATGAGAGAGAGAGAGAGAGAGGATGTTACCAGTTGCTTTAGACGTACAGGTCCATCGCTACTTTTTTTAAAATGTAAGAACGAGATTTATAATCTCGTTTTTATATATATATATATATATATATATATATATATATATATATATATATATATATACTATATATATATATATATATATATATAACATGGGATGCACGACTGGGGTGGGATAGCTTACCTGATCTAAGAATGGTATGTATAAGGAAGTAGATCTATGCCACAACCCTTAGGCTGAAGGCTTGCTTCAGAATAGTTAAATAAGATGGTTATATTCACACATTACAAGATCATATCAGTAAAAGATTTGGAGGATACCCAATGGGGTTTAATAGTAATCAGTAATTAATAGCTCTTGAACTAGGCGAACTAGTCAGTGGTATGTAGGAAACACAGAAGACAGTCAAAATTCAGAGCAACTCTAGGTGAGATTCCAGAATCCAAACACAGCAGCACAGATGGCAGACCTGGAGAGATAGTGATTTCTGACCGAGAAGTTTGCGTTATGTACGTGAATGATGATCGATGCAATGGTATGAAAGGTACTGAACTTTCGATCTCTTGCAAATGTTACTCTTATGTTACTGAGGCTTTAAAAAAGGAAGTTATGTTACTTTACAAAGAAGTGCTGTTTTGTTTAATATCCAATAATAGTGCAAATGTAACACAGCAAAAAATAACACAATATCACAGTGGCACATTATAAAGTTAACACCATTCAATGGAATGGGTGGGGGAAGCACCATATGATTATATCATACTATGAAGTTATCATGATGCAATTTAAATGAGGCACAGGGAAGTGAAAATGAAATAAGTTGGAGACTGAGATAAAACTGACTGCTGTAACCTTGTGACTCATACTTCACCTTCGTTGGAGAATGGATTTCATCTTCCTAATGGGGCACTGAGTGGGGAGGGAATTTTACCTCATAACAAAGGAGAACATAGACTCAGCAGTAGCATTCTCCAAGGGATAGGATCTCAGTAATGAGCAACACAAACAAGCTCACTGGAGGTGTGCAAAAGTCTAAGGGCATCTGCTGCATCTGGACCCCTTTTATGGGTTCAGAGATAGTTCTCAAACTTCTTGTCTGACGGCAGTCTGTCCTTTTATGACCCCTCACCCGCATGGTTAGTCAGCCACATGGTTAGCATGTGCAAGAATCCAATATGGCCTGTTAATCTTCTCTCGCGTCGAGTCCAGTCAACCTGTGAGTGCAAGATTTCAGGCAGTCAAAAGACCAGAGGGGATTTAAGATTAATCCCTTAAAAGAAATGGTGTGAGAGTGGAGGAGGCAAGCTCACCCGCATCTCAATTGTGAATAATTGCTGTGCACATGATGTTTTTTATTTGAAGAGCAATGGCATTACACCGCTTACACCTCCCCTTTCTAGAAGGCATTTCATCCTTAGATGGGTTGAAATGACGAAAATAGCTGTTGCAGATGAAAATTAACTCATTTCCACAACCTCTGAGTGGAGAGTGAAGATTTCACATAGGAAAAGTGACAATATCAGCAAAAATTAAATTTATAGATTGATAGTATTGTCTATAATTTTACATCGGTGAGATCATATACTCGTTGCTTCTAAGTATAAAACTTGAGATTTATTTGACTTAAAAAGTAAGAAAGAAATCCAATGAATACAATTATTTGAAAGACCATATTATGCAATGTTAAATCAATAAAACTGCATCATACAATCAAAAAATCAAAAACCTCAGTAAGCAATCATTGTGCTTAATTTGTGACTTAGACAACAACTTAAAAAATAATGTTGATATGGTTAACCTTATTCTATCATGCAATACTGTTAGCTTAACACCATAATACAAGGACAGGCTATTAATTAGCTTTGAAGAGGTGATATAACACTTTCCTATGATGTTAGGGTGCCTACAGGTTTATACAGTAACATACCTGTGCCATAAGGAGAGTATCTATAATGAGTGCAGTTTATCAAATTAGCTTAATAACTATACAGTATAACATTTCTCTCCCATATACAAAACCAGAATGAAAAAAAAGAGATAATGAAGGAATATTTATTTATAGTAAATAAAATTACATGGATAACTTAGGAAGTAGCAATGCTCTAAACAAGGTTTTCTGGGTAGGCCAAAGCTTAATTGATAGCCTCCGTACTGGCTTTTACTTATTCCTTATCCCATGAGAGGTTATGAAGTGCCTATAATATGGACTGTGCCAAAAGCGGTACTCCATACGATAAACCTATTGGCTTTAAGGGGCATACTATTCAGAACTGGCTATACTTCAGAGGCATTTTCAAAGAGGTTAACCAACTTATATGGGTAGAATCTCTAGCAAATGGCACTGCATATTAGGAGAGTATAAGACGTAAGAAGGTGCCTAAATAAGGTGTAAAATGAGAAGGAAGGGAAAAGCTATAAAAAGTGAGGTGAAAGATGAGTACATGTATTAATAGTTACAAAATAATAAGAAGGAGGTAATAGATGAAGAACTTGGCATCCTCTGCCGGATAGAGAGGGCCCTGGATTCTCCTGATATCGGAACCCACACTAATGATACGGGGAATAACAGTGGTGCTGTCGGTGATGATAAGCGGAATATTGAGGCCCACGGTGGTAACAATTTTGGCGGTTTTAACAATGGTAATATGGGTGGTGATGCTGATACTGAATACTAATACAGAATCTATTACTGATACTAACAATGGGGTCCTGGTGGATGCAATGGGAACCATGGGTGGTGATATTTATGGGGACGTGGAACAGGGGAGTACTAACCACAATTATAAAGGTGCTTTAGCAGAGGATGTTATTTCAATTCCAGGTACAAAGACAATGTAAAAGTTTGACTGAGGGAAGTAAAAAAGCCCAGGGAAGTATGTGTCATTGAGGGTAGCGAGAAACTAAAAGGGGTTATTAGCACCATATCGATGAACAGAGTATCAAACACTGGGGTTATAAGGGTGGAATTATTGAACTGTAATTATACAGTTAGGAAATACCAGAAGAATACATACGTGGTAGACCTCCAAGATTGGAGTGGTGACATGGGTCAGTGGCTATTGTAGAGGGGAAAACAGAGTTTTCAGAGGCAGAAATGCAATCAAGGAAGAAATTATTCAGAGAACATTTAGCTAATAAAGACTATATAGAACATATAGAAGCAGTAACGAACTTTTGGCAGAATTTGGGGACACGGTAGCTTTACAAGGGGATAAACTGGGATTGCCTAATGCACTAGAACATAAGGTAAACTTAGAGGAAGGAACGAAACCCATTTTTAATCCTGCATACCACATACCTTTCAAAATCAGAGAACAGGTAGAAAAAGAGGTCAATAAATGGGAAGAGGAAGGAATCATTAGACTTAGTGCATCTCCATACAACTTTCCTCTGTTAGCAGTGCCTAAGAAGGACGGTTCTGTCTGGGTATGCACCGATTTTAGACGTTTAAACAGGAAGACAATTCCTGACCGCTACCCAGTCGCGTGCATATCAGATTTTTGGTAGAAATTGAGGAACATAATATTTATAGCTCAACTGATTTAGCACAGGGGTTTTTGCAGGTCCCTCTTAGCTAACATAGCAAGGAATATACTGCTTTTTTAGTGCCCAAGGGACATTTAGAATTTATGTGGATGCCTCTCGGTTTGTCTGGCAGTCCTATGACCTTTACGAGGTTAGTAAATACGTTTTTAACCCGGTTTTTGGGGTAAAAAATATTTAGGGGAGACTTAGGATAGCAGGATTGAAAATTAAGCTATTGCTTAAGTTTAAGAGTTCCTTCTTGAAGAGGCAATTTACATATTTAGGTCATGTCATATCTAAAGAGGGAGTTAGAGTAAATGACGATTAAGTAAGAGCAATTGCAGATTTTCCTGCACCAAAATAAAAAAATAAATAAGGTCATTCATGGGAATGGCGGGGTATTTTCGTAGGTTTCTGAAAGGTTTTTCTAACATAGCAGCTCCTCTAACAGATGTATTGCGGGAAAACATTCAATTTCATTGGGGAGAACCGCAACAAGTAGCTTTTCAGAAACTTAAGGACGCATTAATGAATCCCTCATCCAAAAATATCCAAATTTCAGTGAACCGTTCACATTAGTGACTTATACCATTCAGGAGGGTACAGGTGCTTGCCTTGTGCAAAAATTTGATGGGAAGCTCCATCCCATAGGATTCTTCAGTAGGCAATTTAGAACAAAGGGCACCAATGAAAGACTAATGGCTACCATAGATAAAGAAGCCTTTGCAATAGTATCAAGGTTGGTTCATTTTAAAATGCTGCTGATGGAGAATAAAGTAGAAGTTCTTACAGACCACAAACCATTATTGGATCTTTTAAATAAGCCCGATTTGTCATACAAAAGAGCTCGATGGTTCTTAATTATCAGGGACTTTGATGCAGAGCTCAAATATATAGAAGGCAAATTAAATGTAGTCGTGCATGCCTTTAGTAGAAGATTTTGTGATATGGAAGGATTTCAAGTTGGGGTGGTTACTAGTGATTCTATACAATGGGATATAAGTCTCATAGAGCGAAGGCAAGATGAGGATGAAATTTTGGCAGACACAAAGGCGTTCCTCAGAGTGGAATCAGTCAGGAAAGGTTATAAGTTACCGTTTTCAGGTTTAGGATTAGAAGGTAATCTGTTGGTCAGGAAAATTAAATATAAATTAAGGGATAGTGAAAACAAAGGAGACACAACATACATCATAATTCCGAAAGTCCAAATTCCAGTAGTTTTGGATATAGTACATTGCCGGTTTGGTAGTCCACATTTGTGGGATAGAAAAAAAGTATAATGAGATGCGTTAATAAGTTTATTTGGAAAAATATGTGGAAAGATGTGGACAATTTTGTGAAAAAGTGTACAGTGTGCAATGCTTGCAAACCCACAAGGGTAACTTCTCACAAGTTAGGGTCATATCCGATACCAATTAGACCTTTTCAGAGAATACATATGGATATCCTAGGAAATTCTTATGAATCTAGATATGGAAATAAGTACCTGTTGGTAATAGTACATGAAGTAATGAGAATAGTATAAATTTTTCCACTTAAGCGTAAAACAGCCGAAGAAGTAGCTATAGCATTTTTCAATGGTGTCATCCGCAGATATGGCTCACCTGAGGTTTTATTTGCGAACTGACCAACTGGTAAGGGAGATTTGTAAACAAGACTTTAGAGTGTTTGACAGAAGTCATGGAGATACAGAAAATAACAATTATTCCATACAGACCTGAAGCTAATGGGTTATGTGATTGAGCAAACATGAAAGTGCTCGAAGCTTGTTATGGACCGAGGAGGTCCGCTCCAGGTTCGTTAATATAATAAAACAAAAGGATTTGACACCAACAGCTGAAACTGGGGATACGAAAATAGAAAGAAACTAAGAGAACAAAGGTTTATTTACAAGCTTACTAACAAAGATAAATGCAGAAGCGTTTCTCCTATTTACATAACAAAAATAAAATCTTACAGTATGTGAACTGGGGAAACAATGCCGTAATGACATATTTGCTGGCCAGTTTTGCAGCTGTCGAAAATCAATGCTCGAAACGACGGCTTCCCAAAGGAGAACTATAACTCCAGACGTCTTCTTGACTCTGTACTGCAGAAAGCAATGTCTATTCTTGATACTCGAAGGGCAGGTTACTCCTCAAAACCAACTTGTAGGACGCTTCTTCTCTGAATACCTGCTCTACGTCGGAATACCTCTGTCGTTCTCTCTCTAACTGGACGACTTGACCCGATCCGACCAAACTCTCGTGCACCTTCTTCTCTTATCCTTCTTCTTTTCCTTCTTCTCTTATCTCTCTCTGATGATCTCTCACTGATGATCTCTCTGCTCTGATCTCTCAATGATGATCTGATCTCTGATCTCTGCTGGTCTCTCACTGATGATCTGATCTCTGATACTTAGTCAGTCGTATATGTACGGAGATCTGGGGGTGGGGCCTACCAGCGAACGTCACAGACTCCCCGAGAAGAAAACATGAACGTTGTAGAAGGATCTCGACGAAATATTGCATCAAATTTCGCGGCGTTTTCTGACGACATGACAGCGCGTGTTGCGTTCCACAACACGCCTGGCGATTCTAGAACCATCATGAGAACAGGCGCCTCTAACATGTGCACGAATGCCTCCATGCTGCAGAACTTCTCGAAGAAGATGCATTTTCATTTCCTTTAACTCATCATTCGTCGCTATGAAGCGATTACCATGACAAAGAGGAGGAAACGATGGAAACTGGGATAGACATATTGATATAGTTAGACATAACATTAATACTATGGTCAGTGATTCCATTAAAATGTCTCCATTCAAAGCATTGTTTTATTGCTAAGCACGAGGCACATTTGATTTGCTACCTATACCTCATCATGGAGAAGACTTGCTTGTCTCAGCCGTAATCTCGAGGCTACGACCAGAAAAATGGTGGAAAGAAGCAACGAGAAATCATTAGATGTTAAAATTAATATTGGAGACAATGTATTCCTAAAAATCAATGTGAGAAATGAACTAAATTACAAATTAGGTCCAAAGTTTGAGGTTCCTTTTAGAGTTATTGAAGAAAAGAAAGGAAACAGATTTGTAGTCTTAGATGAAAAGACAGGTCTGTCGAAATTAATTAATAAGATAACATCACTCAGTTGCATTTTTTTCCAGATGTTGCAAATGGATGATGAAATGTGATTAATCAGTTTGATGTAACTTTTTTTTTCTCTTTCATTCTTTTAATATTTTCTTACTATGCGCAAACTGCGGCGATCTGGCATAAAACCCGAAGTAATTTTTTCTTAATGGGAAAACGGGTGGAAAATATGGGAAAATACTGTGGACTTGAGAAATATTATAAGGGGTTCGCCTGGTGCTGACTTTTGGTGGTGACATTTTAGTGGCTATGATTTTTGGTGGTTATCTGTGGTTTTATGAGCCAAAGGGGTGGTGATTGTGGTTCTTTGAGGTATTATGGCTCTTGGGGGTGGCACTAGTGCATTGTGGTTTTCTGGGGCCCAGGTAAGGTGTTGTATTTTATGAGGTTATATTCACTAGTGGTTATATTTGACAGTATATAATTGTTTTTGATAATTTGTGGATTGTGGTTTTCTGTGGTTTATATTCCGACGAGGTGATTTCTCGGGTGTTATATACATGTGGCGGTATCATAAATGGTTTACTTTGAGGTATATGGGTGGTCAAATGGCTTAGGATTTAGCCTGTGGTGGATATTTTATATGGATGGTTATTTTATATTGGTGGCTATATAATAGAGGATTTTCGAGGACAATTTTTGGGTTCCCTTGTGGTGACAATGAGGATGTCCTGAGGATAATTTTGTGGTTTAATGTGGTTCTGTAGTAACAGTGAGGATTTATTGAGGATTTCCAGTGAAGATTAAATGAATGGATTTTTGGGCCATTTGGAGGAATGATGATTTCTGGGTTTATGAGTCTGACTAGACAAGTGTGCGATTTCAGCACATGTTGGATAAACAGGTAGTTTGGTGCTGACAATGCTGTGGTGTCTCGAATGAGACCAATTGTTGATATTTTCTTTTGGGGTTCATTACTCAGAGATTTGCGCTGCTTTCAGGAAGGAATTTTAAGTGGTCAATTCGGGGTGTGATACTGATATGTTGCAGCAGCATACTACTTTTTGTAATGGGAAAGAGTAGAAGGATTTTTTTTCTCCTTGTACATTCTGTAATGGGAAAAGTTGAATCACTTTTTTCTACAAGGGAAACTTGTAATCAGGATTAAGCAGTTTTCCTTTATTGTACCTTTACATAGGATTTCTATTATAGAGAGGAGGTAGAATTTACCTCGGGATACGTAAGATAGAAGGGATATTCAACATTATGCTTGATGGAGGTTTGTTGTATAAACACTACAGGAGTTTTGCTGTATAAACATTATTGGGTTGTTGATGGTATACTTGTCAGATGCGGGATTAATAATGTGGTCAGTTAGTGATAAAAAATTCTTTCAGTAAGCTTAATAGGGGTCAGTAGATAAAGACCATATTTATTTTAGTGAGGAATTTCAGTCTCTAATAATGACAGATTCATGTGTTAAAGCAAGACTTTATATTTTTTAAGATCATGTAGACTTGTCAATGGGTCAGTTAGAACCTATTAATGACGAAACACGGACACACGATGACTTTAGAGAATTTCCAAGCTCACACGAGTGGTGACAACGAAAACAACTTAGGATCCACTTTCCCAGAGGTTGGATCTTCACACGGGCGACGATGTCACGGGTCGCCATTGCAAGGACGAGATATCGTTGAGGGGTCGTCTCAGGATAAATTCTGGGACAATATCAGGAGTCTACAATACTTCTACGAGGCGGTTGCAAGACACACTTGCATGGGAGTTGCGGAATAAGTCAAGTCAGCAACGGGGTGGTGGTTACGATTCCTTCATCGAAAGATGTCGAATCTACAGTTCAGCAACGAGGGTGTTAGGATACACCTACAGGGGTCGCAGACCCTTAATAATGGCTCATGCAGAGTCGTTTCGAGATGGTTCATGCACTCAGCCGGGATCTACAATTCTTCAACAAATGTTTTCATGAAACACTTACATGGGGATCACGAGGCGGTTAAAGTTCCGCCTACACTGTAGACAGTTACTGTTCCACAGCTAGAGGATAACGATGAGATGAATTCTTCTTCGACGAACGCTACTCAGTTCCAGTGATTGCCGTTATGGTAGCTATAATGATGGTCACAATATGCGTTGTAGGAGCCATCAAACTTCTATGCAGCCGATGGAGTAGGAGAACCCCAGCAGCAGAATTAACTCTAAATCATGTGGCAAATTAAAAGACATTATGAACTAGTATATACCAGTAGCCAATGTAGTGTACGACAGGGGTGCACATGTATAGGTAGCTGAACCATCTTAAGGCACTGGTAGATGGAAAAGATAGACATATATATTAGATAGGTGAGGGTTGAAACTCGTAGCTCTTGCCAGTAAGAGACAGGTGAAAACGCTGGGTTCATCGGAAACGCTGACATAAAAAACAAATAGAAAATATGCCGTGAGCATAAACAAGGTCGTGAATACATTCCAGAGAAATGAGATAACCACGGGAAAAGTTATCAAGCGGACATGGGAACAAACTATCTTACATGCGTTTTGTACGAAGTTAGCATTCACAAGTATCCGTACGTCTGTTGGTGGGCGTACGTACATACGTACGTGGGTCTCCACTAATGATATATAATCTCTAGTATGTGGATTAAGGGGGAATTAGACGGAAAACTGTCATAGTGGACACAAGAGATTTTGGTGTAGAAGAAGGCGCTTGAAGTTCCGTCACAAAAGGTAAATGTGAAAGTGACAGTTGAGGTCCGTTTTCTAGAGAAAAATGGGAGTGCGAATTTGTGACACACATTGTTGTTTTCTGGAACAAAAACTTTAAACATCTTCATTGTTTGATAATATCTTCTCATTGTATTGACTTTTGATAAAACTATGGATTCTTAGATAGAAAGAGATAAAGGGGTACTTTCTGAAATATGAATTTGGGCGAAGAATATGATAGTTTAACGTTTTTTTTATATTCTTAACTCATTTTATTCCATTTTCATGTTAGTTATGTTTGGGAAATAAAAAAGTATTTTTTTATTTTTGCAATAGCAGGAGTTTGAATTTGCCTGAAGCTTAATTGATTTTACGGCTAGTTTCAGAGGTGACACTCAAAAGGAACAATGAAAGGTAGGTTACGTTTCCCAGTTAGGAGTTATCTCCAATTATTTAAACAAGCGTCACTTTGACCTCGTAAGATATATATATATATATATATATATATATATATATATATATATATATATATAATATATATTATATATATAGACACACACACACACACACACACACATATATATATATATATATATATATATATATATATATATATATATGTGTGTGTGTGCGTGTGTGTGTGTGTGTGTGTGTGTGTGTGTGTGTTTGTTGTGTGTGTGTGTGTGGGTGGGTATGTATGAGGTCAATAATACTTTACCTTTCTGATTTCCAGAGTTTTTTCATTATAAGATTAAAAATTATAAGAATGATGAGTTACAAATAATGGTAAAACTACGTCACATGCCATCTCTTCACTGCCTAGAATAGCTTTAATATTCGTGTTGGTATACGTAGTTCGACAGCCAGATGGACAAATGAATCCAATGTCAAGATTCCTCATTATAGGTCTGAGAACTTTTCAGGGGTAATTTGAGGGGATTTCTGTTCTTTTCACACAGAGGCGCTTCATTATCTTGGGATGCTTTGAAATTGGTCTTAGGTGGAGATAACCTTACATTTCCACAATGGACGTCTGGGAATTATATTATGAGTAGGCTAACATATTGAAGTTTTATAAGCAAGGGACCCCAAATGTAAGGATGAAGATATAATTTTCATTAATGACAGATAGAGTGCGTAATGGGCAGGGACAGAATGTATAACATATACTTATGAATAATTTATTTACGTAGAGTTAGGATTGTTATGTTTAACACAGCTTTCTACTCGATGGTTTTTTTAGAAAGTGTACTCAGTCACGGAAGATTAGTCGTAGTCTAATGCGATTAGAAATAATGTATTGCCCTTTCTTTCATTAAACTTAAACAACGTGAGGATACGTTATTTTATTACTTTCATTGTTTAATTGCAGAATTTTTCAGGAGATCAATTCCTTTTAGAGGGAGCAACATCAGTATGTTGCCTCTTTTTCTTTAAATTCCCTTGAAGACAATTTTTGCCTTCGAAATGCACTACATCTAAGTAGGCTTACGATAGGTCCGTTTGCTCTTAATGACGGAATTTCCTAATGAAGTTTCCAGCCAGACGTTTCCTGTTTTTTTTTTTATACGACCTTACCTGTTAACTTTTAAAAATAACCTTTTTTTTCTGTCCACGAAAAAACACCGCCACTCATCAGGTGATACAAAGTTAAAACGTAACTTAACATGAATGATTTAAAATAGGAAAACCAGCGTAGGACAAAACTGGGAGGTGACTTCAGTATAATATGAGCAGTGTGAATTTACCTGTCTACACGATATCAATAACTTATTTTTTTTTTGCCTTGAAATTTAGCTCTCTCTCTCTCTCTCTCTCTCTCTCTCTCTCTCTCTCTCTCAGTCACGCAAAGGGATTTGGATTCACCGCATAACAAAACATATCTCTATCGCAAACACCAGTCTTCCCCTTCCAGCTTGAAGGATATTTCTCAACAAAAGCAAAGCATTTTCAGCCTAAAGGGTTACGTCACATGCTTACTTCTAACCATTAACTAGCATAACTGTGACGAACCCGTAGGTGAAACCCCTTCCCCATTGAACTGAATACTGATCCGGTCTATCTTCCGGGCTAATTGATCTGATGCATAGTATATGCAAGGGGAGAATGATTACCCAATTATGAGGCAGAGTGATCAAAGGCAGGTTGCTGGCAGTCCATAGGAAAAAGATCACTTCCTTGCACAAAGGGGACGTCGCTCCAATGGATCAGTTTCTAATTGATGCAAAGGGAGATATGAAGCAGTCTCATCTTATTGATGATTGATATGATAATTGTAAGTCAGGTCGCTTTCTCTTAAGAACAGCTGCTCTCTCTCTCTCTCTTGGTAGGAAAACTTACCTTCTGATATGATGAGCAAAACTACATACCACCTTTATTTCATCATTATTTCTTTTGAGCTCCTCAAAGATTTTCCGAACTTCACCCGACATAATTCCCTTAGTTTTACAATTTTCTTAAATGTCAACGATGCTAATTAAACATAATTTATTAATTCTGGAAAATTTAATATCCCCACTTGTACTTTAAACGCAATCTGAGTGCATAAATAAACCTATTTGTCTATTCTGAATTTGTAAATAATATAATTATCTTGATATGTTAAAACCAATATACTTTTTAAATAAGGAGTCTTTTTACTGTCATATGGGCATTTAAGACTATAAATGAATAATTCAGAACACCTAAATATATTTAAGTTTACCCAACTTACCTTTCTTTGGAGTTGTTCAGAATCTGCTAAAATAATAGAAGAGAACGGTTGCATCGGTTTCATTTTTTTATCGGACTACAACACACAATGAGGCTTCCCAAACAAGCAAACACTCTTATTTCTCTTTTCCTCTTCTTATTTTTACCTCAACGGGAGGTTCAGTTTCTTTCTTTTCCTTTTCGAGAATGTGACAAGGATTCTGTGGACGTCCATTGCGGATGAAGAGGTTCTCAAGATAAATGTAATGGACTTTTTGCGTAGTTAAAAAAAGAAAATAATAATAAAAAAAAAAACATACACACACAAACTCTAATATTTATTTGTATAAGTATATATTCAAGTGTGTAAGTCTGCGTTGTTATGCATATTGATGATCTGCATAATCCCTATAACCCCTATTTCCTTCTTATAAATCCGGGAAACAAATTCCACATCATATCAACTCAACAAAGTTGGTTTCCTCAGTTCTGGCGTGATTCAATTAAATCTCCGGGTAAACGGACGATCCTGAGCAAAATCTAATTTCGAAGTGAATCGATTTTTCAGGACATAAGGCAGTGGTTAAAAAGCAATTATAAATATGATGACAGCATTGCTTTCCCTTTATTATAATCAAAATATTGTCAGTCACACTACACTGTCTCGAGTCTTTGAATTTTATTTTTAAATAGAAACTTCACTGGAACCAAAGTGGTTCTATTATTTTATAGGAAAATATAATATCATACATTTGGACCTGGTTCGTTTAAAAAACAATGGAACAAAATATATATTAAAGTTTCCATCATATCCTACAGGACTCTAGCACAATCATTTTTCCTTTTACTCAATTGGTATTGACTCTGTGTCTTATTATTGGACATATACTATTTTCTTCCGGATGAGTAACGCGGGAGAAAAGCCAACGATGTCGAGAGAAAAATTTTTTTTCTCGCACGCATTTTATGCAAACATCTCAATCATTGCTATTGTCACCTTTCATGTATGCATTATTACAATTTCGTACACTGTTATGACAGCATTTTAGTAATGTATGTATAATGTTAATCGGATATCTTGTATCGAACCCATATGTAAATTTTATGTGTGAAGAAACACTGATGATTATATTTAACCCTTTCCTCGGGACTACTTTGCGGCTCGCACGAACTATTCTGTTTGAAAGTCTTGTAAATAAATCGAGATTTATGTAATATAAGACCCCCCACTGGTTAGTGTTGTACCCTTCACTCCTCTTTTAGTAGTTCCAGGGCCTTATCACTTGATCTTTAGCAGCTGTTTTTGCTTATCTTCGACGGTCAGAAGTGTCAACCGCTCCGGAAAATTAAATATAAAACCGTGAATCGTCATAGGAAGAAACGACCGCCGCCTTCTGGCTACTTCAAGGACGAAGCTTGCCTTCCAGCTTCGAAGAAGAAATCAGTGCTCGAGCAGACAAGGCCTCAGCAACCTGCCTACCACCTTTCCCTTTGTCCTGCCCCTCTCCCCTCCTCAAAATTTTACTGTTCCCCCTCCAGTCTCTAACACAGAAGAATACCCTCCAAAGAAGAACCCTGGCATCAGCATCTCTGCACGATTGAATCATAGAAGAGAATTCACCGAAATCCCAAAGGACCAAGCTTCTGTCGACCTGAAAACCGATAAGAAGTTGAACAAGGCTGTCATTAGTAACTACTCAGAGAGCTCCTTTAGATCCTCTTTTGAAGCTCTCTCATATTGTGAGTGCTGAAAGGTACTTAACAAGATCCAAAGCATCTTCAAGAAAGATGTTAGCCACCTTTAAAGGACCTGTCCTGAGCCAGTATGGCTTAGAAAATGGGGGTTTCTCCCCACAGTAGAATACACACCAGAACCTTCTGGTGATGCAAATGCCAGCATTTATGGTCATCATCAAGAATGTTGCAGAGGCCTGCAATCTGCGCCATCTGAAGCAAGACACATAAACCAAGTTGTGTCTTGAGAAATTGAAAAAAAAAAGGGAGCCCTACAACTCCCAAGTGCCCAATCTTTTCCTAACATCACCATTTACGGTTCAAACGATGCACTGCCCCGTTTATCACGCATTGCACAGTTAAAAGCCAAAACTAACTTGTCAAAACCATCTCCTACTGCAGTACCCAACGACAACCCCAAAGCCACCAAACGCCAAAAGCCCTTTCAACTACAGTAGAGCTATGATCCCAACCAAAGCCGCTGAAATTGTGAGGAAATACCCCGATTTGAGTGGCACACCGGGTGCGGTCTTGTCGAAGAATCCTACCAGCAACATGGCATTTCCACTCCCAAAGATCTCCTTAGACAGCGGCCCTGGGATGATGACTCGGGTAGAGGGCCAATCCACTGACTAGAAAACTATCCTGTCTCTTCCAGTCAAAAAATAATTTCCTTCCCCAACTCCACCCTCCTTTTTTCGATCGCCTCACGTCTAGCAACCGAAATTTCGAAACTATCGCTCTAACTACCACTTAAGCTGTTACCACATTTTGGGCTGCTTTCTCCAAAACTTCAAAATTCTTGGTTTTCCTCCATCGTCCTAAGACTAAAAAGATCGATGCGTTTTTACTGTGCTAAAGTAATGAAAAAAATGGTATCTAATCTCATAAAATTTCTGCTACATCCCGATGTTTCTCAGATGATAAATATTTCATTTTTCCTTATTGGCTATCTCTTACTCCCAACCTCGCTACTATCGTCCTTTCTCTCCTACTGACGGATGACTTATGGCTTAAAGAGGTATGTAACTTACCCAGTTAACCTTTCATTTTACATGTACCATTTCACTGGCACATCCATAAATCAAAATAAAGAATTCATTTTCATATGAGCAAGAGCCCGTGCTGGCATAAAGCTAGCTTCTAAAAAAAACAAGTGTAAATAAAATCAGTAAGCACCAGTCTCAGTACCTCATTAGTACCTCGCTCACAATACTGATAGGCTAATAGCAGTAGGTTCAGTATTTATTTTCATTTAGCACGCCTACTAATTTGACACTGATAAAAATGTAAAAGTTGCCAAGAGAAGGCATAAGAATATATTGCAATATGAAAAGATGCAAGGTCAGGCACTATCACAGAGATAAAAAACAAAAAACCTGAAGAGGGGAGTTAGAAACAATTCAAGGGAAGATTTCTGCATTAGTAGCAAAAACACTGGAGACAGGAGATTCTGGAGTATCTTAAAAACCCATCTGAAAAGTTAAGTGGGATCACTTGAGGGTCTTCCAAGGAAGAGATGAAACGCAAATCTGCCTCCAGAATGACCCATGAATTCAGAATTAATGTCAACACCGTTTTATTCTATTCAGTCCAAGAGAAATTTGATTATGATCTTACTTCGAGAGCTTTTAATATATGTTCAAATAATGTTAGTATGGACTTATTAGAGTTTAATTTAATAAAGGAAAGCTTATCTTTCAACGGCTTTACCAAAGATTTTACGAATACTTATATAGGTAAGGAGCTTTAAAAATTATTATTTCCAAAACCTACAAACTGTCACTGTCAATAGAGCAGTTATGTATTTTCCCATCACGTTGTTGGAAATAGGACCTTTAATGTTAAGAAAGGTTAACCAAACTGTTGCATGAATCCTACCCGCAAATAAACATTTGAGTGGCATTTAAGCCAAACTCTACATTGCAAAAATTCTTCAGGTTCAAGGATGTAATACCAACTGAGCTGCAGTCATCTATTGTGTATAGGTAAAAATGTCATTGCAGTAGTTCAATGTACATACATGGAAAATCAAAGGGGGCAGCCTCAGGGTTCCCATCTTGGAACATCTCTGAAGATCTGTTAGAACAAATAGGCCATTAAGCAAGCCACTATTTAGTGCTATTCGTCAACTCTGAAGAATGTGACCATCCTATAAATTTAGATTCCTTTTTCAGTCCTTACTTGCAGAACCACCGAAATGGAGCTCACATTGATTGAGCCTTTATGTACCCTAAGAGATAAACCCTCTTGTAAAAATGAAAGGTCTGTTGAATTGCTGTTATTTTAGATTTTTCTGGTCTCTTTGACAATAAACATTGAGTATTTCTCTATATATTAGATTTTGATGCGTGTTATTTTATCTTTTAATTGTGTAGTTTTGATTTTGATATTAATGTAACTTATATTCCATTATTACTTCATTGATTTAAAATTTAACGTATATTCCATTATGGATTGCCCGGTGACGGAGGGATGTAATCTCCGAAAACAGTCGCAACTAATAAAGATGCTCTTCATACAAAATTATTAGTTCTAATACTTTCTTGCTATTCAATGACCAATCGCCTGTGTCCTGATAAGAAGAAATCTTGATAGACTTTTTAATTCCTTTCATAATTATTCAAGATGGTTGATAAAGGTAACAGGAGGAAATACTCAATTGTGCCTGTTCTCAGGTACACGCAAGTAGCATAAAACTACTCTGACAACACCTGTTCAAAAAATCTTTTGCATAACGTTTAATAACTTCTCATGAGCAACTCAGAGCTTCTCAAACTTTCTTGCCATCCCTTGCCGGTGGGGGTCGGTCGGTTATTTCTGGATTGTTGCTTATTCAAGGTATTCGAGAAGCTTAATGGGAAAGTATTAAAAGATCCATATTAGCCACTCATTCTTCCGAATATTATGCGAAATAAAAAAATAGAGATAACTTTTACGGCACGACCTAGAATTAATTATACATTATTAACGTACGCATAAAAAAATTTAATATGAATGTGTAATACTCTTTGTTGATATTAGGTTTTCCTCTATTCTGAGATATCTGTTTACCTTTATGTAATATCGAATTATTCCCAACTTTATTACTTTGACCTCCATTGCAATAAGCAGGAGTCCTTTGTAGGATAATGTTGGCTGGCCATTTTCCTTTTATGTTTAAATTGGACGTTTGGTAACCCCATTCTACCATGAAATCATGCAAATTCTATATAACTCTGTAAATCCGTTTTTTTCATTAATTCCTGGATTTCCACTATTTAAAATGAATTACGACGAAGCTTTAGTTGCAATGCAATATAATTCAGATACCTGATCCCGTTCGCATACGAGAGAGTATCCTGTGATATTTCTCTGCTTCCGAGTGGCGTTTGCTCTTTGAACACGATGATCTAAAGGAAGCACGAGAAGCAAGATAAATAAATAACATGCGAAGTCCGTTCTCTGATCTCTGTTTCGATAGTGTTAGGTCTTTTCCATTTAGGTCCAATTTTCTTGTCTGTCAAAACTGCTGAATGAATGTTGTTCTTGTTCTACGTCGTATTATTATTGTCCAATGATATACTTACAAGTTTATAAGCTTAAATTCTAATTGGATAGACCAGAATGGATGCACGCAGTATATCATTAAAATTCCCATTCATTTCTATTTATATGTCTGTATATAAGTTAAAACAGCAAACAGCACGATTTTTATCAAAGGAGATAGTTAATCATTCCTGTACTATTCGTTACACTTCTCATGCCCCTAAGTGTATTTATATCATACCAACGTGCGAACTAGTTTTTATATGATACGTTTTACATATGGCCTCTAACATTACACTAATAACTTGGACAAACGAGTAAGAAGAACAAACTAATCATGCCTTGGCAAACTAAAGTTAAGGTATAGATGCTTTGCTGACCATCATGCTGCTGTAGTATGATAATTAAAGTTTGGCAAACGGTTTTTGCCATATTTTTACAACCTTTCAAATTTCAGCCAGATTGTGATTTTACAGACATGCCGCGATGGAGATTTATCTTGATTAGTTTGTTAACGTTTAAAATAAACGTAAATAAGTCACTGTTTACTGTAGGGTGTTTATTTTTCATCATTACTCGATTATTGTTTCTTTAACCTGTGGTATACAAACTGCTATTTTTAAAGCTTATCAAAAATGAATAGTAAAAAATGTAATAACAAATGGCATGCATGCAAAAAACTTAGAGGCATATTACCCAGAAAGGGGGCAACCTGTCTCTTCCAGGTTTCTACAGGAAGGGCCTGGTAACCTTCAGTTAATTAAAGCGGAAACTAACGTGATTTTGGAATACTCTGATACAGTACAATAAATAAAAAAAAAAAAAAAAACAAAAAAATAAAACAAATAAATAAAGACTAAGAGCCAAAGTAACGACCGAAGAAAGCATACAGACTGCAAAGTAGAATCGTCGAGTTGAATTAAACAGTGAAAGATAAATTTCAGTTAAGAAATTAAAAAAAAAAAACAGAAGGAATCTGGGTATTATAAATTGCAAATCCTATTTTTACCATTCCCCACATTCATAAAAATCGCCCTTTCACCTTGCATGACTAATTCATATGCACCCAAAGAGGTTATCACTCTGTGGCCCTTATCTGCGCAGAGCCAATCGATCGAGTCCCCAATTGCCATTAACAGACCAACGGGTGACCTTTAGCTGGGAGGCCTGTGAGTGATTCATGAGAGCCAGGAAATTATTCCCTCTCTCGGGATTAAGCGCTACAGTCGGGTGGAAGTGTTAAAAGCTTCAAGATCCCCTTAAACCGAAATGATTGTTGAATAACTTTTAAATGTTATGAATTGCCTCTAGGAAATGTCCATATTTGTTGTTATTCAGACGAAAGGAAAGTGCATTATTTGCATTTTTAGTATATTATGTAGCATATAAAATCTACTTGTGGGTACGAAATGGAATACGTAAGTTACAGGTAATTTGAGCCGGCGCAAAAACTTTTTTTCGGAAACTGAAAAACTTTTTAAATTCTTACCACAAGTTACTGACTCACTTTTTCTCATTATAGAAGTAGCTTCTATTTCCTCTGCCAGCGACAGAGGAAAGGACTCTCTCTCTCTCTCTCTCTCTCTCTCTCTCTCTCTCTCTCTCTCTCTCTCTCTCTCTCTCTCTCTCTCTCTCTCTCTCAATAAATTGTTTCTATGAGGGAGAAGTTAATTAACTGCTAATACTTAAAATGTAAATTCCAGAACATCACTGAAGACCTCATCATACTCTAACTTCGTCTTTATTGTAGCCACTCGATATCAAAATCAGATTAATTTTCGTCGTTTTCCTTATATTAAGAGTTGTTTCTGTCAATGTATCTTTGTTTAAATGAATTTGGTTATGGATATTGAAATCTTGATCATGTATATACATACAGTAAGATATCAATACTATCAACAAATTATTTTACAGTTAAACTTGGATATACAAAAAGGTAATGCACTCTATCTTTAAGAATAACCCAAAATAAGGATGAAACGCATTATAGCAATTGTTATGAATCAGGATATTCCTTTTACCATATCTTAGCTTAACCAGACCAATGAGCTGATTAACAGCTCTCCTATGGCTGGTTTGAAGAATTACATTATTGCTTATGTGGCTAGGAGCCATTTGGTTCCTTAGCTTCGGTACATACAGCTCCGAACCACTTTATATCGAGAAATGAATTTCTAATCTCCATAAATCAATTTCTTTCGCTCCGCATTGGCAGTAGTGGAAAGCGAAAGGCGAGTACGCAACCCACTTGTCCAATGAGAATCTAGAATATTCCATTAAGAGGAAAAATTGTAATCTAGATTTGCTTAAGGCCGAGCGCGAAAGGTCTCAGTTACGTAGGATAATCCAAAGGTCAAATGATACAGGAAACTGGTGATAGGGTTTTGCACCGAGCTTTCGTAACAAATAAGTAGATAAATAAATAAATTAATTAATTATTAAAACATTAAAATAAAAAAAGAAATAACGTGTTTTTCATTAAATGCACTAAAAAGTAAAAAACAATAATTTTGGAGACGAAGCAGGATTCTCTGACAATTAATCATGTCTAGGAAATAAAAGCAGGGGCCCCAAACATGGAAGGAAATGCTATAAGAAAAGAAATATATTTTATATTTCTTATACCAATTCCTTCCATGTTTGGAGTCCACGCTTTTATTTTCGTAGCCATTGTTAGTTGTAAGAAAATTCTGCTGTGTCAAAGAATTATTTCCGTTTTATGTTAGCGCATTTTAATAAAAGCATTTTTACTTTTTTATATATATTTTTTATTTTATATAGTTTAGTTTTGACAGAAATTTTATACCGATTTATGATTGTAGTCAACGAAACTGATATCTGCTTACGGGGGAGGATGAGGGAAGGGGGAGGGAAGGGAGGGAGAGGGACAGGGAGGTGTAGCAAGAGGGTGAGGGGAAGGGGAAATGGGAGGGAGGGACGGAAGAAGGCGGATGCAAGAGGGAAGAGAATAGAAGGGGGAAGGGAAAGGGAGAGCAAAGCGGAGATGGAAGGTGAGGGAAAGAGAATGGAGGACTTATTTTAAGGGAGGAAAATGGAAGGGGATGATGGAGAAAGAGGAGGGGATGTTGGAGGAGGAATGGGGAAGGGTAGAGAGAAAGGAGGGAAGATGGTAGAAAGGAGGTGGAGGTTAGGGGAGGGGAAAGGGAAGTAGAGGGGCGGGGAGTGGAATGGGAGAAGTAGGTAAGGGGAGTGGAGGGGGATGAAAGAAGGAAGGGGAGGAAAGCTAAATTAACACTTGATCACATGCTCCGAAGAGGAGGGGAAGGGGAGGGAGGAGTAGGTGGATGGAAGAGGGAAGCGGAAGGGGAGGAAGAGGACACAGCTAAGTGTGCTTTGGAAGGGGAGATGGTGATGTGTATGGGGAGGGAAGAGGATAGGGGATGGGGGAGGGTGTTGGAAGAAGGGGAAGGGGCATCGGTTATATAGAAGATATATTCTACCGAGTCAAAAAAGTTTTGAAAAAAACCAAAAGAGTTCTTTCATACCCTCAGATACTGGAATGAGGTCTTGTTGGATCACTAGAGATCATTGCTCACCTACTGATCATGGAAGGTTGTATTGTCACCGTGTTTGAGTAACCATGAGTTACAAGACTTGAGGTCAGACAGGAATACAGACAGACGCTGAGGTCAAGTTAAACAAAAGCATGTAATCATAATGGAAGTGGAAAAGAGGTAATTTGTTTGATTTGCAATTTATAATATCCAGATTCCTTCTGTTTTTAAGTTCTTAACTGAAATTTCTCTTCACTGTTTAATTCAACTCGACGATTATACTTTGCAGTCTGTATGCTTTCTTCGGTCGTTACTTTCGTTTTTAGTCTGTATTTATTTGCTTATTTTATTTATTTATTTATTATACTGTATCAGAGTATTCCAAAATCACGTTATTTTCCGCTTTAATTAACTGAAGGTTATCCAGGCCCTTCCTGTAGAAACCTGGAAGAGACAGGTTGCCCCTTTCTGGGTAATATGCCTCTAAATTTTTGCATGCATGCCATTTGTTATTACATTTTTTACTATTCTTTTTTGATAAGCTTTAAAATAGCAGTTTGTATACCACAGGTGAAAGAAACAATAATCGAGTAAGTGAATAGTAATGATGAAAAAGTAAATACCTAACAGTAAATAGTGACTTATTTCCGTTTATTTTAAACGTTAAGAAAACTAATCAAGATGAATGTCCATCGGCATGTCTGTAAAATCATAATCTGC